>NC_074665.1:86498446-86834696 GCF_029448725.1 Salvelinus fontinalis | reverse complement strand
GTGTTAGTTTGTCTTTAGACATGACCCTGTGTTAATTTGTCTTTAGACATGACCCTATATCCGTTTGTCATTAGACATGACCCTGTGTTAGTTTGTCTTTAGACATGACCCTATGTTTGTCTTTAGACATGACCCTATGTCCGTTTGTCTTTAGACATGACCCTGTGTCCGTTTGTCTTTAGACATGACCCTATGTCCGTTTGTCTTTAAACGTGACCCTATGTCCGTTTGTCTTTAGACATGACCCTGTGTTAATTTGTCTTTAGACATGACCCTATATCCGTTTGTCATTAGACATGACCCTATGTTAGTTTGTCTTTAGACATGACCCTGTGTTAGTTTGTCTTTAGACATGACCCTGTGTTAGTTTGACTTAAGACATGACCCTCTGTCCGTTTGTCTTTAGACATGACCCTGTGTTAGTTTGTGTTTAGACATGACCCTATGTCCGTTTGTCTTTAGACATGACCCCATGTCCGTTTGTCATTAGACATGACCCTGTGTTAGTTTGTCTTTAGACATGACCCTATGTCCGTTTGTCTTTAGACATGACCCTGTGTTAGTTTGTCTTTAGACATGACCCTGTGTTAGTTTGTCTTTAGACATGACCCTGTGTTAGTTTGTGTTTAGACATGACCCTATGTCCGTTTGTCTTTAGACATGACCCTATGTCTGTTTGTCTTTAGACATGACCCTATGTTTGTCTTTAGACATGACCCTATGTCCGTTTGTCTTTAGACATTACCCTGTGTTAGTTTGTCTTTAGACATGACCCTGTGTCCGTTTGTCTTTAGACATGACCCTATGTCCGTTTGTCTTTAGACATGACCCTATGTTAGTTTGTCTTTAGACATGACCCTGTGTTAGTTTGTCTTTAGACATGACCCTGTGTTAGTTTGACTTAAGACATGACCCTCTGTCCGTTTGTCTTTAGACATGACCCTGTGTTAGTTTGTGTTTAGACATGACCCTATGTCCGTTTGTCTTTAGACATGACCCCATGTCCGTTTGTCATTAGACATGACCCTGTGTTAGTTTGTCTTTAGACATGACCCTATGTCCGTTTGTCTTTAGACATGACCCTGTGTTAGTTTGTCTTTAGACATGACCCTATATCCGTTTTCCTTTAAACATGACCCTGTGTTAGTTTGTCTTTAGACATCACCCTGTGTTAGTTTGTCTTTAGACATGACCCTGTGTTAGTTTCTCTTTAGACATGACCCTGTGTTAGTTTGTCTTTGGACGTGACCCTATGTCCGTTTGTCTTTAGACATGACCCTGTGTTAGTTTGTAGTTAGACGTGACCCTATGTCCGTTTGTCTTTAGACATGACCCTGTGTTAGTTTGTCTTTAAACATGACCCTGTGTTAGTTTGTCTTTAGACATGACCTGTGTTAGTTTGTCTTTAGACATGACCCTGTGTTAGTTTGTCTTTAGACATGACCCTGTGTTCATTTGTCTTTAGACATGACCCTATGTCCGTTTGTCTTTAGACATGACCCTGTGTTAGTTTGTCTTTAGACATGACCCTGTGTTCATTTGTCTTTAGAAATGACCCTGTGTTCATTTGTCTTTAGACGTGACTCTATGTCCGTTTGTCATTAGACATGACCCTGTGTTAGTTTGTCTTTAGACATGACCCTATGGCCGTTTGTCTTTAGACATGACCCTGTGTTAGTTTGTCTTTAGACATGACCCTGTGTTAATTTGTCTTTAGACATGACCCTATATCCGTTTGTCATTAGACATGACCCTGTGTTAGTTTGTCTTTAGACATGACCCTGTGTTAGTTTGACTTAAGACATGACCCTCTGTCCGTTTGTCTTTAGACATGACCCTGTGTTAGTTTGTGTTTAGACATGACCCTATGTCCGTTTGTCTTTAGACATGACCCCATGTCCGTTTGTCATTAGACATGACCCTGTGTTAGTTTGTCTTTAGACATGAACCTATGTCCGTTTGTCTTTAGACATGACCCTGTGTTAGTTTGTCTTTAGACATCACCCTGTGTTAGTTTGTCTTTAGACATAACCCTGTGTTAGTTTGTCTTTAGACATGACCCTATGTCCGTTTGTCTTTAGACATGACCCTATGTCCGTTTGTCTTTGGACATAAACCTGTGTTAGTTTCTCTTTAGACATGACCCTTTGTTAGTTTGTCTTTAGACATGACCCTATGTCTGTTTGTCTTTAGACATGACCCTGTGTTAGTTTGTCTTTGGACGTGACCCTATGTCCGTTTGTCTTTAGACATGACCCTGTGTTAGTTTGTCTTTAAAAGTGACCCTATGTTCGTTTGTCTTTAGACATGACCCTGTGTTAGTTTGTCTTTAAACATGACCCTGCGTTAGTTTGTCTTTAGACATGACCCTGTGTTAGTTTGTCTTTAGACATGACCCTATATCCGTTTGTCATTAGACATGACCCTATGTTAGTTTGTCTTTAGACATGACCCTGTGTTAGTTTGTCTTTAGACATGACCCTGTGTTAGTTTGACTTAAGACATGACCCTCTGTCCGTTTGTCTTTAGACATGACCCTGTGTTAGTTTGTGTTTAGACATGACCCTATGTCCGTTTGTCTTTAGACATGACCCCATGTCCGTTTGTCATTAGACATGACCCTGTGTTAGTTTGTCTTTAGACATGACCCTATGTCCGTTTGTCTTTAGACATGACCCTGTGTTAGTTTGTCTTTAGACATGACCCTGTGTTAGTTTGTCTTTAGACATGACCCTGTGTTAGTTTGTGTTTAGACATGACCCTATGTCCGTTTGTCTTTAGACATGACCCTATGTCTGTTTGTCTTTAGACATGACCCTATGTTTGTCTTTAGACATGACCCTATGTCCGTTTGTCTTTAGACATTACCCTGTGTTAGTTTGTCTTTAGACATGACCCTGTGTCCGTTTGTCTTTAGACATGACCCTATGTCCGTTTGTCTTTAGACATGACCCTATGTTAGTTTGTCTTTAGACATGACCCTGTGTTAGTTTGTCTTTAGACATGACCCTGTGTTAGTTTGACTTAAGACATGACCCTCTGTCCGTTTGTCTTTAGACATGACCCTGTGTTAGTTTGTGTTTAGACATGACCCTATGTCCGTTTGTCTTTAGACATGACCCCATGTCCGTTTGTCATTAGACATGACCCTGTGTTAGTTTGTCTTTAGACATGACCCTATGTCCGTTTGTCTTTAGACATGACCCTGTGTTAGTTTGTCTTTAGACATGACCCTATATCCGTTTTCCTTTAAACATGACCCTGTGTTAGTTTGTCTTTAGACATCACCCTGTGTTAGTTTGTCTTTAGACATGACCCTGTGTTAGTTTCTCTTTAGACATGACCCTGTGTTAGTTTGTCTTTGGACGTGACCCTATGTCCGTTTGTCTTTAGACATGACCCTGTGTTAGTTTGTAGTTAGACGTGACCCTATGTCCGTTTGTCTTTAGACATGACCCTGTGTTAGTTTGTCTTTAAACATGACCCTGTGTTAGTTTGTCTTTAGACATGACCTGTGTTAGTTTGTCTTTAGACATGACCCTGTGTTAGTTTGTCTTTAGACATGACCCTGTGTTCATTTGTCTTTAGACATGACCCTATGTCCGTTTGTCTTTAGACATGACCCTGTGTTAGTTTGTCTTTAGACATGACCCTGTGTTCATTTGTCTTTAGAAATGACCCTGTGTTCATTTGTCTTTAGACGTGACTCTATGTCCGTTTGTCATTAGACATGACCCTGTGTTAGTTTGTCTTTAGACATGACCCTATGGCCGTTTGTCTTTAGACATGACCCTGTGTTAGTTTGTCTTTAGACATGACCCTGTGTTAATTTGTCTTTAGACATGACCCTATATCCGTTTGTCATTAGACATGACCCTGTGTTAGTTTGTCTTTAGACATGACCCTGTGTTAGTTTGACTTAAGACATGACCCTCTGTCCGTTTGTCTTTAGACATGACCCTGTGTTAGTTTGTGTTTAGACATGACCCTATGTCCGTTTGTCTTTAGACATGACCCCATGTCCGTTTGTCATTAGACATGACCCTGTGTTAGTTTGTCTTTAGACATGAACCTATGTCCGTTTGTCTTTAGACATGACCCTGTGTTAGTTTGTCTTTAGACATCACCCTGTGTTAGTTTGTCTTTAGACATGACCCTGTGTTAGTTTGTCTTTAGACATGACCCTATGTCCGTTTGTCTTTAGACATGACCCTATGTCCGTTTGTCTTTGGACATAAACCTGTGTTAGTTTCTCTTTAGACATGACCCTTTGTTAGTTTGTCTTTAGACATGACCCTATGTCTGTTTGTCTTTAGACATGACCCTGTGTTAGTTTGTCTTTGGACGTGACCCTATGTCCGTTTGTCTTTAGACATGACCCTGTGTTAGTTTGTCTTTAAAAGTGACCCTATGTTCGTTTGTCTTTAGACATGACCCTGTGTTAGTTTGTCTTTAAACATGACCCTGCGTTAGTTTGTCTTTAGACATGACCCTGTGTTAGTTTGTCTTTAGACATGACCCTGTGTTAGTTTGTCTTTAGACATGACCCTGTGTTCATTTGTCTTTAGACATGACCCTATGTCCGTTTGTCTTTAGACATGACCCTGTGTTAGTTTGTCTTTAGACATGACCCTGTGTTCATTTGTCTTTAGACGTGACCCTATGTCCGTTTGTCATTCGACATGACCCTGTGTTAGTTTGTCTTTAGACATGACCCTATGTCCGTTTGTCTTTAGACATGACCCTGTGTTAGTTTGTCTTTAGACATGACCCTGTGTTAATTTGTCTTTAGACATGACCCTATATCCGTTTGTCATTAGACATGACCCTGTGTTAGTTTGTCTTTAGACATGACCCTAAATCCGTTTGTTTTTAGACATGACCCTATGTCAGTTTGTCTTTAGACTTGACCCTATGTCCGTTTTTCTTTAGACATGACCCTATGTCCGTTTGTCATTAGACATGACCCTGTGTTAGTTTGTCATTAGACCTGACCCTATGTCCGTTTCTCTTTAGACATGACCTTATGTCCGTTTGTCTTTAGACATGACCCTATGTCCGTTTGTCTTTAGACATGACCCTGTGTTAGTTTGTCTTTAGACATGACCCTATGTCCGTTTGTCATTAGACATGACCCTGTGTTAGTTTGTCTTTAGACATGACCCTATGTCCGTTTGTCTTTAGACATGACCCTGTGTTAATTTGTCTTTAGACATGACCCTATATCCGTTTGTCATTAGACATGACCCTGTGTTAGTTTGTCTTTAGACATGACCCTATATCCGTTTGTCTTTAGACATGACCCTATATCCGTTTGTCATTAGACATGACCCTGTGTTAGTTTATCTTTAGACATGACCCTATATCCGTTTGTCTTTAGACATGACCCTATGTCCGTTTGTCTTTAGACATGACCCTGTGTTAGTTTGTCTTTAGACATGACCCTATGTCCGTTTGTCATTAGACATGACCCTGTGTTAGTTTGTCTTTAGACATGACCCTATGTCCGTTTGTCTTTAGACATGACCCTGTGTTAATTTGTCTTTAGACATGACCCTATATCCGTTTGTCATTAGACATGACCCTGTGTTAGTTTATCTTTAGACATGACCCTATGTCCGTTTGTCTTTAGACATGACCTTATGTCCGTTTGTCTTTGGACATAAACCTGTGTTAGTTTCTCTTTAGACATGACCCTGTGTTAGTTTGTCTTTAGACATGACCCTATGTCTGTTTGTCTTTAGACATGACCCTGTGTTAGTTTGTCTTTGGACGTGACCCTATGTCCGTTTGTCTTTAGACATGACCCTGTGTTAGTTTGTCTTTAAAAGTGACCCTATGTTCGTTTGTCTTTAGACATGACCCTGTGTTAGTTTGTCTTTAAACATGACCCTGTGTTAGTTTGTCTTTAGACATGACCCTGTGTTAGTTTGTCTTTAGACTTGACCCTATGTCCGTTTTTCTTTAGACATGACCCTATGTCCGTTTGTCATTAGACATGACCCTGTGTTAGTTTGTCATTAGACCTGACCCTATGTCCGTTTCTCTTTAGACATGACCCTGTGTTAGTTTGTCTTTAGACATGACCCTATGTCCGTTTGTCTTTAGACATGACCCTGTGTTAATTTGTCTTTAGACATGACCCTATATCCGTTTGTCATTAGACATGACCCTGTGTTAGTTTGTCTTTAGACATGACCCTATATCCGTTTGTCTTTAGACATGACCCTATATCCGTTTGTCATTAGACATGACCCTGTGTTAGTTTATCTTTAGACATGACCCTATATCCGTTTGTCTTTAGACATGACCCTATGTCCGTTTGTCTTTAGACATGACCCTGTGTTAGTTTGTCTTTAGACATGACCCTATGTCCGTTTGTCATTAGACATGACCCTGTGTTAGTTTGTCTTTAGACATGACCCTATGTCCGTTTGTCTTTAGACATGACCCTGTGTTAATTTGTCTTTAGACATGACCCTATATCCGTTTGTCATTAGACATGACCCTGTGTTAGTTTATCTTTAGACATGACCCTATATCCGTTTGTCTTTAGACATGACCCTATGTCAGTTTGTCTTTAGACATGACCCTATGTCCGTTTGTCTTTAGACATGACCCTATGTCCGTTTGTCCTTAGACATGACCCTGTGTTAGTTTGTCATTAGACCTGACCCTATGTCCTTTTGTCTTTAGACATGACCCCATGTCCGTTTGTCTTTAGACATGACCGTATGTCCGTTTGTCTTTAGACATGACCCTATGTCTGTTTGTCTTTAGACATGACCCTATGTTTGTCTTTAGACATGACCCTATGTCCGTTTGTCTTTAGACATGACCCTGTGTCCGTTTGTCTTTAGACATGACCCTATGTCCGTTTGTCTTTAAACGTGACCCTATGTCCGTTTGTCTTTAGACATGACCCTGTGTTCATTTGTCTTTAGACATGACCCTATATCCGTTTGTCATTAGACATGACCCTATGTTAGTTTGTCTTTAGACATGACCCTGTGTTAGTTTGTCTTTAGACATGACCCTGTGTTAGTTTGACTTAAGACATGACCCTCTGTCCGTTTGTCTTTAGACATGACCCTGTGTTAGTTTGTGTTTAGACATGACCCTATGTCCGTTTGTCTTTAGACATGACCCCATGTCCGTTTGTCATTAGACATGACCCTGTGTTAGTTTGTCTTTAGACATGACCCTATGTCCGTTTGTCTTTAGACATGACCCTGTGTTAGTTTGTCTTTAGACATGACCCTGTGTTAGTTTGTCTTTAGACATGACCCTGTGTTAGTTTGTGTTTAGACATGACCCTATGTCCGTTTGTCTTTAGACATGACCCCATGTCCGTTTGTCATTAGACATGACCCTGTGTTAGTTTGTCTTTAGACATGACCCTATGTCCGTTTGTCTTTAGACATGACCCTGTGTTAGTTTGTCTTTAGACATGACCCTATATCCGTTTGCCTTTAAACATGACCCTGTGTTAGTTTGTCTTTAGACATCACCCTGTGTTAGTTTGTCTTTAGACATGACCCTGTGTTAGTTTCTCTTTAGACATGACCCTGTGTTAGTTTGTCTTTAGACATGACCCTATGTCTGTTTGTCTTTAGACATGACCCTGTGTTAGTTTGTCTTTGGACGTGACCCTATGTCCGTTTGTCTTTAGACATGACCCTGTGTTAGTTTGTATTTAGACGTGACCCTATGTCCGTTTGTCTTTAGACATGACCCTGTGTTAGTTTGTCTTTGAACATGACCCTTTGTTAGTTTGTCTTTAGACATGACCCTGTGTTAGTTTGTCTTTAGACATGACCCTGTGTTAGTTTGTCTTTAGACATGACCCTGTGTTCATTTGTCTTTAGACATGACCCTATGTCCGTTTGTCTTTAGACATGACCCTGTGTTAGTTTGTCTTTAGACATGACCCTGTGTTAGTTTGTCTTTAGACATGACCCTGTGTTAGTTTGTGTTTAGACATGACCCTATGTCCGTTTGTCTTTAGACATGACCCTGTGTTCATTTGTCTTTAGACATGACCCCATGTCCGTTTGTCATTAGACATGACACTGTGTTAGTTTGTCTTTAGACATGACCCTATGTCCGTTTGTCTTTAGACATGACCCTGTGTTAGTTTGTCTTTAGACATGACCCTGTGTTAGTTTGTCTTTAGACATGACCCTGTGTTAGTTTGTATTTAGACGTGACCCTATGTCCGTTTGTCTTTAGACATGACCCTGTGTTAGTTTGTCTTTAAACATGACCCTGTGTTAGTTTGTCTTTAGACATGACCCTGTGTTAGTTTGTCTTTAGACATGACCCTGTGTTAGTTTGTCTTTAGACATGACCCTGTGTTCATTTGTCTTTAGACATGACCCTATGTCCGTTTGTCTTTAGACATGACCCTGTGTTAGTTTGTCTTTAGACATGACCCTGTGTTCATTTGTCTTTAGACATGACCCTGTGTTCATTTGTCTTTAGACGTGACCCTATGTCCGTTTGTCATTAGACATGACCCTGTGTTAGTTTGTCTTTAGACATGACCCTATGGCCGTTTGTCTTTAGACATGACCCTGTGTTAGTTTGTCTTTAGACATGACCCTGTGTTAATTTGTCTTTAGACATGACCCTATATCCGTTTGTCATTAGACATGACCCTGTGTTAGTTTGTCTTTAGACATGACCCTGTGTTAGTTTGACTTAAGACATGACCCTCTGTCCGTTTGTCTTTAGACATGACCCTGTGTTAGTTTGTGTTTAGACATGACCCTATGTCCGTTTGTCTTTAGACATGACCCCATGTCCGTTTGTCATTAGACATGACCCTGTGTTAGTTTGTCTTTAGACATGAACCTATGTCCGTTTGTCTTTAGACATGACCCTGTGTTAGTTTGTCTTTAGACATGACCCTATATCCGTTTGTCTTTAAACATGACCCTGTGTTAGTTTGTCTTTAGACATTAGCCTGTGTTAGTTTGTCTTTAGACATGACCCTGTGTTAGTTTGTCTTTAGACATGACCCTATGTCCGTTTGTCTTTAGACATGACCCTATGTCCGTTTGTCTTTGGACATAAACCTGTGTTAGTTTCTCTTTAGACATGACCCTGTGTTAGTTTGTCTTTAGACATGACCCTATGTCTGTTTGTCTTTAGACATGACCCTGTGTTAGTTTGTCTTTGGACGTGACCCTATGTCCGTTTGTCTTTAGACATGACCCTGTGTTAGTTTGTCTTTAAAAGTGACCCTATGTTCGTTTTTCTTTAGACATGACCCTGTGTTAGTTTGTCTTTAAACATGACCCTGTGTTAGTTTGTCTTTAGACATGACCCTGTGTTAGTTTGTCTTTAGACATGACCCTGTGTTAGTTTGTCTTTAGACATGACCCTGTGTTCATTTGTCTTTAGACATGAACCTATGTCCGTTTGTCTTTAGACATGACCCTGTGTTAGTTTGTCTTTAGACATGACCCTGTGTTCATTTGTCTTTAGACGTGACCCTATGTCCGTTTGTCATTAGACATGACCCTGTGTTAGTTTGTCTTTAGACATGACCCTATGTCCGTTTGTCTTTAGACATGACCCTGTGTTAGTTTGTCTTTAGACATGACCCTGTGTTAATTTGTCTTTAGACATGACCCTATATCCGTTTGTCATTAGACATGACCCTGTGTTAGTTTGTCTTTAGACATGACCCTATATCCGTTTGTCTTTAGACATGACCCTATGTCAGTTTGTCTTTAGACTTGACCCTATGTCTGTTTTCCTTTAGACATGACCCTATGTCCGTTTGTCATTAGACATGACCCTGTGTTAGTTTGTCATTAGACCTGACACTATGTCCGTTTGTCATTAGACATGACCCTCTGTTAGTTTGTCTTTAGACATGACCCTATGTCCGTTTGTCTTTAGACATGACCCTGTGTTAATTTGTCTTTAGACATGACCCTATATCCGTTTGTCATTAGACATGACCCTGTGTTAGTTTGTCTTTAGACATGACCCTATATCCGTTTGTCTTTAGACATGACCCTATATCCGTTTGTCTTTAGACATGACCCTGTGTTAATTTGTCTTTAGACATGACCCTATATCCGTTTGTCATTAGACATGACCCTGTGTTAGTTTATCTTTAGACATGACCCTATATCCGTTTGTCTTTAGACATGACCCTATGTCAGTTTGTCTTTAGACATTACCCTATGTCCGTTTGTCTTTAGACATGACCCTATGTCCGTTTGTCATTAGACATGACCCTGTGTTAGTTTGTCATTAGACCTGACCCTATGTCCGTTTGTCTTTAGACATGACCCTATGTCCGTTTGTCTTTAGACATGACCCTATGTCCGTTTGTCTTTAGACATGACCCTATGTCTGTTTGTCTTTAGACATGACCCTATGTTTGTCTTTAGACATGACCCTATGTCCGTTTGTCTTTAGACATGACCCTGTGTTAGTTTGTCTTTAGACATGACCCTGTGTCCGTTTGTCTTTAGACATGACCCTATGTCCGTTTGTCTTTAGACGTGACCCTATGTCCGTTTGTCTTTAGACATGACCCTGTGTTAATTTGTCTTTAGACATGACCCTATATCCGTTTGTCATTAGACATGACCCTATGTTAGTTTGTCTTTAGACATGACCCTGTGTTAGTTTGTCTTTAGACATGACCCTGTGTTAGTTTGACTTAAGACATGACCCTCTGTCCGTTTGTCTTTAGACATGACCCTGTGTTAGTTTGTGTTTAGACATGACCCTATGTCCGTTTGTCTTTAGACATGACCCCATGTCCGTTTGTCATTAGACATGACCCTGTGTTAGTTTGTCTTTAGACATGACCCTATGTCCGTTTGTCTTTAGACATGACCCTGTGTTAGTTTGTCTTTAGGCATGACCCTGTGTTAGTTTGTCTTTAGACATGACCCTGTGTTAGTTTCTCTTTAGACATGACCCTGTGTTAGTTTGTCTTTAGACATGACCCTATGTCTGTTTGTCTTTAGACATGACCCTGTGTTAGTTTGTCTTTGGACGTGACAATATGTCCGTTTGTATTTAGACATGACCCTGTGTTAGTTTGTCTTTAGACATGACCCTATGTCCGTTTGTCTTTAGACATGACCCTGTGTTAATTTGTCTTTAGACATGACCCTATATCCGTTTGTCATTAGACATGACCCTGTGTTAGTTTGTCTTTAGACATGCCCCTATATCCGTTTGTCTTTAGACATGACCCTATGTCCGTTTGTCTTTAGACATGACCCTGTGTTAATTTGTCTTTAGACATGACCCTATATCCGTTTGTCATTAGACATGACCCTGTGTTAGTTTATCTTTAGACATGACCCTATATCCGTTTGTCTTTAGACATGACCCTATGTCAGTTTGTCTTTAGACATTACCCTATGTCCGTTTGTCTTTAGACATGACCCTATGTCCGTTTGTCATTAGACATGACCCTGTGTTAGTTTGTCATTAGACCTGACCCTATGTCCGTTTGTGTTTAGACATGACCCTATGTCCGTTTGTCTTTAGACATGACCCTATGTCCGTTTGTCTTTAGACATGACTCTATGTCTGTTTGTCTTTTGACATGACCCTATGTTTGTCTTTAGACATGACCCTATGTCCGTTTGTCTTTAGACATGACCCTGTGTTAGTTTGTCTTTAGACATGACCCTGTGTCCGTTTGTCTTTAGACATGACCCTATGTCCGTTTGTCTTTAGACGTGACCCTATGTCCGTTTGTCTTTAGACATGACCCTGTGTTAGTTTGTCTTTAGACATGACCCTATGTCTGTTTGTCTTTAGACATGACCCTGTGTTAGTTTGTCTTTGGACGTGACCCTATGTCCGTTTGTCTTTAGACATGACCCTGTGTTAGTTTGTCTTTAGACATGACCCTATGTCCGTTTGTCTTTAGACATGACCCTGTGTTAGTTTGTCTTTAGACATGACCCTGTGTTCATTTGTCTTTAGACGTGACCCTATGTCCGTTTGTCATTAGACATGACCCTGTGTTAGTTTGTCTTTAGACATGACCCTATGTCCGTTTGTCTTTAGACATGACCCTGTGTTAGTTTGTCTTTAGACATGACCCTGTGTTAATTTGTCTTTAGACATGACCCTATATCCGTTTGTCATTAGACATGACCCTGTGTTAGTTTGTCTTTAGACATGACCCTATATCCGTTTGTCTTTAGACATGACCCTATGTCAGTTTGTCTTTAGACTTGACCCTATGTCTGTTTTTCTTTAGACATGACCCTATGTCCGTTTGTCATTAGACATGACCCTGTGTTAGTTTGTCATTAGACCTGACACTATGTCCGTTTGTCATTAGACATGACCCTGTGTTAGTTTGTCTTTAGACATGACCCTATGTCCGTTTGTCTTTAGACATGACCCTGTGTTAATTTGTCTTTAGACATGACCCTATATCCGTTTGTCATTAGACATGACCCTGTGTTAGTTTGTCTTTAGACATGACCCTATATCCGTTTGTCTTTAGACATGACCCTATATCCGTTTGTCTTTAGACATGACCCTGTGTTAATTTGTCTTTAGACATGACCCTATATCCGTTTGTCATTAGACATGACCCTGTGTTAGTTTATCTTTAGACATGACCCTATATCCGTTTGTCTTTAGACATGACCCTATGTCTGTTTGTCTTTAGACATGACCCTATGTTTGTCTTTAGACATGACCCTATGTCCGTTTGTCTTTAGACATGACCCTATGTCCGTTTGTCTTTAGACATGACCCTGTGTTAGTTTGTCTTTAGACATGACCCTGTGTCCGTTTGTCTTTAGACATGACCCTATGTCCGTTTGTCTTTAGACGTGACCCTATGTCCGTTTGTCTTTAGACATGACCCTGTGTTAATTTGTCTTTAGACATGACCCTATATCCGTTTGTCATTAGACATGACCCTATGTTAGTTTGTCTTTAGACATGACCCTGTGTTAGTTTGTCTTTAGACATGACCCTGTGTTAGTTTGACTTAAGACATGACCCTCTGTCCGTTTGTCTTTAGACATGACCCTGTGTTAGTTTGTGTTTAGACATGACCCTATGTCCGTTTGTCTTTAGACATGACCCCATGTCCGTTTGTCATTAGACATGACCCTGTGTTAGTTTGTCTTTAGACATGACCCTATGTCCGTTTGTCTTTAGACATGACCCTGTGTTAGTTTGTCTTTAGGCATGACCCTGTGTTAGTTTGTCTTTAGACATGACCCTGTGTTAGTTTCTCTTTAGACATGACCCTGTGTTAGTTTGTCTTTAGACATGACCCTATGTCTGTTTGTCTTTAGACATGACCCTGTGTTAGTTTGTCTTTGGACGTGACCCTATGTCCGTTTGTATTTAGACATGACCCTGTGTTAGTTTGTCTTTAGACATGACCCTATGTCCGTTTGTCTTTAGACATGACCCTGTGTTAATTTGTCTTTAGACATGACCCTATATCCGTTTGTCATTTGACATGACCCTGTGTTAGTTTGTCTTTAGACATGACCCTATATCCGTTTGTCTTTAGACATGACCCTATGTCCGTTTGTCTTTAGACATGACCCTATGTTAATTTGTCTTTAGACATGACCCTATATCCGTTTGTCATTAGACATGACCCTGTGTTAGTTTATCTTTAGACATGACCCTATATCCGTTTGTCTTTAGACATGACCCTATGTCAGTTTGTCTTTAGACATTACCCTATGTCCGTTTGTCTTTAGACATGACCCTATGTCCGTTTGTCATTAGACATGACCCTGTGTTAGTTTGTCATTAGACCTGACCCTATGTCCGTTTGTGTTTAGACATGACCCTATGTCCGTTTGTCTTTAGACATGACCCTATGTCCGTTTGTCTTTAGACATGACTCTATGTCTGTTTGTCTTTAGACATGACCCTATGTTTGTCTTTAGACATGACCCTATGTCCGTTTGTCTTTAGACATGACCCTGTGTTAGTTTGTCTTTAGACATGACCCTGTGTCCGTTTGTCTTTAGACATGACCCTATGTCCGTTTGTCTTTAGACGTGACCCTATGTCCGTTTGTCTTTAGACATGACCCTGTGTTAATTTGTCTTTAGACATGACCCTATATCCGTTTGTCATTAGACATGACCCTATGTTAGTTTGTCTTTAGACATGACCCTGTGTTAGTTTGTCTTTAGACATGACCCTGTGTTAGTTTGACTTAAGACATGACCCTCTGTCCGTTTGTCTTTAGACATGACCCTGTGTTAGTTTGTGTTTAGACATGACCCCATGTCCGTTTGTCATTAGACATGACCCTGTGTTAGTTTGTCTTTAGACATGACCCTATGTCCGTTTGTCTTTAGACATGACCCTGTGTTAGTTTTGTCTTTAGGCATGACCCTGTGTTAGTTTGTCTTTAGACATGACCCTGTGTTAGTTTCTCTTTAGACATGACCCTGTGTTAGTTTGTCTTTAGACATGACCCTATGTCTGTTTGTCTTTAGACATGACCCTGTGTTAGTTTGTCTTTGGACGTGACCCTATGTCCGTTTGTATTTAGACATGACCCTGTGTTAGTTTGTCTTTAGACGTGACCCTGTGTTAGTTTGTCTTTAGACATGACCCTGTGTTAGTTTGTCTTTAGACATGACCCTGTGTTAGTTTGTCTTTAGACATGACCCTGTGTTCATTTATCTTTAGACATGACCCTATGTCCGTTTGTCTTTAGACATGACCCTGTGTTAGTTTGTCTTTAGACATGACCCTGTGTTAGTTTGTCTTTAGACATGACCCTGTGTTAGTTTGTCTTTAGACATGACCCTGTGTTCATTTATCTTTAGACATGACCCTATGTCCGTTTGTCTTTAGACATGACCCTGTGTTAGTTTGTCTTTAGACATGACCCTGTGTTCATTTGTCTTTAGACGTGACCCTATGTCCGTTTGTCATTAGACATGACCCTGTGTTAGTTTGTCTTTAGACATGACCCTATGTCCGTTTGTCTTTAGACATGACCCTGTGTTAGTTTGTCTTTAGACATGACCCTGTGTTAATTTGTCTTTAGACATGACCCTATATCCGTTTGTCATTAGACATGACCCTGTGTTAGTTTGTCTTTAGACATGACCCTGTATCCGTTTGTCTTTAGACATGACCCTATGTCAGTTTGTCTTTAGACATGACCCTATGTCAGTTTGTCTTTAGACATGACCCTATGTCCGTTTGTCTTTAGACATGACCCTATGTCCGTTTGTCATTAGACATGACCCTGTGTTAGTTTGTCATTAGACCTGACCCTATGTCCGTTTGTCTTTAGACATGACCTTATGTCCGTTTGTCTTTAGACATGACCCTATATCCGTTTGTCTTTAGACATGACCCTGTGTTAGTTTGTCTTTAGACATGACCCTATGTCCGTTTGTCATTAGACATGACCCTGTGTTAGTTTGTCTTTAGACATGACCCTATGTCCGTTTGTCTTTAGACATGACCCTGTGTTAATTTGTCTTTAGACATGACCCTATATCCGTTTGTCATTAGACATGACCCTGTGTTAGTTTGTCTTTAGACATGACCCTATATCCGTTTGTCTTTAGACATGACCCTATGTCCGTTTGTCTTTAGACATGACAGTGTGTTAATTTGTCTTTAGACATGACCCAATATCCGTTTGTCATTAGACCTGACCCTGTGTTAGTTTGTCTTTAGACATGACCCTATATCCGTTTGTCTTTAGACATGACCCTATGTCAGTTTGTCTTTAGACATGACCCTATGTTCGTTTGTCTTTAAACATGACCCTATGTCCGTTTGTCATTAGACATGACCCTGTGTTAGTTTGTCATTAGACCTGACCCTATGTCCGTTTGTCTTTAGACATGACCCTATGTCTGTTTGTCTTTAGACATGACCCTATGTCCCTTTGTCTTTAGACATGACCCTGTGTTAGTTTGTCTTTAAACATGACCCTGTGTTAGTTTGTCTTTAGACATGACACTGTGTTAGTTTGTCTTTAGACATGACCCTATGTCTGTTTGTCTTTAGACATGACCCTATGTCTGTTTGTCTTTAGACATGACCCTATGTTTGTCTTCAGACATGACCCTATGTCCGTTTGTCTTTAGACATGACCCTGTGTTAGTTTGTCTTTAGACATGACCCTGTGTCCGTTTGTCTTTAGACGTGACCCTATGTCCGTTTGTCTTTAGACATGACCGTGTGTTAATTTGTCTTTAGACATGACCCTATATCCGTTTGTCATTAGACATGACCCTATGTTAGTTTGTCTTTAGACATGACCCTGTGTTAGTTTGTCTTTAGACATGACCCTGTGTTAGTTTGACTTAAGACATGACCCTCTGTCCGTTTGTCTTTAGACATGACCCTGTGTTAGTTTGTGTTTAGACATGACCCTATGTCCGTTTGTCTTTAGACATGACCCCATGTCCGTTTGTCATTAGACATGAACCTGTGTTAGTTTGTCTTTAGACATGACCCTATGTCCGTTTGTCTTTAGACATGATCCTGTGTTAGTTTGTCTTTAGACATGACCCTATATCCGTTTGCCTTTAAACATGACCCTGTGTTAGTTTGTCTTTAGACATCACCCTGTTTTTGTTTGTCTTTAGACATGACCCTGTGTCCGTTTGTCTTTAGACATGACCCTGTGTTAGTTTGTCTTTAGACATGACCCTGTGTTAGTTTGACTTAAGACATGACCCTCTGTCCGTTTGTCTTTAGACATGACCCTGTGTTAGTTTGTGTTTAGACATGACCCTATGTCCGTTTGTCTTTAGACATGACCCCATGTCCGTTTGTCATTAGACATGAACCTGTGTTAGTTTGTCTTTAGACATGACCCTATGTCCGTTTGTCTTTAGACATGACCCTGTGTTAGTTTGTCTTTAGACATGACCCTATATCCGTTTGCCTTTAAACATGACCCTGTGTTAGTTTGTCTTTAGACATCACCCTGTTTTAGTTTGTCTTTAGACATGACCCTGTGTTAGTTTGTCTTTAGACATGACCCTATGTTCGTTTGTCTTTAGACATGACCCTATGTCCGTTTGTCTTTAGATATAAACCTGTGTTAGTTTCTCTTTAGACATGACCCTGTGTTAGTTTGTCTTTAGACATGACCCTATGTCTGTTTGTCTATAGACATGACCCTGTGTTAGTTTGTCTTTGGACGTGACCCTATGTCCGTTTGTCTTTAGACATGACCCTGTGTTAGTTTGTCTTTAGACATGACCCTGTGTTAGTTTGTCTTTAGACATGCCCCTGTGTTAGTTTGTCTTTAGACATGACCCTGTGTTCATTTGTCTTTAGACATGAACCTATGTCCGTTTGTCTTTAGACATGACCCTGTGTTAGTTTGTCTTTAGACATGACCCTGTGTTCATTTGTCTTTAGACGTGACCCTATGTCCGTTTGTCATTAGACATGACCCTGTGTTAGTTTGTCTTTAGACATGACCCTATGTCCGTTTGTCTTTAGACATGACCCTGTGTTAGTTTGTCTTTAGACATGACCCTGTGTTCATTTGTCTTTAGACATGACCCTATATCCGTTTGTCATTAGACATGACCCTGTGTTAGTTTGTCTTTAGACATGACCCTATATCCGTTTCTCTTTAGACATGACCCTATGTCAGTTTGTCTTTAGACATGACCCTGTGTTAGTTTGTCTTTAGACATGACCCTGTGTTCATTTGTCTTTAGACATGACCCTATATCCGTTTGTCATTAGACATGACCCTGTGTTAGTTTGTCTTTAGACACGACCCTATGTTCGTTTGTCTTTAGACATGACCCTATGTCCGTTTGTCTTTAGATATAAACCTGTGTTAGTTTCTCTTTAGAAATGACCCTGTGTTAGTTTGTCTTTAGACATGACCCTATGTCTGTTTGTCTATAGACATGACCCTGTGTTAGTTTGTCTTTGGACGTGACCCTATGTCCGTTTGTCTTTAGACATGACCCTGTGTTAGTTTGTCTTTAGACATGACCCTGTGTTAGTTTGTCTTTAGACATGCCCCTGTGTTAGTTTGTCTTTAGACATGACCCTGTGTTCATTTGTCTTTAGACATGACCCTATGTCCGTTTGTCTTTAGACATGACCCTGTGTTAGTTTGTCTTTAGACATGACCCTGTGTTCATTTGTCTTTAGACGTGACCCTATGTCCGTTTGTCATTAGACATGACCCTGTGTTAGTTTGTCTTTAGACATGACCCTATGTCCGTTTGTCTTTAGACATGACCCTGTGTTAGTTTGTCTTTAGACATGACCCTGTGTTCATTTGTCTTTAGACATGACCCTATATCCGTTTGTCATTAGACATGACCCTGTGTTAGTTTGTCTTTAGACATGACCCTATATCCGTTTCTCTTTAGACATGACCCTATGTCAGTTTGTCTTTAGACATGTCCCTATGTCCGTTTGTCATTAGACATGACCCTGTGTTAGTTTGTCATTAGACCTGACCCTTTGTCCGTTCGTCTTTAGACATGACCTTATGTCCGTTTGTCTTTAGACATGACCCTATGTCCGTTTGTCTTTAGACATGACCCTGTGTTAGTTTGTCTTTAGACATGACCCTATGTCCGTTTGTCTTTAGACATGACCCTGTGTTAGTTTGTCTTTAGACATGACCCTATATCCGTTTGTCTTTAGACATGACCCTATGTCAGTTTGTCTTTAGACATGACCCTATGTCCGTTTGTCTTTAGACATGACATTATGTCCGTTTGTCATTAGACATGACCCTGTGTTAGTTTGTCATTAGACCTGACCCTATGTCCGTTTGTCTTTAGACAAGACCCTATGTCCGTTTGTCTTTAGACATGACCCTATGTCCGTTTGTCTTTAGACATGACCCTGTGTTAGTTTGTCTTTAAACATGACCCTATGTCCGTTTGTATTTAGACATGACCCTATGTCTGTTTGTCTTTAGACATGACCCTATGTCTGTTTGTCTTTAGACATGACCCTATGTTTGTCTTTAGACATGACCCTATGTCCGTTTGTCTTTAGACATGACCCTATGTCCGTTTGTCTTTAGACGTGACCCTATGTCCGTTTGTCTTTAGACATGACCCTGTGTTAATTTGTCTTTAGACATGACCCTATATCCATTTGTCTTTAGACATGACCCTATGTTAGTTTGTCTTTAGACATGACCCTATATCCGTTTGTCTTTAGACATGACCCTACGTCAGTTTGTCTTTAGACATGACCCTATGTCCGGTTGTCTTTAGACATGACCCTATATCCGTTTGTCATTAGACATGACCCTGTGTTAGTTTGTCATTAGACCTGACCCTATGTCCGTTTGTCTTTAGACATGACCCTATGTCCGTTTGTCTTTAGACATGACCCTATGTCCGTTTGTCTTTAGATATAAACCTGTGTTAGTTTCTCTTTAGACATGACCCTGTGTTAGTTTGTCTTTAGACATGACCCTATGTCTGTTTGTCTTTAGACATGACCCTGTGTTAGTTTGTCTTTAGACATGACCCTATGTTCGTTTGTCTTTAGACATGACCCTATGTCCGTTTGTCTTTAGATATAAACCTGTGTTAGTTTCTCTTTAGACATGACCCTGTGTTAGTTTGTCTTTAGACGTGACCCTATGTCCGTTTGTCTTTAGACATGACCCTGTGTTAGTTTGTCTTTAGACATGACCCTGTGTTAGTTTGTCTTTAGACATGACCCTGTGTTCATTTGTCTTTAGACATGACCCTATGTCCGTTTGTCTTTAGACATGACCCTGTGTTAGTTTGTCTTTAGACATGACCCTGTGTTCATTTGTCTTTAGACGTGACCCTATGTCCGTTTGTCATTAGACATGACCCTGTGTTAGTTTGTCTTCAGACATGACCCTATGTCCGTTTGTCTTTAGACATGACCCTGTGTTCATTTGTCTTTAGACATGACCCTATATCCGTTTGTCATTAGACATGACCCTGTGTTAGTTTGTCTTTAGACATGACCCTATATCCGTTTCTCTTTAGACATGACCCTATGTCAGTTTGTCTTTAGACATGACCCTATGTCAGTTTGTCTTTAGACATGACCCTTTGTCCGTTTGTCTTTAGACATGTCCCTATGTCCGTTTGTCATTAGACATGACCCTGTGTTAGTTTGTCATTAGACCTGACCCTCTGTCCGTTTGTCTTTAGACATGACCTTATGTCCGTTTGTCTTTAGACATGACCCTATGTCCGTTTGTCTTTAGACATGACCCTGTGTTAGTTTGTCATTAGACATGACCCTGTGTTAGTTTGTCATTAGACCTGACCCTATGTCCGTTTGTCTTTAGACAAGACCCTATGTCCGTTTGTCTTTAGACATGACCCTATGTCCGTTTGTCTTTAGACATGACCCTGTGTTAGTTTGTCTTTAAACATGACCCTATGTCCGTTTGTCTTTAGACATGACCCTATGTCCGTTTGTCTTTAGACATGACCCTGTGTTAGTTTGTCTTTAAACATGACCCTATGTCCGTTTGTCTTTAGACATGACCCTATGTCTGTTTGTCTTTAGACATGACCCTATGTTTGTCTTTAGACATGACCCTATGTTTGTCTTTAGACGTGACCCTATGTCCGTTTGTCTTTAGACATGACCCTGTGTTAATTTGTCTTTAGACATGACCCTATATCCATTTGTCTTTAGACATGACCCTATGTTAGTTTGTCTTTAGACATGACCCTATATCCGTTTGTCTTTAGACATGACCCTATGTCAGTTTGTCATTAGACATGACCCTATGTCCGGTTGTCTTTAGACATGACCCTATATCCGTTTGTCATTAGACATGACCCTGTGTTAGTTTGTCTTTAGACCTGACCCTATGTCCGTTTGTCTTTAGACATGACCCTATGTCAGTTTGTCTTTAGACATGACCCTGTGTTCTTTTGTCTTTAGACGTGACCCTATGTCCGTTTGTCATTAGACATGACCCTGTGTTAGTTTGTCTTTAGACATGACACTATGTCCGTTTGTCTTTAGACATGACCCTGTGTTAGTTTGTCTTTAGACATGACCCTGTGTTCATTTGTCTTTAGACATGACCCTGTGTTAGTTTGTCTTTAGACATGACCCTATATCCGTTTGTCTTTAGACATGACCCTATGTCAGTTTGTCTTTAGACATGACCCTATGTCAGTTTGTCTTTAGACATGACCTTATGTCCGTTTGTCTTTAGACATGACCCTATGTCCGTTTGTCATTAGACATGACCCTGTGTTAGTTTGTCATTAGACCTGACCCTTTGTCCGTTTGTCTTTAGACATGACCTTATGTCCGTTTGTCTTTAGACATGACCCTATGTCCGTTTGTCTTTAGACATGACCCTGTGTTAGTTTGTCTTTAGACATGACCCTATGTCCGTTTGTCTTTAGACATGACCCTGTGTTAGTTTGTCTTTAGACATGACCCTATATCCGTTTGTCTTTAGATATGACCCTATGTCAGTTTGTCTTTAGACATGACCCTATGTCCGTTTGTCTTTAGACATGACATTATGTCCGTTTGTCATTAGACATGACCCTGTGTTAGTTTGTCATTAGACCTGACCCTATGTCCTTTTGTCTTTAGACATGACCCTATGTCCGTTTGTCTTTAGACATGACCCTATGTCTGTTTGTCTTTAGACATGACCCTATGTCTGTTTGTCTTTAGACATGACCCTATGTTTGTCTTTAGACATGACCCTATGTCCGTTTGTCTTTAGACATGACCCTATGTCCGTTTGTCTTTAGACGTGACCCTATGTCCGTTTGTCTTTAGACATGACCCTGTGTTAATTTGTCTTTAGACATGACCCTATATCCATTTGTCTTTAGACATGACCCTATGTTAGTTTGTCTTTAAACATGACCCTATATCTGTTTGACTTTAGACATGACCCTATGTCAGTTTGTCTTTAGACATGACCCTATGTCCGGTTGTCTTTAGACATGACCCTATATCCGTTTGTCATTAGACATGACCCTGTGTTAGTTTGTCATTAGACCTGACCCTATGTCCGTTTGTCTTTAGACATGACCCTATGTCCGTTTGTCTTTAGACATGACCCTATGTCCGTTTGTCTTTAGACATGACCCTTTGTTAGTTTGTCTTTAAACATGACCCTGTGTTAGTTTGTCTTTAGACATGACCCTGTGTTAGTTTGTCTTTAGACATGACCCTATGTCCGTTTGTCTTTAGACATGACCCTATGTCTGTTTGTCTTCAGACATGACCCTATGTTTGTCTTTAGACATGACCCTATGTCCGTTTGTCTTTAGACATGACCCTGTGTCCGTTTGTCTTTAGACATGACCCTATGTCCGTTTGTCTTTAGACGTGACCCTATGTCCGTTTGTCTTTAGACATGACCCTGTGTTAAATTGTCTTTAGACATGACCCTATATCCGTTTGTCATTAGACATGACCCTATGTTAGTTTGTCTTTAGACATGACCCTGTGTTAGTTTGTCTTTAGACATGACCCTGTGTTAGTTTGACTTAAGACATGACCCTCTGTCCCTTTGTGTTTAGACATGACCCTATGTCCGTTTGTCTTTAGACATGACCTCATGTCCGTTCTTCATTAGACTTGACCCTGTGTTAGTTTGTCTTTAGACATTTTTATTTATTTTTTTTTTACCTTTATTTAACTAGGCAAGTCAGTTAAGAACAAATTCTTATTTTCAATGACGGCCTAGGAACACTGGGTTAACTGCCTGTTCAGGGGCAGAACGACAGATTTGTACCTTGTCAGCTCGGGGATTTGAACTTGCAACCTTCCGGTTACTCGTCCAACGCTCTAACCACTAGGCTACGCTGCCGCCCCAACATGACCCTATGTCCGTTTGTCTTTAGAAATGACCCTGTGTTAGTTTGTCTTTAGACATGACCCTATATCCGTTTGCCTTTAAACATGACCCTATGTCCGTTTGTCTTTAGACATGACATTATGTCCGTTTGTCATTAGACATGACCCTGTGTTAGTTTGTCATTAGACCTGAACCTATGTCCTTTTGTCTTTAGACATGACCCTATGTCCGTTTGTCTTTAGACATGACCCTATGTCTGTTTGTTTTTAGACATGACCCTATGTCTGTTTGTCTTTAGACATGACCCTATGTTTGTCTTTAGACATGACCCTATGTCCGTTTGTCTTTAGACATGACCCTATGTCCGTTTGTCTTTAGACGTGACCCTATGTCCGTTTGTCTTTAGACATGACCCTGTGTTAATTTGTCTTTAGACATGACCCTATATCCATTTGTCTTTAGACATGACCCTATGTTAGTTTGTCTTTAAACATGACCCTATATCTGTTTGACTTTAGACATGACCCTATGTCAGTTTGTCTTTAGACATGACCCTATGTCCGGTTGTCTTTAGACATGACCCTATATCCGTTTGTCATTAGACATGACCCTGTGTTAGTTTGTCATTAGACCTGACCCTATGTCCGTTTGTCTTTAGACATGACCCTATGTCCGTTTGTCTTTAGACATGACCCTATGTCCGTTTGTCTTTAGACATGACCCTTTGTTAGTTTGTCTTTAAACATGACCCTGTGTTAGTTTGTCTTTAGACATGACCCTGTGTTAGTTTGTCTTTAGACATGACCCTATGTCCGTTTGTCTTTAGACATGACCCTATGTCTGTTTGTCTTCAGAGATGACCCTGTGTCCGTTTGTCTTTAGACAAGACCCTATGTCCGTTTGTCTTTAGACGTGACCCTGTGTCCGTTTGTCTTTAGACAAGACCCTATGTCCGTTTGTCTTTAGACGTGACCCTATGTCCGTTTGTCTTTAGACATGACCCTGTGTTAGTTTGTCTTTAGACATGACCCTATGTCCGTTTGTCTTTAGACATGACCCTGTGTCCGTTTGTCTTTAGACAAGACCCTATGTCCGTTTGTCTTTAGACGTGACCCTATGTCCGTTTGTCTTTAGACATGACCCTGTGTTAGTTTGTCTTTAGACATGACCCTATGTCCGTTTGTCTTTAGACATGACCCTGTGTTAGTTTGTCTTTAGACATGACCCTATATCCGTTTGTCTTTAGACATGACCCTATGTCCGTTTGTCTTTAGACATGACATTATGTCCGTTTGTCATTAGACATGACCCTGTGTTAGTTTGTCATTAAACCTGACCCTATGTCCGTTTGTCTTTAGACAAGACCCTGTGTCCGTTTGTCTTTAGACATGACCCTATGTCCGTTTGTCTTTAGACATGACATTATGTCCGTTTGTCATTAGACATGACCCTGTGTTAGTTTGTCATTAAACCTGACCCTATGTCCGTTTGTCTTTAGACATGACCCTGTGTTAGTTTGTCTTTAAACATGACCCTGTGTTATTTTGTCTTTAGACATGACCCTGTGTTAGTTTGTCTTTAGACATGACCCTGTGTTAGTTTGTCTTTAGACATGACCCTGTGTTCGTTTGTCTTTAGACATGACCCTATGTCCGTTTGTCTTTAGACATGACCCTGTGTTAGTTTGTCTTTAGACATGACCCTATGTCTGTTTGTCTTTAGACATGACCCTGTGTTAGTTTGTCTTTGGACGTGACCCTATGTCCGTTTGTCTTTAGACATGACCCTGTGTTAGTTTGTCTTTAGACTTGACCCTGTGTTAGTTTGTCTTCAGACATGACCCTGTGTTAGTTTGTCTTTAGACATGACCCTGTGTTCATTTGTCTTTAGACGTGACCCTATGTCCGTTTGTCATTAGACATGACCCTGTGTTAGTTTGTCTTTAGACATGACACTATGTCCGTTTGTCTTTAGACATGACCCTGTGTTAGTTTGTCTTTAGACATGACCCTGTGTTCATTTGTCTTTAGACATGACCCTGTGTTAGTTTGTCTTTAGACATGACCCTATATCCGTTTGTCTTTAGACATGACCCTATGTCAGTTTGTCTTTAGACATGACCCTATGTCAGTTTGTCTTTAGACATGACCCTATGTCCGTTTGTCTTTAGACATGACCCTATGTCCGTTTGTCATTAGACATGACCCTGTGTTAGTTTGTCATTAGACCTGACCCTTTGTCCGTTTGTCTTTAGACATGACCTTATGTCCGTTTGTCTTTAGACATGACCCTATGTCCGTTTGTCTTTAGACATGACCCTGTGTTAGTTTGTCTTTAGACATGACCCTATGTCCGTTTGTCTTTAGACATGACCCTGTGTTAGTTTGTCTTTAAACATGACCCTGTGTTAGTTTGTCTTTAGACATGACCCTGTGTTAGTTTGTCTTTAGACATGACCCTGTGTTAGTTTGTCTTTAGACATGACCCTGTGTTCGTTTGTCTTTAGACGTGACCCTATGTCCGTTAGTCTTTAGACATGACCCTGTGTTAGTTTGTCTTTAGACATGACCCTGTGTTCATTTGTCTTTAGACGTGACCCTATGTCCGTTTGTCATTAGACATGACCCTGTGTTAGTTTGTCTTTAGACATGACCCTATGTCCGTTTGTCTTTAGACATGACCGTGTGTTATTTTGTCTTTAGACATGACCCTGTGTTAATTTGTCTTTAGACATGACCCTATATCCATTTGTCATTAGACATGACCCTGTGTTAGTTTGTCTTTAGACATGACCCTTTATCCGTTTGTCTTTAGACATGACCCTATGTCAGTTTGTCTTTAGACATGACCCTATGTCCGTTTGTCATTAGACATGACCCTGTGTTAGTTTGTCTTTAGACATGACCCTATATCAGTTTGTCTTTAGACATGACCCTATGTCTGTTTGTCTTTAGCCATGACCCTATGTCCGTTTGTCATTAGACATGACCCTGTGTTAGTTTGTCATTAGACCTGACCCTTTGTCCGTTTGTCTTTAGACATGACCTTATGTCCGTTTGTCTTTAGACATGACCCTATGTCCGTTTGTCTTTAGACATGACCCTGTGTTAGTTTGTCTTTAGACATGACCCTATGTCCGTTTGTCTTTAGACATGACCCTGTGTTAGTTTGTCTTTAGACATGACCCTATGTCCGTTTGTCTTTAGACATGACATTATGTCCGTTTGTCATTAGACATGACCCTGTGTTAGTTTGTCATTAGACCTGACCCTATGTCCGTTTGTCTTTAGACAAGACCCTATGTCCGTTTGTCTTTAGACATGACCCTATGTCCGTTTGTCTTTAGACATGACCCTGTGTTAGTTTGTCTTTAAACATGACCCTGTGTTAGATTGTCATTAGACCTGACCCTGTGTTAGTTTGTCTTTAGACATGACCCTATGTCCGTTTGTCTTTAGACATGACCCTATGTCCGTTTGTCATTAGACATCACCCTGTCAAAGTTTGTCTTTAGACGTGACCCTATGTCCGTTTGTCTTTAGACATGACCCTGTGTTAGTTTGTCTTTAGAAATGACCCTGTGTTAGTTTGTCTTTAGACATGACCCTGTGTTAGTTTGTCTTTAGGCATGACCTTATGTCCGTTTGTCTTTAGACATGACCCTATGTCCGTTTGTCTTTAGACATGACCCTGTGTTAGTTTGTCTTTAGACATGACCCTATGTCCGTTTGTCATTAGACATGACCCTTTGTCCGTTTGTCATTAGACATGACCCTGTGTTAGTTTTTCTTTAGACATGACCCTATGTCCGTTTGTCTTTAGACATGACCCTGTGTTAGTTTGTCTTTAAACATGACCCTGTGTTAGATTGTCTTTAGACATGACCCTGTGTTAGTTTGTCTTTAGACATGACCCTATGTCCGATTGTCTTTAGACATGACCCTATGTCCGTTTGTCTTTAGACGTGACCCTATGTCCGTTTGTCTTTAGACATGACCCTGTGTTAGTTTGTCTTTAAACATGACCCTGTGTTAGTTTGTCTTTAGACATGACCCTGTGTTAGTTTGTCTTTAGACATGACCCTATGTTAGTTTGTCTTTTGGACATGACCCTATGTCCGTTTGTCTTTAGACGTGACCCTATGTCCGTTTGTCTTTAAACATGACCCTGTGTTAGTTTGTCTTTAAACACGACCCTGTGTTAGTTTGTCTTTAGACACGACCCTGTGTTAGTTTGTCTTTAGACATGACCCTGTGTTAGTTTGTCTTTAGACATGACCCTATGTCCGTTTGTCTTTAGACATGACCCTGTGTTAGTTTGTCTTTAGACATGACCCTATGTCCGTTTGTCATTAGACATGACCCTTTGTCCGTTTGTCTTTAGACATGACCCTGTGTTAGTTTGTCTTTAGACATGACCCTGTGTTAGTTTGTCTTTAGACATGACCCTATGTTAGTTTGTCTTTAGACATGACCCTATGTCCGTTTGTCTTTAGACGTGACCCTATGTCCGTTTGTCTTTAAACATGACCCTGTGTTAGTTTGTCTTTAAACACGACCCTGTGTTAGTTTGTCTTTAGACATGACCCTGTGTTAGTTTGTCTTTAGACATGACCCTGTGTTAGTTTGTCTTTAGACATGACCCTATGTCCGTTTGTCTTTAGACATGACCCTGTGTTAGTTTGTCTTTAGACATGACCCTATGTCCGTTTGTCATTAGACATGACCCTTTGTCCGTTTGTCATTAGACATGACCCTGTTTTAGTTTTTCTTTAGACATGACCCTATGTCCGTTTGTCTTTAGACATGACCCTGTGTTAGTTTGTCTTTAAACATGACCCTGTGTTAGATTGTCTTTAGACATGACCCTGTGTTAGTTTGTCTTTAGACATGACCCTATGTCCGATTGTCTTTAGACATGACCCTATGTCCGTTTGTCTTTAGACGTGACCCTATGTCCGTTTGTCTTTAGACATGACCCTGTGTTAGTTTGTCTTTAAACATGACCCTGTGTTAGTTTGTCTTTAGACATGACCCTGTGTTAGTTTGTCTTTAGACATGACCCTATGTTAGTTTGTCTTTAGACATGACCCTATGTCCGTTTGTCTTTAGACGTGACCCTATGTCCGTTTGTCTTTAAACATGACCCTGTGTTAGTTTGTCTTTAAACACGACCCTGTGTTAGTTTGTCTTTAGACATGACCCTGTGTTAGTTTGTCTTTAGACATGACCCTATGTCCGTTTGTCTTTAGACATGACCCTGTGTTAGTTTGTCTTTAGACATGACCCTATGTCCGTTTGTTTTTAGACATGACCCTGTGTTAGTTTGTCTTTAGACATGACCCTGTGTTAGTTTGTCTTTAGACATGACCCTATGTCCGTTTGTCTTTAGAAATGACCCTGTGTTAGTTTGTCATTAGACATGACCCTGTGTTAGTTTGTCTTTAGACCTGACCCTGTGTTAGTTTGTCTTTAGACATGACCCTGTGTTAGTTTGTCTTTAGACATGACCCTGTGTTAGTTTGTCTTTAGACATGACCCTATGTCCGTTTGTCTTTAGAAATGACCCTGTGTTAGTTTGTATTTAGACATGACCCTATGTCCGTTTGTCTTTAGAAATGACCCTGTGTTAGTTTGTCTTTAGACATGACCCTATGTCCGTTTGTCTTTAGAAATGACCCTGTGTTAGTTTGTCTTTAGAAATGACCCTATGTCCGTTTGTCTTTAGACATGACCCTATGTCCTTTTGTCTTTAGACATGACACTATGTCCGTTTGTCTTTAGACATGACCCTATGTCCGTTTGTCTTTAGACATGACCCTGTGTTAGTTTGTCTTTAGACATGACCCTATGTCCGTTTGTCATTAAACATGACCCTTTGTTAGTTTGTCTTTAGACATGACCCTGTGTTAGTTTGTCTTTAGACATGACCCTGTGTTAGTTTGTCTTTAGACATGACCCTATGTCCGTTTGTCTTTAGACATGACCCTGTGTTAGTTTGTCTTTAGACATGACCCTATGTCCGTTTGTTTTTAGACATGACCCTGTGTTAGTTTGTCTTTAGACATGACCCTGTGTTAGTTTGTCTTTAGACATGACCCTATGTCCGTTTGTCTTTAGAAATGACCCTGTGTTAGTTTGTCATTAGACATGACCCTGTGTTAGTTTGTCATTAAACATGACCCTGTGTTAGTTTGTCTTTAGACATAACCCTGTGTTAGTTTGTCTTTAGACATGACCCTATGTCCGTTTGTCTTTAGAAATGACCCTGTGTTAGTTTGTCTTTAGACATGACCCTATGTCCGTTTGTCTTTAGAAATGACCCTGTGTTAGTTTGTCTTTAGACATGACCCTATGTCCGTTTCTCTTTAGACATGACCCTGTGTTAGTTTGTCTTTAGACATGACCCTATGTCCGTTTGTCTTTAGAAATGACCCTGTGTTAGTTTGTCTTTAGAAATGGCCCTATGTCCGTTTGTCTTCAGACATGACCCTATGTGTGTTTGTCTTTAGACATGACCATGTGTTAGTTTGTCTTTAGACATGACCCTATGTCCGTTTGTCTTTAGACCTGACCCTGTGTCCGTTTGTCTTTAGACATGACCCTATGTCCGTTTGTCTTTAGACCTGACCCTGTGTTAGTTTGTCTTTAGACATGACCCTATGTCCGTTTGTCTTTAGACATGACCCTGTGTTAGTTTGTCTTTAGACATGACCCTGTGTTAGTTTGTCTTTAGAAATGACCCTATGTCCGTTTGTCTTTAGACCTGACCCTGTGTTAGTTTGTCTTTAGACATGACCCTATGTCCATTTGTTTTTAGACATGACCCTGTGTTAGTTTGTCTTTAGACATGACCCTGTGTTAGTTTGTCTTTAGACATGACCCTATGTCCGTTTGTCTTTAGAAATGACCCTGTGTTCGTTTGTCTTTAGACATGACCCTGTGTTAGTTTGTCTTTAGACATGACCCTATATCTGTTTGTCTTTAAACATGACCCTGTGTTAGTTTGTCTTTAGACATGACCCTGTGTTATTTTTTTGGCTTATATTTTTCTAAATATGTAGATTTATTGATTCTAGTGAGAAATGCCACTATCAGCTCTTCCTGCTCAACCACATAAGAGTTCCCCAGGGAAAAGGAGCAACAAGTTCACAAAGTTCCAAGTCAGAGAAAAAAAACACTCCTTAATATCAGTCACCATCAACAGCCCTAGGATTCCACACAGGGAGCATCTGGATAAAATAGATACATAACCAGGCTAATAATATGCAGCCATGGAGATGCCGGCTCCATTGAAAAGAAGTGTACCTGTTTCACGGCCCCCCTCGCTGCAATTGGTATTGCTGGTAATTAGTAGTGTGTCGAGGCCTCGGGGGGAGCCAGGGAGATGTGGGAGAGGGCGGGAGGGAGAGAGGGGAGATGAGCTACAGAGACGTCTGATTACCTGACAAGTTGAGGCCGGAAAGGCTACACTTAGCCCATTAAAGATTTTCCAGCGTGACATTTGAGAGCAGCTGCAGAGCCATGCGCCACCTTGCCATTTCCCATTCGCTGGGCATCAATTTAAAGAGAGGAAGAGAGAGCGTGGCGAACTGCTCTGACCCACCAGCACAAATGGATTTAATTTACCGGGGTGAACTGTGCTACACTGATAAATGCACTTCCTTGAATGTCAGCAAATGTCACTTAAGAAGCCATTTGCTATTTCTTTAATAGCTTCTCCAAACTTACCAAGAAAAAAATGAAAATAGGGAGAGAGAGAGAGAGAGAGAGAGAAAGAACATTTACACAGGCTGTCCAATTCTGATATTTTTCCACTAATTGGTTTTTTGACCAATCACATCTGATCTTTTCACATGAGCTCTGTTTCAGATCTTGATCTGATTGGTCAAAAGACCAATTAGTGAAAAAAAGATCAGAATTGGAACGCCTGTCTAAACGCAGAAGGCAGCCAGAGAGAGAGAAACAGAGAGAGAGAGAAACAGAGAGAGAGAGAGAAACAGAGAGAGAGAGAGAAACAGAGAGAGAGAGAGAAACAGAGAGAGAGAGAAACAGAGAGAGAGAGAAACAGAGAGAGAGAAACAGAGAGAGAGAGAAACAGAGAGAGAGAAACAGAGAGAGACAGAAACAGAGAGAGAGAGAAACAGAGAGAGAGAGAAACAGAGAGAGAGAAACAGAGAGAGAGAGAAACAGAGAGAGAGAGAAACAGAGAGAGAAACAGAGAGAAAGAGAACGAGAGAACAGGGTTGGGCTATTGTCACTTCCACATGATTAAGCAATAAGCCATTTGAGACACCTTGGCAGGAGTGATTCAACTTGATTGGGAAGCTGTTTAAACTGAAATACAAACTCCATGCTAAAAAAAGACATCAACATCAATTCAGCATAAAATGTGATGACTTTCGGGCACTCTTGACTCACCAATTGCCATTTTCCTCTACAATGCAGCATAGAACCATCTGTTTAGTAGGATGTTCGATTCTACTTTTCCAACTTAATTGAGGAAAATAAGAACAATCCAAAATGTATTTTTGATACTGTTGCAAAGCTAACTAAAAAGCAGCATTCCCCAAGAGATGATGGCTTTTACTTCAGCAGTAATAAATTCATGAACTTCTTTGAGGAAAAGATCATGACCATTAGAAAGCAAATTACGGACTCCTCTTTAAATCTGCGTATTCCTCCAGGGCTTAGCTGTCCTGGATCTGCACAGCTCTGCCAGGGCCTGGGATCGGGAGAGACACTTAAGTGTTTTAGTACTATATCTCTTGACACAATGATGAAAATAATCATGGCCTCACAACCTTCAAGCTGCATACTGGATCCTATTCCAACTAAACTATTCCAACTGAAAGAGCTGCTTCATGTGCTATGTTGAACATAATAAACGGCTCTCTATCCACCGGATGTGTACCAAACTCACTAAAAGTGGCAGTAATAAAGTCTCTTGAAAAAAACAAAACTTGACCCGGAAAATATAAAAAACTATCGGCCTATATCGAATCTTCCATTCCTCTCAAAAAATGTTGAAAAAGCTGTTGCGCAGCAACTCACTGCCTTCCTGAAGACAAACAATGTATACGAAATGCTTCAGTCTAGTTTTAGACCCCATCATAACACTGAGACTGCACTTGTGAAGGTGGTAAATTACCTTTTAATGGCGCCAGACCGAGGCTCTGCATCTGTCCTCGTGCTACTAGACCTTCGTGCTGCCTTTGACACCATCAATCACCACATTCTTTTGGAGAGACTGGAAACCCAAATTGGTCTACACGGACAAGTTCTGGCCTGGTTTAGATCTTATCTGTCGGAAAGATATCAGTTTGTCTCTGTGAATGGTTTGTCCTCCGACAAATCAACTGTACATTTCGGTGTTCCTCAAGGTTCCGTTTTAGGACCACTATTGTTTTCACTATATATTTTACCTCTTGGGGATGTTATTCGAAAACATAATGTTAACTTTCACTGCTATGCGGATGACACACAGCTGTACATTTCAATGAAACATGGTGAAGCCCCAAAATTGCCCTCGCTAGAAGCCTGTGTTTCAGACATAAGTGGATGGCTGCAAACTTTCTACTTTTAAACTCGGACAAAACAGAGATGCTTGTTCTAGGTCCCAAGAAACAAAGAGATCTTCTGTTAAATGTGACAATTAATCTTGATGGTTGTAAAGTCGTCTCAAATAAAACTGTGAAGGACCTCGGCGTTACTCTTGACCCTGATCTCTCTTTTGACGAACACATCAAGACAAGGACAGCTTTTTTCCATCTACGTAACATTGCAAAAATCAGAATTTTTTTGTCCAAAAATGATGCAGAAAAATTAATCCATGTATTTGTTACTTCTAGGTTAGACTACTGCAATGCTCTACTTTCCGGCTACCCGGATAAAGAACAAAATAAACTTCAGTTAGTGCTAAATACGGCTGCTAGAATCCTGACTAGAACCAAGAAATTTGATCATATTACTCCAGTGCTAGCTTCCCTACACAGGCTTCCTGTTAAGGCAAGGGCTGATTTCAAGGTTTTACTGTTAACCTATAAAGCGTTACATGGGCTTGCTCCTACCTATCTTTCCGAGTTGGTCCTGCCGTACATACCTACACGTACGCTACGGTCACAAGACGCAGGCCTCCTAATTGTCCCTAGAATTTCTAAGCAAACAGCTGGAGGCAGGGCTTTCTCCTATAGATCTCCATTTTTATGGAACGGTCTGCCTACCCATGTGAGAGACGCAGACTCGGTCTCAACCTTTTAAGTCTTTACTGAAGACTTATCTCTTCAGTAGGTCATATGATTGAGTGTAGTCTGGCCCAGGAGTGTGAAGGTGAACGGAAAGGCTCTGGAGCAACAAACCGCTCTTGCTGTCTCTGCCTGGCCGGTTCCCCTCTCTCCACTGGGATTCTCTGCCTCTAACCCTATTACAGGGGCTGAGTCACTGGCTTACTGGTGCTCTTTCATGCCGTCCCTAGGAGGGGTGCGTCACTTGAGTGGGTTGAGTTACTGACGTGATCTTCCTGTCTGGGTTGGCGCCCCCCTTTGGTTTGTGCTGTGGTGGAGATCTTTGTGGGCTATACTCGGCCTCGGTCTCAGGATTGTAAGTTGGTGGTTGAAGATATCCCTCTAGTGGTGCGGGGGCTGTGCTTTGGCAAAGTGGGTGGTGTTATATCCTTCCTGTTTGAACCTGTCCGGGGGTATCATCGGATGGGGCCACAGTGTCTCCTGACCCCTCCTGTCTCAGCCTCCAGTATTTATGCTGCAGTAGTTTATGTGTCGGGGGGCTAGGGTCAGTTGGTTATATCTGGAGTACTTCTCCTGTCTTATCCAGTGTCCTGTGTGAATTTAAGTATGCTCTCTCTAACTCTCTCCTTCTCTCTTTCTTTCTCTCTCGGAGAACTTGAGCCCTAGGTCCATACGTCAGGACTACCGGGCATGATGACTCCTTGCTGTCCCCAGTCCACCTGGCCTTGCTGCTATTCCAGTTTCAACTGTCCTGCCTGCAGTTTTGGAACCCCTACCTGTCCCAGACCTGCTGTTTTCAACTCTTAATGATCGGCTATGAAAAGCCAACTGACATTTATTCCTGATTATTATTTGACCATGCTTGTCATTTATGAACATTTTGAAAATCTTGGCTCTCTCTAATTCTCTCCTTCTCTCTTTCTTTCTCTCTCTCGGAGGAACTGAGCCCTAGGACCATACGTCAGGACTACCGGGCATGATGACTCCTTGCTGTCCCCAGTCCACCTGGCCTTGCTGCTATTACAGTTTCAACTGTTCTGCCTGCGGTTATAGAACCCCTACCTGTCCCAGACCTGCTGTTTTCAACTCTTAATGATCGGCTATGAAAAGCCAACTGACATTTATTCCTGATTATTATTCGACCATGCTTGTCACTTATGAACATTTGAACATCTTGGCCATGTTCTGTTATAATCTCCACCCGGCACAGCCAGAAGAGGACTGGCCACCCCTCATAGCCTGGTTCCTCTCTAGGTTTCTTCCTAGGTTTTGGCCTTTCTAGGGAGTTTTTCCTAGCCACCGTGCTTCTACACCTGCATTGCTTGCTGTTTGGGGTTTTAGGCTGGGTTTCTGTACAGCACTTCGAGATATTAGCTGATGTACGAAGGGCTATAAAAAATAAACTTGATTTGATTTGAAAACAGCTCTCTGATGCTTCAATTTAAAACAGTTGAATGCTGTCCAAATATCACCAGGCAGAATTTTTTGCAATGACAACTTCAACAGAAATATCAATTATTGAGTAAAATCAAGAACTTTTAGGAGCTATACTGCCCTACCAAGCAAAATAGCAGTAACTGCTCATAGAGTGGAACTGAGTAAACTGTATTTTATTTACCTTGGTTTCAAAGTAACATTATGCAGTTACTGCTAACATAACCCCCATTTTCTCCAGAACACAATACAATAGAGGCAGGATACTTGTCCACATCATTAAGCATGTATCATTAAGCATGTATTCGCTTGGTAGGGCAGATTAGTGGTGTATAAAATATACACTGAGTACACAAATGTTAGGAACACCTGCTCCTTCCATGACATGGACTGACCAGGTGAATCCAGGTGAAAGCTATGATCCCTTATTGATGTCACTTGTTAAATCCACTACAGTCAGTGTAGATGAAGGGGAGGAGACAGGTTAAATAATTATTCTTAAGCCTTTCAGACAATTGAGACATGGATTGTGTATTTGAACCATTCAGAGGGTGAATGGACAAGACAAAATATGTACGTGCCTTTGAACATGGTACGGTAGTGGGTGCCAGGCATACTGGTTAGAGTGTGTCAAGAACTTTCATGCTCAACAGTTTCCCGTGCGTATCAAGAATAGTCCACCACCCAAAGGACATCCAGCCAACTTGACACAACTGTGGGAAGCATTAGAGTCAACTTGGGCCAACATCCCTGTGGAACACTTTCGACACCTTGTAGAGTCCATACCCCAACGAATTGACGCTGTTCTGAGGGCGAAAGGGGGTGCAACTCAATATTAGGAAGGTGTTCTTAATATTTTGTCCACTAACTGTACTATATGTCAGGCTTGAAAGTTCTGTCAAATCCAACCTTTTATCAAGGTAGAATATCTATTCCTTAGACCCATTGACCTGTTGCTCAAGCTCTCACTTTCTTTTTATGTGAAATAGAAAAATACAACTAATTCCTCTGTGCCTCATAGAGGCTCAATACATATTTTATGAACTGTTGTTATGCATTTGTTTGTACAGATGTAGTATGTGTGTCACACCCTGACCGTAGAGAGCTTTTTATGTCTCTATTTTGGTTTAATCAGGGTGTGATTTGGGTGGGCAGTCTATGTTCTAGGATTTTCTATTTCTATGTGTTTGGCCGGGTGTGGTTCTCAGAGGCAGCTGTCTATCGTTGTCTCTGATTGAGAACCATACTTAGGTAGCCTTTTCCCACCTGTGTTTTGTGGGTAATTATTTTCCGTGTGTGTTTGTGTGTACCTCGTGTTGCGTCACGTTCTTTGCTGTTTAACTGTTTGTTTTTTGGTTGTTTCGGTTTCACCTTCATTAAAAGATGTGGAACTACATGCATGCTGCGCCTTGGTGGATTTATGACAGGGAGTTTGAGGATAGCGAGCGTGACAATGTGCCAGTTTGCTGCAGCAGGAAAATAATCCTGCAGCAACAGAAAAAGTAAATTTTTATGTGGATTATAAATAATGGACGTTTATGTAGGCGTTGATACATTTTTCGTAAGTGAAAATCAAATCTGAAATTTGAAAGTGGAAATTACAAACTTCAAAAGCCTTTTTAAATTTAAAATGTTCCTGTATTGCAGGGTGATTAAATTAATAATGATCCATCATGTATGACATTCCTGGGAGTGTATAAACTAACATTTTGTATTACCATATCATGTTTGTATGTTCTCTATAGTTATATACTTGAAAATGTATCAATTGACCAATTTGGCACATTTGGGCAGACTTGATACCAAATATTGTCCAGTATTGCAATGCCTCACTGGATCAATCTGAAACTTTGCACACACACTGGTGCCATCTCATGGCCAAATCTAAATTGTGCCCAAACTGCAAAAATATATTATGGCATTTTGCATTTCAAAGATAATGACAAAAAATCTATAATAGAAAACATGTTTTTTATTTTTTATTATCTTTTACCAGATCTAATGTGTTGTATTATCCTACATTAACTTCAAATTCCACAAATTTCAAAGTGTTTCCTTTCAAATGGTATCAAGAATATGCATATCCTTGCTTCAGGTCCTGAGTTACAGGCAGTTATATTTGGGTATGTCATTTTAGGAAAAAAATAAGATTCTACAACAGTGCCTTTGGAAAGTATATAGACCCCTTGACTTTTTCCACATTTTGTTAAGTTACAGCCATATTCTAAAATTGGTTTAATCGTTTTTTTCCCTCAACAATCTACACACAATAACACATAATGACAAAGAAAAACAGGTTTTTATACATTTTTGCTAATTTATTAAAAAGGAAAAACTGAAATATCACATTGACATAAGTATTCAGACCCTTTACACAGTACTTTGTTGAAGCACCTTTGACAGCGATTATGACTCCAGAAGGGTATGACGCAAGAAGCTTGGCACACTTGTATTTGGGGAGTTTCTCCCATTCTTCTCTACAGATCCTCTCAAGATGTGTCAGGTTGGATGGGGAGCGATGCTGCACAGCTATTTTCATGTCTCTCCATAGATGTTCAATAGGGTTCAAGACCAGGCTCTGGCTGGGCCACTCAAGGACATTCAGAGACTTGTCCAGAAGCCACTTCTGCATTGTCTTGGCTGTGTGCTTAGGGTCGTTGTCCAATTGGAAGGTGAACCTTTGCCCCAGTCTGAGGTCCAGAGCACTCTGGAGCAGGTTTTCATCAAGGATCTCTCTATGCTTTGCTCCGCTCATCTTTGCCTTGATCATGACTAGTCTCCCAGTTCATGCAGCTGAAAAACATCCCTGCAGCATGATGCTGCCACCACCATGCTTCACCATAGGGATGGTGCCAGGTTTCCTCCAGTCATGACACTGGCATTCAGGCCAAAGAGTTCTGTCTTCATCAGACCAGAGAATCTTGTTTCTCATGGTCTGAGAGTCTTTAGGTGCCTTTTGGCAAACTCCAAGTGGGCTGTCATGTGCCTTTTGCTGAGGAGTGGATTCCCTCTGGTCACTCTACCATAAAGGCCTGATTGTGGAGTGCCGCAGAGATGGTTGTCCTTCTGGAAGGTTCTCCCATCTCCACAAAGGAACTCAAGAGCTCTGTCAGAGCGACCATTGGGTTCTTGGTCACCTCCCTGACCAAGACCCTTCTCCCCTGATTGCTCAGTTTGGCCGGGCGACCAGCTCTAGAAATCGTCTTGGTGATTCCAAACTTCTTCCATTTAAGAAGAATGGAGGCCACCCACTGTGTTTTTGGGGACGTTCAATGCTGCAGTCATTTTTTGGTACCCTTCTCAGATCTGTGCCTCGACACAATGTTCTTTACAATTCAGCCATCAGATTTGCCACCAATGCTCTTTATAGATCACATCACTGCACTCTATACTCCTCTGTAAACTGGTCATCTCTGTATACCCGTCGCAATACCCGCTGGTTGATCCTTATTTATAAAACCATCTTAGACCTCACTCTCCCCTATCTAAGATATTTTCTGCAGCCCTCATCCTCTACATACAACACCCGTTCTGCCAGTAACATTCTGTTAAAGGTCCCCAAATCACACACATCTCTGGGTTGCTCGTCTTTTCAGTTTGCTGCAGCTAGTGACTGGAACGAGCTGCAACAAACACTCAAACTTTACAGTTTTATCTCAATCTCTTCATTCAAAGACTCAATCATGGACACTCTTACTGACAGTTGTGGCTGCTTTGTGTGATGTATTCTTGTCTCTACCTTCTTGCCCTTTGTGCTGTTGTTTTTGCCCAATAATGTTTGTACCATGTTTTGTGCTGCTACCATGTTGTGTTACTGCCATGTTGTGTTGCTACCATGTTGTTGTCATGTTGTGTTGCTACCATGTTGTTGTCATGTTGTGTTGCTACCATGTTGTTGTCATGTTGTGTTGCTACCATGTTGTTGTCATGTTGTGTTGCTACCATGTTGTCATGTTGTGTTGTTGTCATGTTGTGTTGCTACCATGTTGTTGTCATGTTGTTTTGCTACCATGTTGTTGTCATGTTGTGTTGCTACCATGTTGTTGTCATGTTGTGTTGCTACCATGTTGTTGTCATGTTGTGTTGCTACCATGTTGTTGTCATGTTGTGTTGCTACCATGTTGTCATGTTGTGTTGTTGTCATGTTGTGTTGCTACCATGTTGTTGTCATGTTGTGTTGCTACCATGTTGTGTTACTGCCATGTTGTGTTGCTACCATGTTGTTGTCATGTTGTGTTGCTACCATGTTGTTGTCATGTTGTGTTGCTACCATGCTGTATTGTGATGTGTTTCTGGCATGTATTGTTGTCTTAGATCTCTCTTCTCGTGATGTGTGTTATAACCTTTATTATTTTTTATCCCAGCCCCCGTCTCCGCAGGAGGTCTTTTCCTTTTGGTAGGCCGTCATTGTAAATAAGAATTGGTTCTAAATTAACTGACTTGCTAGTTAAATAAAGGTTAAATAAAAAATGTATATATTAAAGTCCTGTCTCTGAGCTCTACAGACAATTCTTTCAACCTCATGGCTTGGTTTTTGCTTTGACATGCACTGTCAACTGTGGGACCTTATATAGACAGGTGTGTGCCTTTCCAAATCATGTCCAATCAATTGACTTTACCACAGGTGGACTCCAATCATGTTGTAGAAAAATATCAAGGATGATCAATGGAAACAGGATGCATCTGAGCTAAATTTCGAGCCTCACAGCAAAGGGTCTGAATACTGATGTAAATAAGGAATTTTTTCTTATTTTTTTGCAACAATTCTAAAAACCTGTTTTCACTTTGTCATTATGGGGTATTGTGTGTAGCTTTCTGAGGATTTGTTTTTATTTAATCCATTTTAGAATAAGGCTGTAACGCACAAAATTTGGAAAAAGTCAAGGGGTCTGATTATTTTCTGAAGGCACTCTATGTAACTGGGGCAAAGCCACTGTGTAAAATCCTAAAGGCAGGTTGACAGGTATAAAAGCTACTGTTGAATTATATTCCTCTCGCTAAAGACTGTGATCTCGCTCTCCGTAGCCGATATGAGCAAGACCTTGAAACAGGTCAACATTCATAAAGCTATGGGGCCAGACGGATTACCAGGACATGTACTCAAAGCATGCGCGGACCAACTGGCAAGTGTCTTCACTGACATTTTCAACCTCTCCCTGACCGAGTTTGTAATACCTACATGTTTCAAACAGACCACCATAGTCCCTGTGCCCAAGAAAGCGAACGTAACCTGCCTAAATGATTTCCGCCCCATAGCACTCACGTTGGTAGCCATGAAGTCCTTTGAAAGGCTGGTCATGGCTCACATCAACACCATCATGCCGGAAAGCCTAGACCACTCCAATGGCATACCGCCCCAACAGATCCACAGATGACGCAATCTCAATCGCGCTCCACACTGCCCTTTCCAACCTGGATAAAAAGGAACACCTATGTGGGAATGCTGTTCATTGACTACAGCTCAGAGTTCAAAACCATAGTACCCACAAAGCTTATCACTAAGCTAAGGACCCAAGGACTAAAAACCTCCATCTGTAACTGGATCCTGAACTTCCTGACGGGCCGCCCCCAGGTGGTAAGGGTAGGCAACAACACATCTGCCACGTTGATCCTCAACACCGAGGCTCCTCAGGGGTGCATGCTTAGTCCCCTCCTGTACTCCCTGTTCACCCACAACTTTGTGGCCAAGCATGACTCCAACACCATCATTAAGTTTGCTGATGACACAACAGCCTGATCACCGACAACGATGAGACAGCCTCTAGGGAGCAGGTCAGAGACCTGGCAGTGTGGTGCCAGGACAACATCCTCTCCCTCAACGTGAGCAAGACTAAGGAGCTGATCATGGACTACAGGAAAAGGAGGACCGAACACGCCCCCATTCACATCAACGGGTTGAGAGTTTCAAGTTCCTTGGTGTCCTCATCACCAACAAACTATCATGGGCCAAACACACCAAGACAAGAAGAGGGAACGACAACACCGTTTCCCACTCAGGAGAGTGAAAAGATTTGGCATGGGTCCCCAGATCCTCAAAAGGTTCTATTTCTGCACAGTCGAGAGCATCCTGACCGGTTGCATCACCGCCTGGTATGGCAACTGCTCGGCATCCGACAATAAGGCGCTACAGAGGGTAGTGCGTACAGCCCAGTACATCACTGGGGCCAAGTTTCCTGACATCCAGGATCTACTAGGCGGTGCCAGAGAAAGACTTAAAAAAAACTCCAATCATCCAAGTCATAGACTGTTCTCTTTGTTACCACACGGCAAGCGGTACCGGAGCGCCAAGTCTCGGACCAAAAGGCTCCTTAACAGCTTCTACCCCCAAGCCATAAGACTTATTTACATTGACCCCCCCATCCCCCCACGTTTTGTTTTTACACTGCTGCTACTCACAGTTTATTATCTATGCATTGTCAATTTATAAATGACCTCCACTAACCTATACCCCTGCACATTGATTTGGTACCGGTACCCCTGTATATAGCCTCGCTATGTCATTTTCTTGTGTTACTTTTTGATTATTACATTTTTTTCATTAGTTTAATTTGTAAATATATTGATAACTCTATTTCTTGAACTACATTGTTGGTTAAGGGCTTGTAAGTAAGCATTTCATGTTGTATTCGGCATATTTGACAAATAAAATTAGATTAGATTTGATTTGATACATAATGATCTGAGGTTCACACACAGACACGTAGAACAATTGTCGCGGCACAGCTGACCCTTTCACACGGTGAAGGGTTAAATGTTGGAGGAAAGAGAGTGGAAGGGGGGTGGGTTAGAGTGGACGAGGAAAGAGTTAGTAGGGAGGTTGGTCCGAAAAGGCAAAACAACATGACAAAACATGGCAGGTTGACGATGGTGAACAACGACAGTGTCACGTTCTGACCTTAGTTCCTTTTCTGTGTCTTTATTTTAGTTTGGTCAGGGTGTGAGTTGGGGTGGGCATTCTATGTTGTTTTTCTATGTTTTGTTCTGTATGTTATATTTCTATGTGCTTGGCCTAGTATGGTTCTCAGAGGCAGGTGTCAGTCGTTGTTTCTGATTGGGAGCCATATTTAGGTAGCCTGTTTTCTATTGTGTTTTGTGGGTGATTGTTTCCTGTGTTAGTCTTTGCACCATACGGGACTCTTTCGGTTTTCATTTATTCTCTTGTTCTTTTGTATTTTGTATTCATTCTCGATTAAATAATATTGTGGATACGTACCACGCTGCACATTGGTCCGATCCTTGCTACTCCTCCTCAGACGAAGAGGAAATCCGTTACAGACAGTAGCCACTCCATTCTTCCCTGTCTGGTTGCTGGGTTCACTGTTAGAATCTGCTGATATCACCAGAAAACAAAAGAGCCTGATGGGAAGGGTGCTCACCTCCTACACAGTCCCCCGACCCCTCCTATGTGTGGGTGGGGGTAAGGATGGATTCATTCCTGAACTACAGTGGCTTGTAAAAGTGTTCACCCCCCTTGGAATTTTTCCTATTTTGCTGCCTTTACAACCTGGAATTAAAATAGATTTTTGGGGGGGTTTTATCATTTGATTTACACAACACACCACTTTGAAAATGCTAAATATTTTTTATTGTAAAACAAACAAGAAATAAGACAAAAAAACTGAAAACTTGAGCGTGTATAACTATTCACCCCCCCAAAGTCAGTACTTGTAGAGCCACCTTTTGCAGCAACTACAGCTGCAAGTATATTGAGGTATGTCTCTATAAGCTTGGCACATCTAGCCATTGGGATTTTTGCCCATTCTTCAAGACAAAACTGCTCTAGCTCCTTCAAGTTGGATGGGTTCCGCTGATGTACAGCAATCTATAAGTCATACCACAGATTCTCAATTGGATTGAGGTCTGGGCTTTGACTAGGCCATTCCAAGACATTTAAGTGTTTCCCCTTAAACCACTCGAGTGTTGCTTTAGCAGTATTCTTAGGGTTGTTGTCCTGCTGGAAGGTGAACCTCCATCCCAGTCTCAAATCTCTAGAAGACTGAAACAGGTTTCCCTCAAGAATTTCCCTGTATTTAGCGCCATCCATCATTCCTTCAATTCTGACCAGTTTCCCAGTCCCTGCCAATAAAGAACATCCCCAAGGATGGTGTTTTCTGGGTGAATGGAGGTGTTGGGGTGCACCAGACATAGTGTTTTCCATTATATGAAATCCAAATTAAAATCAAATTAAATTACAGGTTGAAATGCAACAAAATAGGAAAAATGCCAAGGGGGATGAATACCTTGGCAAGGCACCCTATCTGGACCCACACTGTCCTATGAGGGAAAATCATCCAAAACCAGTCCGTCTTTTCTCATCTTCCATTATCTGTCATCACAACATCAAAAACCATTCTGGAAAAAAAGACCTGAATGCTGACATACGAAATAGCCAAAATAGACACCAAGGTGGAGTGGTCCTCAAAGAATGAACTCTGGGTCATCACTGAGAGGGACACACCAGGAATGTCCTCAGTGGAAGCCCTTAAAACCAAATCTTGTGGTTCCCTAAAATATCAGACATATCTGGAAGTATGTGACCATTAAAAACGGAGCTCTTTGAAGAAAACCATACCATAAGTCTATGGAGAAAATCATACCAGAGGTCTATGAAGAAAAACATATCAGAGGTCTGTGGAGAAAAACATACCAGAGGTCTATGGAGAATATCATAACAGAGGTCTATGAAGAAAAACATACCAGAGGTCTTGAAGAAAAACATACCAAAGGTCAATGAAGAAAAACATACCAGAGGTCAATGAAGAAAAACATACCAGAGGTCTATGAAGAAAACCATACCAGAGGTCTATGGAGAAAACCATACCAGAGGTCTATGACGAAAACCATGCCAGAGGTCTATGAAGAACACCATACCAGAGGTCATTGACGAAAACCATACCAGAGGTCTATGAAGAACACCATACCAGAGGTCATTGACGAAAACCATACCAGAGGTCTATGACGAAAACCATGCCAGAGGTCTATGAAGAAAACCATACCAGAAGTCTATGAAGAAAACCATATCAGAGGTCTATGACAAAAACCAATCCAGAGGTCTATGAAGAAAACCATACCAGAAGTCTATGAAGAATATCATAACAGAGGTCTATGAAGAAAACCATACCAGAGGTCTATGAAGAAAAACATACCAGAGGTCTATGAAGAAAAACATACCAGAGGTCTATGAAGAAAACCATACCAGAGGTCTATGAAGAAAACCATACCAGAGGTCTTTGAAGAAAACCGTACCAGAGGTCTATGAAGAAAAACATACCAGAGGTCTATGAAGAAAACCATACCAGAGGTCTATTGAGAAAATCATACCAGAGGTCTATGAAGAAAACCATACCAGAGGTCTATTGAGAAAAACATACCAGAGGTCTATGAAGAAAACCATACCAGAGGTTTACTGAGAAAATCATACCAGAGGTCTAAGAAGAAAACCATACCAGAGGTCTATTGAGAAAATCATACCAGAGGTCTATGAAGAAAACCATACCAGAGGTCTATTGAGAAAACCATACCAGAGGTCTATTGAGAAAATCATACCAGAGGTCTATGGAGAAAACCATACCAGAGGTCTATTGAGAAAACCATACCAGAGGTCTATTGAGAAAATCATACCAGAGGTCTAAGAAGAAAATCATACCAGAGGTCTATGGAGAAAACCATACCAGAGGTCTATTGAGAAAACCATACCAGAGGTCTATTGAGAAAATCATACCAGAGGTCTATGAAGAAAACCATACCAGAGGTCTATTGAGAAAATCATACCAGAGGTCTATGAAGAAAACCATACCAGAGGTCTATTGAGAAAACCATACCAGAGGTCTATTGAGAAAATCATACCAGAGGTCTATGAAGAAAACCATACCAGAGGTCTATTGAGAAAATCATACCAGAGGTCTATGAAGAAAACCATACCAGAGGTCTTATGAGAAAATCATACCAGAGGTCTATGGAGAAAAACATACCAGAGGTCTATGAAGAAAAACATACCAGAGGTCTATGGAGAAACAACAATAACATACAAAGTTCCACTATAATTAGACGTATTAGGGTCAAGGGTCAAGCCTGACACAGGGACAATAACATAGGGCAAGGAATGTCTGATCATTTCTAGCTGTGCTGAAGTTTAGACATACGTAATTTGTATGGACGATATGCTGCCACTGCCATGGATCGATGACATCAACAGCATGTAGCACGTCACTGAATGGACATTCCTGTCACACAACAGACCACTCACTCATCTGCCCATTGACAGAGCTGCTGTCGGTCTATAACGGCTGTCAAATATTGTAACTAAGGTCATGGCTAAGGTCACGGCTGTGGCAATGAGAAACCCACTAGCCTGTCCACACTTGACCTGTTGATTTTCATATTAATTTCATACTGGGAATGTACAGCTTCACTACCATTGGTCTCATTTCAATCTTTCATAGGAACACAAATAAACATCTACACGTACATACAGGGAAGATATTTGGGTAAATGCAATTTAAATACATGACCATCATATAACACTGACACATCCACTGTGCCTTTTTTAACTGCTCTGTTCTTCGCTCTAGAAAAGAGTGACAGATCACTGTAATGCTTTTGGGGCACGTAAATGTGGTTGTGCCTCAGTGAGAGTGGGTCCCTAAAAGAAGAGCACGGGTGGGTGGAAGATACTGGCTGGAAGAGGGAGGTTTTAATGTGACCATTCCAACACTCTCCTCGCTGTACCAGCAGATCCTCCCAGGTCCTGCCTGGGCTCTAAGGCTTGGAGCTGATAGGCAGCTGACCACAATATCTCTCTCTCTTGCCCCACCAGATGAAAGTACTCATCTATTGTAGACTGAGGCAGTGGCACTGCTAAATGTGAAGGAAAGGAAGGTGGAAAAACAAACAGGGCTGGCTCGCCTCTGCCAGCCAACACAAATCCCCAACATGCACCACAGTTTTGGCTCTCTCGTCACTGTCTTTAACTCCCTCCCTCAGTTTGGCCTGATGTGTGGAGATGAGAAGTGCTCTGGTCCCAGGATGGATGGAGGGATGCCAGCTGGTGAAGCCAAAGGGAGTGAGAGATCTCCTTGTCCTGTACACCTTCTCCCTAGGAACTCTGGGTTCAATCAAATGTATGCCAAAAGGGTTGGTCCAAATCTGATGTGATATAAAAATAACTGTGAAAAACAACAGAGGCATGTTGGTAAAACCACAGAGGCATGTTAATAAAACAACAAATGCATGTTAATACATCAACAGAGGCATGTTAATACATCAACAGAGGCATGTTAGTAAATCAACAGAGGCATGTTAATACATCAACAGAGGCATGTTAATACATCAACAGAGGCATGTTAATAAAACAACAGAGGCATGTTAATACATCAACAGAGGCATGTTAATACATCAACAGAGGCATGTTAATAAAACAACAGAGGCATGTTAATACATCAACAGAGGCATGTTAATACATCAACAGAGGCATGTTAATACATCAACAGAGGCATGTTAATACATCAACAGAGGCATGTTAATAAAACAACAGAGGCATGTTAATACATCAACAGAGGCATGTTAATAAAACAACAGAGGCATGTTAATACATCAACAGAGGCATGTTAATACATCAACAGGGGCATGTTAGTAAAACAACAGAGGCATGTTATTAATACATCAACAGAGGCATGTTAATAAATCAACAGAAGCATGTTACTAAATCAACAAATGCATGTTAATAAATCAACAGAAGCATGTTACTAAATCAACAAATGCATGTTAATAAAACAACAGAGGCATGTTAATAAAACAACAGAGGCATGTTAATAAAACAACAGAGGCATGTTAATACATCAACAGAGGCATGTTAGTAAATCAACAGAGGCATGTTAATAAAACAACAGGGGCATGTTAATACATCAACAGAGGCATGTTAGTAAAACAACAGAGGCATGTTATTAATACATCAACAGAGGCATGTTAATAAATCAACAGAGGCATGTTAGTAAATCAACAGAGGCATGTTAGTAAATCAACAGAGGCATGTTAATACATCAACAGAGGCATGTTATTAATACATCAACAGAGGCATGTTAATAAATCAACAGAGGCATGTTAGTAAATCAACAGAGGCATGTTATTAATACATCAACATAGGCATGTTATTAATACATCAACAGAGGCATGTTAATAAATCAACAGAGGCATGTTAGTAAATCAACAGAGGCACGTTAATACATCAACAGAGGCATGTTAGTAAATCAACAGAGGCATGTTAATACATCAACAGAGGCATGTTAATACATCAACAGAGGCATGTTAGTAAAACAACAGGGGCATGTTATTAATACATCAACAGAGGCATGTTAATAAATCAACAGAAGCATGTTACTAAATCAACAAATGCATGTTAATAAATCAACAGAAGCATGTTACTAAATCAACAAATGCATGTTAATAAAACAACAGAGGCATGTTAATACATCAACAGAGGCATGTTAGTAAATCAACAGAGGCATGTTAGTAAAACAACAGAGGCATGTTAATAAAACAACAGAGGCATGTTAATACATCAACAGAGGCATGTTAATAAATCAACAGAGGCATGTTAATAAAACAACAGAGGCATGTTAATACATCAACAGAGGCATGTTAATACATCAACAGAGGCATGTTAATACATCAACAGAGGCATGTTAATACATCAACAGAGGCATGTTAATACATCAACAGAGGCATGTCAATACATCAACAGAGGCATGTTAATACATCAACAGAGGCATGTTAATAAAACAACAGAGGCATGTTAATAAATCAACAGAGGCATGTTAATACATCAACAGAGGCATGTTAATACATCAACAGAGGCATGTTAATACATCAACAGAGGCATGTTAATACATCAACAGAGGCATGTTAATACATCAACAGAGGCATGTTAATAAAACAACAGAGGCATGTTAATACATCAACAGAGGCATGTTAATACATCAACAGAGGCATGTTAATACATCAACAGAGGCATGTTAATACATCAACAGAGGCATGTTAGTAAAACAACAGAGGCATGTTAATACATCAACAGAGGCATGTTAGTAAATCAACAGAGGCATGTTAATACATCAACAGAGGCATGTTAATACATCAACAGAGGCATGTTAATACATCAACAGAGGCATGTTAGTAAAACAACAGAGGCATGTTAATAAAACAACAGAGGCATGTTAATAAAACAACAGAGGCATGTTAGTAAAACAACAGAGGCATGTTAATACATCAACAGAGGCATGTTAGTAAAACAACAGAGGCATGTTAATACATCAACAGAGGCATGTTAATAAATCAACAGAGGCATGTTAATACATCAACAGAGGCATGTTAATAAAACAACAGAGGCATGATAATAAAACAACAGAGGCATGTTAATAAAACAAAAGAGGCATGTTAATACATCAACAGAGGCATGTTAATACATCAACAGAGGCATGTTAATAAAACAACAGAGGCATGTTAATAAAACAACAGAGGCATGTTAATAAAACAACAGAGGCATGTTAATACATCAACAGAGGCATGTTAATACATCAACAGAGGCATGTTAATACATCAACAGAGGCATGTTAATACATCAACAGAGGCATGTTAATAAATCAACAGAGGCATGTTAGTAAAACAACAGAGGCATGTTAGTAAAACAACAGAGGCATGTTAATAAAACAACAGAGGCATGTTAATACATCAACAGAGGCATGTTAATACATCAACAGAGGCATGTTCATAAAACAACAGAGGCATGTTAATACATCAACAGAGGCATGTTAATACATCAACAGAGGCATGTTAGTAAAACAACAGAGGCATGTTAGTAAAACAACAGAGGCATGTTAGTAAAACAACAGAGGCATGTTAATACATCAACAGAGGCATGTTAATACATCAACAGAGGCATGTTAATACATCAACAGAGGCATGTTAGTAAAACAACAGAGGCATGTTAATACATCAACAGAGGCATGTTAGTAAAACAACAGAGGCATGTTAATACATCAACAGAGGCATGTTAATAAATCAACAGAGGCATGTTAATACATCAACAGAGGCATGTTAATACATCAACAGAGGCATGTTAATAAAACAACAGAGGCATGTTAATACATCAACAGAGGCATGTTAATAAAACAACAGAGGCATGTTAATAAAACAACAGAGGCATGTTAATACATCAACAGAGGCATGTTAATACATCAACAGAGGCATGTTAATACATCAACAGAGGCATGTTAATACATCAACAGAGGCATGTTAATAAAGCAACAGAGGCATGTTAATAAATCAACAGAGGCATGTTAATACATCAACAGAGGCATGTTAATAAAACAACAGAGGCATGTTAATAAAACAACAGAGGCATGTTAATAAAACAACAGAGGCATGTTAATAAAACAACAGAGGCATGTTAATACATCAACAGAGGCATGTTAATACATCAACAGAGGCATGTTAATACATCAACAGAGGCATGTTAGTAAAACAACAGAGGCATGTTAATAAAACAACAGAGGCATGTTAATACATCAACAGAGGCATGTTAATACATCAACAGAGGCATGTTAATAAAACAACAGAGGCATGTTAATACATCAACAGAGGCATGTTAATAAAACAACAGAGGCATGTTAATACATCAACAGAGGCATGTTAATAAAACAACAGAGGCATGTTAATAAAACAACAGAGGCATGTTAATACATCAACAGAGGCATGTTAGTAAAACAACAGAGGCATGTTAATAAAACAACAGAGGCATGTTAATACATCAACAGAGGCATGTTAATAAAACAACAAATGCATGTTAATACATCAACAGAGGCATGTTAATACATCAACAGAGGCATGTTAGTAAAACAACAGAGGCATGTTAATAAAACAACAGAGGCATGTTAATACATCAACAGAGGCATGTTAATAAATCAACAGAGGCATGTTAATACATCAACAGAGGCATGTTAATACATCAACAGAGGCATGTTAATAAAACAACAGAGGCATGTTAATAAAACAACAGAGGCATGTTAATAAAACAACAGAGGCATGTTAATAAAACAACAGAGGCATGTTAATAAAACAACAGAGGCATGTTAATACATCAACAGAGGCATGTTAATACATCAACAGAGGCATGTTAATAAAACAACAGAGGCATGTTAGTAAAACAACAGAGGCATGTTAATAAAACAACAGAGGCATGTTAATACATCAACAGAGGCATGTTAATAAAACAACAGAGGCATGTTAATACATCAACAGAGGCATGTTAATACATCAACAGAGGCATGTTAATACATCAACAGAGGCATGTTAATACATCAACAGAGGCATGTTCATAAAACAACAGAGGCATGTTAATAAAGTGACGTAGAAGTCCGTTACTGGCCGCGGGCAGCATTTGGTTCTGTAACGCACGCACACATTCATCACTCTTCCCTGCTCCGTTATAAGATAAGTTAACAATGTGGGTCGACACACAAATTAACTTCTGTCTTAGTACATACATTTCATACTTGTCAGTGTTCATATTTAAGATATGCAATATTTATTATACTTATCAATGTTGTGGATGAGCGCTTTGTTTGTTCGTTCTGTTCCTCTCTCTCTCCATCTCTGTAGCTTCTGGGTATGCTGGAAAAGGACCCGAGCCAAGGGAATTGGGCTGACTTTATAGTGCCTGTCCCAAATGGCTCATTAATGTAAATGGGCATATTGAAAGATACTGTCAGTAGTGATGTAATGTTGTAAATGTTATGTTGTGGTATTGTTTAAAAAACGTGTTGCAATGTATATCCTTTAGTAGGTTTAGTTAATGGAAAATGTAGGTTTGTATAGTTAATTGCTTAATTAATTAGTGTTAATTGTTCTGAGGGGAGGGGCTAGCCCTACAAAAGGAGCCTCTCTTTCAGTTCATGAGAGAGGCATTTTGGTTTGAGCTGGGGATGGGGCAGCATTGTTTTAAGCTGTCCCATAAGGTAGATGTTTGATGGCAGTACTGTTGTTTTTTGTTCTGGAATCACCTTGTAAATAAACACCTTTGCACAGAAGAACTTTTGCGGTTCCGCCATCTTTTTAATTTGATAGAGGTTAGGTTTTCCAGTTTAGCCTTCTGGCCTACTCTACGTGACAGAGTGAGTGAGTGAGTGAGTGTGTGTGTGTATCCACTATGGTGGAATGCTCCTTCTACACAGCATGTTATCACATATAACAAGAATAGTTTGGCACCAGTTCAGCGTTTGACAGTTTGACAGAAACATCAAAACAAACTGTTTTAAATATGTTTTTATTTTATTGTAATATGGGACTCAAATTCTTGATTAACATATTTAACAATAACCTAGATAGGAAACGCACACATATCAATACATACAATAAAAAAAAATAATATCAGCTCCCGAGTGGCGCAGTGGTCTAAGGCACCGCATCTCAGTGCAAGAGGCGTCACTACAGTCCCTTTATCACATCCCGCTCTGATTGGGAGTCCCATAGGGCGGTGCACAATTGGCCCAGCGTCGTCCGGGTTAGCGGAGTAGGCCGTCATTTTAAATAAGAATTTGTTCTTAACTGACTTGCCTAGTTAAATAAAGGTTAAATTAAATATATATATATATATATATTAAAACAGCAATTTCCTTTTACATGCATTCCTGATGTAGTTACATAGTCAAACACCAAATAGTCATTCACTATTGATATTATAATTTAATTCATCGACAAAAGCTACTGAAATGAGAGTATGGGGAAGGCTACTGAGGACAAAAATAGAAAAGTAGTTTTGGAAGTCAAACACAAAAGCTTTCTCAGGAGTTGGAGAACAGGGCTTATAACAACATTCACAAAGTAGAGAACAAACCTTGCAGCTTATGACATCGCAATATTATTTGTTTTCCTGTTGGGGGAAGAGTTCATAAACCTAGAAAACAAACAGAGTACAGACTGGTGACAGAGCGGTGTGAAAGCTGCACTGGGAAGCAGGACACGTCCGCTTTAGGAAGGAAACATATTTCTGGAGAAAACAAACAACAGCCTATGTAACCCCACTGTGAACCAAAGACCCCGCAGACACCATTTTCGGACTACCTCCAATAACTTCCCATTACCTCTGCGCGACCTTTAACCCAGACGTGATCCTGCGCCTAAAGCTATGGAGTCTGTGGGTAAGGATGGAAAAGTCCCAAGGGCACTGACAAAAACAACAACAGTCTGTGACATCAACATGATTACAAATAATTGGTTGAAATGTTAAGTGTGAAAAGTTCTACATATTTTGATTGTCCATAATAGCCTTATTCTCTAGTAGACTAGCCTTATTGAATTGGACATCGAAAGAGACACAAATAACATGAATAAAGTGAGTATAGGTCTATAAATTCTGATTATATATAAATGTTTCCTAATATGGAAAAGGCATGACTTGTGGCTTTTCGTTTGACTTATTTGCTCTATTAATCGTACAGGGACACCATACACCTGCTCTCATTAGTAAGTAGGCCTAGGTCTTTAAGTCCAACACGTAAGTCAGCAAATAAATTAAGGCATGGACGAAACTGGCTGAAGTGATCCGTCTCAGTCTGACATTGTCGGCTAGTGAAACAGACCGACGGATACAGCTACCATTCATAAATGTTTGATATCGTGATAATACATCCCTCCAGGCACAGTCATTGACACAAACTTCTCCGATACGCTCTGACATCTGCTCGAGTGTTATCTATTCATTTCGTAAACAGTGCTCATGAAATATGAATGAACTTTAAGATTATTTTAGGAGAAACATAGACCCAGGCTATACAAACGTATTTTAAGGAAACACATAGAGGCATGGTGCAATACAGTCACGAGCCCCGGACAAGGTTCAGTTTCAGAAATGTATAAGTCACATGCATATACGAAAACATTTCCGTCTCACGGTTGATCTAGCAAGACGCCATCCAGTGATAGAAGAAGAGACAAAATACTATGTTCTGGAAAGAAGCCACTGTAGGCTACATGCCATTATGTAAATGCAATGGGTCTACAAGAACCAAAACGTTATTTTCAACTTAATATTTCAGGGGTCACTTCAACGCAACTCATTTATCCTTAACTATTTTCATGGCAATGGGTGGATGGAATTTATATTATTTGAAGTGGACGCCTCTGACACAAATGTAAAATAAATTTAATGAATCAAATTCATACAGCCATAAAAATAATGCGACTTTTTAGTTGAACAAGATTTGATGTAAATCATAAAATCTTGGTAATCACTTTACTTCGATATTCGTTGATGTGTCCAAACACAGGACTAAAGGTTTAAGCAATGGAAGCTGCTGGTTAATCAAATACTATCATAGCGCTGTTAAAGGCCTCTCAATCACTGTCTCACAATTTATTTTGATAAGCCAATGTACTGTTGTTCTTCCTCACCAAAAGCAATGAAGATTATAACTTTACTTTTAATCAAAAATATAATATATTTTACTTTTTCTCACTAGTTTTTAACGTCTTTATGCGCATCTGAAGTTTTAGTGCTCCCCTCGTGTTGTGAAAAAGTAGCACACAACAATAGCCTACAAAACCTTTAACGTATAGGGCCTACCACAAATAACACACGTTTGAGAGGCGTCTCTTTTGTTAGTGTTTCCTGACGGAAATCCTCTGTTTTTAAAAAAGCAATAGAAAACGCATTCATAAGCATGAAATGGGCTTGTTCAAACACAACTCAATGATTGTTGAATTTCTGACCGTTGCAAATCAATCAATTTAAAAATCCCAAGAGATTTTGTAAAAAATTACGAAAATGTTTTTGTTAATATTAAGATCATTTTTGGATACTAAATGTTAATAATGTATAATTGATTAAACAAACCAATTCACAAAATCTATGGAAGTTAAATACATTTGTATTATTATTATGAGCAGTGTTTTGTTTATTATAATTGACTGTATTTTGAAAATAACAAAAATATCATCACAAATAATGTAGCCTATTAATAAACGTTGTTATTATTATTGTTACTAGTATTATTGTTGTTTATATTATTATCGTTATAATTATTATGTGTGACTTGCTTCAGCAGTCACATTCAAAATGTTTCATTTATTTCTGTTTTTTATAGTTATTATTATTTGGAACAACACTTTTCTTATACGGTTTAAGCTTGAAATGCTATTCCAACTTTCAAACGTGCTCACTGGTCTGGAAAAGTGCGCTTTTACAGATTTTTGATAACAATTATACTTTAGAAAGTGTACAGGGCATATATGAAACAAGGGGTCACGGGGGAGGAAAGCTTCACCCAGGCATCATGGTATTGTTGTTCAGTTTATTTATAAACACTTGATCCCTAAATATATATATATATATATATATATGCATTTTAAGCCAACCAGTCAACCAACTGAAACATATTAATAAAACAAAAGCCATAGAAATAATCTGGAAAAGAATGAATATTTTGTTAAAATCGATAGCTCATTAAGATAATTATAGATAGACTTGCCTAGTCATGAATTAATTTTGAATTACTTAGGCTAGTTAAAATGATGTAGCATGTCTCTGTCTTTAAAATTGGAGACACAATAAGTAGGCCTAGTTGAAAGTTGGCTGTGGCGCTAAAAATGTGTTGAAGAGGGTGCGCAAGTCCATTTCAATTGGCGCCCTACCATTACACGAGGATGGCGCATTTCAAAATGTCAATTTCCACCATCTTTGCACCGTTTCCATAATCGACATAGCTGCATCTAGCAAGTCATTGTTGTAGCTGACTAGCGTTGTTAACTTTGTTAGCAGCACGTTTTGATAGGTGAAAAATGTAGAAATGTCTCATACAACAGTATTTGGCCTATATCGTTATCAACATAGTGTATACCCCTTAGAAATATAATCTTTCGTGTGCAGGGTATGCTATTAGCAGGCTAACACTCGTTAAGACAGACTGGCAGCATAGCTAGCATAGGTAGCCATTGCTAGCATTCACAGGTTGAAGTTGAAGTAACTTTTGAGTGTAATGGAGTTGACTGGTGAATAAGACATGCCATATATTCTTCGTAACATTTGGACAGGAGCTATAATCCAGTTATAACACAACAAAGTGTTTCAACTATGTGGATCATTACTGCTTGAATTGAATTCAGTGGGACAGACGCATATACCCCAGCCTTGCACTTTGTGATAAAAGCACAGTGGTAGATTTATGTACACTGAAAATATTTACCAACACCACCCTATTTTGGGACCCTGGGGGCAGTGGCTGCCATCTTACAAAATGTCCACTGTCTGTAATACAATGTTACAATTCTGAAGGCCTTGTCAGACTTACAGTGCAAGTCACAACTGTCCCCCAGTGTTTGTTATGAAGTCGACATGTTAATAAAGCAATACAGACTGAATTTAAGTGACTTTCAGAGTATTACAGTATTGGAAAGACGAGGACAGGCAATGTAACATCCAAAGTGTTTTTTAAATTTATTTTGTTGTAAAACATGAACCTACATCGGATCAACTTGACATATTCTCTGTAAAGCTAACTTTAATCAAAGTTGAGGAGAACACTGCCATTGTAATAAAGGGATTTACAAGTGCCTAGAGAGAGAGATTGGTGGGTGGTGTATTAAAGAAAATACATAGCAATTGGATAGAGAGTTGATGTAAAAAGTTTATTGATATATTGCTTGAATATAACCCACAGAGCAAATTCTGTGTGTAGCCTAGTCATTTTCTGCAGGTGTTCCATTCTAACACACAATCCCTTTCCCGAGAACCCTGCCATGCCCATGTAATAGAATCCCTAGTGATTTAATAGGATCTCTGTGGCGGCCATGCCCATGTAATAGAATCCCTAGTGATTTAATAGTATCTCTGTGGCGGCCATGCCTACAAAGGAAATAATGAGAGTGGGGATAGAAATGAAAGTGTTCTAAAATAGCAGACTGATTATCACCTATTGATCCATACTTGTTCCGCTAGCCAGCAGTGTTCTATTGTTTTCTGTCAGGTAGGGGGCTGGTGGATAAATTCATTGGTTGTAATATGTAATTCTATGGGCAGCACGGACACAGTATAAAGACCTTTTTCTTTCTTTCTCTCTATCCCTCTCTCTCAGATATGGGATATAATTGGTTTCTCTCTTTTAAGCATTTTGATATACCATCATGTAGGCTACATACCGATTGTGGACTGGATGGATGTGGATACATCATATCTCAGCGACAGAAATGTGAACCAGGCTTCTGTATCTCTGGTTTGATATTTGATCATCCTAAAGTATCACACATTGATTGTGTAGCTCAACAAAGTCACTTCTAGATGATTAGGACATGATGCTTGGAAAATGCTAATATAGGTACCATGAATTCAACGGAGGCTGAAGGAAATCCGCATGGCCCCTAAGACCCTCACATACTTCTGCAGATGCACCATTGAGAGCATTCTGTTGGGCTGCATCACCGCCTGGTATGGCAACTGCACCACCCGCAACCGCATGGCTCTCCAGAGGGCGGTGTGGTCGGCCCAGAGGCACAGTGCCTGCCTTCCAGGGCATCTACAGCACCCAGTGTCACAGGAAGACCAAGAAGATCATCAAGGACTTCAGCCACCTGAGTCACGGTCTGTTCAACCCGCTACCATCTAGCAGACAGAGACAGTACAGGTGCATCAAAGCTGGGACAGAGAGACTGAAAAACAGCTTCCATCTCCAGCCATCCCTTTTACTTTTTGGATTATGTGTGTAGAGTTATTATATTGCTAGATATTACCGCACTGTTGGAGCTAGAAACATAAGCATTTTGCTGTACCTGCGATATCATCTGCCAATCTGTGTATGCGACCAAAAAAACTTTGATTTGATGACTTGCATTTGTATTTGTGCTACAAATGCTAAAACGTTAGCATTTGGAAACATGCCAGGAAAACTAAACCAAAGCATATTGCTGTCATACCTTGTCCATAGACTGCTTACAGCGTAAGGAAAACAATATATACTTTTGTAATTTGTGTGAACTATCCCTGTATTGTAGCGAACCCGGGTTGCTGACGTTTTAAGGCAAACGCCCTAAGCATCGCACCAATAGGTTTAACTCACCGAGTAGGAATTGTAATGTGTCTAATATAGCGAAGACCCCTACACTGCCCCCATTGAACATTAAGGCACCTCCCTGTGCTTCAACCCACCACGGCCACCACATAAGTCTAGCGGTGAATTCCGATGGCCTCACGATTGCCATCCCACTTCTAACACACAGTGCAGCAAAAGTCGGGCCAGGGAAGCAAACCAGGGTCGCTGGCGTGAAAGGTTGACCCCCTGCACATCGCACCTATAGGGTTAACCCAATAATATGTTTAGTAACAAACTATTAGCAAAAGTGCTAATTATAGTAGAGAGCATTTCAACAACATAGTGAGTGTGTGAGAATGGTCCATTGATGAAATCTCATTATTTCTACCCCGTGTCACTCTCCTGCACTGTTCTGTGCAGTGCTGTGTTAGGCCTACCTGATGATCTAGGGCCATGCACACGGAGGCGACCCCTCTCCCCTAGCAGCGACACAGGGCGATACGCAGGGCTTGTACCTGTCACAGCAATGCAGCTCGTTGTCTTTCCTGGCGTGCTCCAGACATCCTCTATTGATCTCGCCGGCCAAACGGAGCCGCTGACCGAAATCACATTTGACAGGTGCTACTCACCCATGAACAACGAGTTCTTTGGATGCTGCATCCCTCGTTATTATCCTGTAAGCTAATATGGAGATAACAATAGCTGTATACATTTCTAATTCTAGGCCTTCAGTGATGGACCCGTTCCCGCCAACTCAAAGGCAGCTGTTGACCACAGAAAGTGCTAGATATGGGCAAATGGCAACAGGAAAATAAGCTACGGACGAACGTAAACTTTTAAATGAGAATATTTTTTGAAAAAGATTGGAGCAAAGTAAGATATTTCTATATTTTCCTGTTCTATAATGTCAACCATGAGTTGAAAAATCATGTTGTTCCCATTTCTACGCTGTAGCTTATGTGATATCAATTTACAGCCGTGGTCGGACCATTTTTCACATTGAGTTGACAAGCAATCAGGCTTGGATGAACGTAATTTTTAGGTCAGGGATTCATGCCCATTTGCAGCTCTTTGCTACAATATGTGATACACTAGCCAGTGGGAAAATAAGGCTAACCAAGTTACATAAAATGAAGATATTAGCTACCACACTTCAGAGAAGCAAGTGATCAACCACTTGTAGGAGGTCTGGTGAGTTGCCCAAGTATGGAAAGATTGTCAATTAAATTTTAATTCAGTCGATCATTATCATATTTAACTGGAAACAACTCATAGAACACAATGGTAAGTGTTTTTTTTTTGTTCAACTCATATATTGAATTGACTTGATTAAGATGGAACTTAAAACAAACCTATCAATGAACCTATCCCAACAAGACCGAATTTCAGATTGTCCTAATAGTTTATCCATGTTTCTCAAACGTCAAATTACAAAGTGTTTAAAGGTACATTTAGGCATTAACTCCGAAATCTTAAGGTTAAGCATTAACTCAGAATGGATAAGGTAAGGGTTAAGGTTTGGTATAGGCTTCAAACAAAAATATATACTTTTTTTAAAATCTAACTGGATTCGAACTTGCAACCTTTGGAATCAAAAGCAGATGCTTCCATCCACCATCCTGTCCATAACGTCATAGCAAAACCGAAATCTACTTGAAAGTAACAGCGCTCGCTCACTGTTGCGCTCGCTCACTGTAGTGGCCGGTCTCCACATCATCTCCAGACGTCCTCAGAGATGGATGGATGTTGAATATTGACTTGTATCAAGGGTGACCTGGCTGATGTATGCTAAACACACAACTACATAGGGCAAACAATGTTTTCCTATTAGAAAGTGGATTATGAGCATAAGATAAGAGATAACTATCACTATGTGCTGATTATTATATACAGATGAAGTCGGAAGTTTACATACACCTTAGCCAAATACATTTAAATCCAGTTTTTCACAATTCCTGACATTTAATCTGAGTAAAAAGTCCCTGTCTTATGTCAGTTAGGATCACCACACTATTTTAAGAATGTGAAATGTCAGAATAATAGTAGAGAGAATTATTTATTTTCAGCTTTTATTTCTTTCATCACATTCCCAGTGGGTCAGAAGTTTACATACACTCAATTAGTATTTGGTAGCATTGCCTTTAAATTGTTTAACATGGGTCAAACGTTTTGGGTAGCCTTCCACAACAAGTTAGGTGAATTTTGGCCCATTCCTCCTGACAGAGCTGGTGTAACTGAGTCAGATTTGTAGGCCTCCTTGCTCGCACACGCTTTTTCAGTTCTGCCCACAAATGTTCTATAGGATTGAGGTCAGGGCTTTGTGATGGCCACTCCAATACCTTGACTTTGTTGTCCTTAACCTGTTTGGGCTGCAAGCCCGACGCCGGAACAATATCCGGTGGAATTTCATAATGACTAACTTAAGCCATTTCGCCACAACTTTAGAACAATGCTTGGGGTAATTTTCCATTTGGAAAACCCATTTGCGACCAAGCTTTAACTTCCTGACTGATGTCTTGAGATTTTGCTTCAATATAGCCACATAATTTTCCTACCTCATGATGCCATCTATTTTGTGAAGTGCACCAATCCCTCCTGCAGCAAAGCACCCCCACAACATGATGCTGCCACCCCAGTGCTTCACGGTTGGGATGGTGTTCTTCGGCTTGCAAGCCTCCCCCTTTTTCCTCCAAACATAATGATGGTCATTATGGCCAAACAGTTCTATTTTTGTTTCATCAGACCAGAGGACATTTCTCCAAAAAGTACAATCTTTGTCCCCATGTGCAGTTGCAATCCGTAGTCTGGCTTTTTTATGCTGGTTTTGGAGCAGTGGCTTCTTCCTTGCTGAGCGGCCTTTCAGGTTATGTCGATATAGGACTTGTTTTACTGTGGATATAGATACTTTGTACCTGTTTCCTCCAGCATCTTCACATGGTCCTTTGCTGTTGTTCTGGGAGTGATTTGCACTTGTCGCACCAAAGTACTTTCATCTCTAGGAGACAGAACGCGTCTCCTTCCTGAGCACTATGACGGCTGCGTGGTCCCATGGTGTTTATACTTGCGTATTAATGTTTGTACAGATGAACGTGGTACGTTCAGGCATTTGGAAATTGCTCCCAAGGATGAACCAGACTTGTGGAGATCTACAATTAGTTTTCTGAGGTCTTGGCTGATTTCTTCTGATTTTCCCATGATGTCAAGCAAAGATGCACTGAGTTTGAAGGTAGGCCTTGAAATACATCCACAGGTACATCTCCAATTGACTCAAATTACGTCAATTGGCCTATCAGAAGCTTCTAAAGCCATGACATTTTCTGGAATTTTCCAAGCTGTTTAAAGGCACAGTCAAGTTAGCATATGTAAACTTCTGACACACTGGAATTGTGATACAGGGAATTATAAGTGAAATAATCTGTCTGTAAACAATTGTTGGAAAAATTACTTGTGTCATGCACGAAGTAGATGTCCTAACCGACTTGCCAAAGCTATAGTTTGTTAACAAGAAATTTGTGGAGTGGTTGAAAAATGCGTTTTAATGACTCCAACCTAAGTGTATGTAAACTTATGACTGCAACTGTATAGTTCACTTCTTCGTGGTTACTTAAGCTTGACTCGAGGGTAAAAAGGCAATTGAGTGGAGTGATGTCAAAAGGTCAAGACGGATTGAGGCTAAACGCTGCAGCATTTAGACTTTTACACGTTGCCACAAACACTGAAACAAACAAAAGCGTGAAACACTGACAGAATCGCGGGTGACACGCAGTAGCCTCACCTTCAGGGCGCGTACTCATGCTGCCATGTTATGGATCTGCTCACAGCGGTCGATCACGATATAAAGCTTTAATGAAAGCATTTATCCGTGACGCACAGAGAGGCTGCCAGACAGTGCTCAAACAGGTCAAGTGAATGTGGAAAATAACTACAAGATGAAATAGGCCTAGGCCTCCTTTCCTTTTGGCTCACCATGACTGACCTAGTGGACAGTTAGTACTCTGGTAACATTATAGCATAGGTGTTTACCTCCAAGTGTTGAAGGCTATGCGGTTGCGAGACTATATTATTGGGTTATGGAAAATAGGTCAACAATAGTATTCTCAGACATACAGTACCAGTCAAAAGTTTGGACACACCAAAACTGATTGGCTCAAACACATTAAGAAGGAAAGAAATTCCACAAATGAACTTTAAAAAAAGCACAGCTGTTAATTGAAATGCATTCTAGTGTGTAAAGCTGTCATCAAGGCAAAGGGTTGCTATTGAACCTATATTTAACTAGGCAAGTCAGTTAATTAAGAACAAATTCTTATTTACAATGACGGCCTACCCTGTAATCTCACAATCATATAATGTAGGCTGTTATGTCTATCATCTACAGCATCTGTAATGCTTCTCAAAATATAAGAATCTCAAATCTAAAGTATATTTTGAATTGTTTAACACTTTTTTGGTTACTACATGATTCCAAATGTGTTATTTCATGGTCTTGATGTCTTCACTATTATTCTACAATGTAGAAAATAGTAAAAAATAAAGAAAAGCCCTTGAAGGAGTAGGTGTGTCTAAACTTTTGACTGGTACTGTAAACCTGAATAGCATACATCATCAAACTATGAATCTACAACAACTACTGTGCAGTGAAAATTTGGAAGGGATATGTGAAGATACAATAGCATAAATATATGTTTAATGAATGAATTAATGAATATGGATATATCCTACACACATCACTTCTGTACACAAATACAGTCTGGTGTTGCTCATGGGCTCCCATGTGAAATAAGATTGGACACGACTTGCCTGTCGACATGATGGTACTGACATAGCCTTCTCAGATTAAGGGGTTTTACTGCGATATTCCAGTGTTGACTCACTGCTTGTCTTGGCTAATTATAGCAACAGCTCCAGTGTTCACATCTGCATCACGGGTTTAGCTCCCCGATCGAGTTTGACAGAGGAACTGCCAAGCACTACAGATGCTGTATAATAATAAACCTAATAGCCTACATTAAATGATTGTGAAATGGCAAATGGGTAGCTGTTTAGGCCCCTTGTTTTTTTCAATTTTTACTAACGACATGCCACTGACTTTGAGTAAAGCCAGTGTGTCTATGTATGCGGATGAGTCAACACTATATACGTCAGCTACTACAGCGACTGAAATGACTGCAACACTCAACAAAGAGCTGCAGTTAGTTTCAGAGTGGGTGGCAAGGAATAAGTTAGCCCTAAATATTTCTAAAACTAAAAGCATTGTATTTGGAACAAAACCCTTAACCCTAGATTGTAAACTGTCGTGGTCAAAACATATTGATGCAGTAGTAGCTAATATGGGGAGAAGTTTGTCTATAATAAAGCGATGCTCAGCCTTCTCATCAACACTATTAACAAGGCAGGTCCTACAGGCCCTAGTTTTGTCGCACCTGGACTACTGTTCAGTTGTGTGGTCAGGTGCCACAAAAAAGGACTAAGGAAAAATGCAATTGGCTCAGAAAGAGGGTAGCACAGCTGGCCCTTGGATGTACACAGAGAGCTAATATTAACAATATGCATGTCAATCTCTCCAGGCTGAAAGTGGAGGAGAGATTGACTTCATCGCTGTTTTTATTCATGAGAGGTATTGACACGTTGAATGCACCGAGCTGTCTGTCTAAACTACTGGCACACAGCCCGGACACCCATGCATACGCCACAAGACATGCCACAAGAGGTCTCTTCACAGTCCGCAAGTCCAGAACAGACTATGGGAGGCACACTGTAGTACATAGAGCCATGACTACATGGAACTCTATTCCACATCAAGTAAATGACACAAGCAGTAGAATTAGATTTAATAAACAGATTAAGAAAACACCTTATGGAACAGCGGGGACTGTGAAGCAACACACACATTGGCACTATACATACACATGGATTTAGTACTGTAGATATGTGGTAGTGGTGGAGTAGGGGCCTGAAGGCACACAGTGTGTTGTGAAATCTGAAAATGTATTGTAATGTTTTTAAAATTGTATAAACTGTCTTAATTTTGCTGGACCCCAGGAAGAGTAACTGCTGCTTTGGCAAATACAAATACAAAAACAAATACAAATACATTGTCACGCCCTGGCCTTAGTATTCTTTGTTTTCTTTATTATTTTAGTTAGGTCAGGGTGTGACATGGGGAATGTTTGTGTTTTGTCGGTTTTGGGTGGTTATATGGTAAAGGGGGTGTTGGATGTAGTGTATGGGTTTGTGTTGAGTGTATGTGTCTAGCTGTGTCTATGTTGGGTGTAGTTGTCTAGGAAAGTCTATGGTTGCCTGAATGGGAGACGGCTGATTTCTGTTGTCTCTGATTGGGAGCCATATTTAAGGTAGCCATAGGCTTTAGTTTGTTGTGGGTAATTGTCTATGTCTAAACGTTTGTAGCCTGTGTATGTGCACAACGTTTATTAGCTTCACGGTCGTTTTATTGTTTTGTTAGTGTGTAAGTGTTTTTGTTTCGTTTTGCCTTCGTCATCAATAAAAGGAAGATGGCTTATTTTCCTACTGCTGCGTTTTGGTCCGTCAATCCTCAACACGATCGTGACATACATATACTACTAGAGCTACTATACTATGTGGTCAAATGGTCTTGATGAACTCAATGATGATGAGAGGGTCAGGTGTAAAATCTCATTGCATGTTATGGTGAAATTAATTGAAAAAAAACATCTGACATGTCATCTGTTGTGACAACCTTGACATAAAACATTTTTGCCATTTGAAAAACATATCTTCAGTGTTTCCTAATGGCATGAAGAACAAGGTCTAGGGACTATTGCGTGTTATTGGAGCATCATATGTAAAGCCCAGGGGCGTGAGCTATGCATTCATTATATTATCTCTGCATAAAGCGCCAAACACCTGGAAGAGTGATCATTGACACCTCCAGCATTGGTGTGTCCTATTGCTGCTCCTTGGCAAGGGCACAATGCAACAGCGTATGTTTCACACAAAGGACTAAAAACCAACAATGTTATAGATCTGATTGACTGATTTCTAACAAAAATCGGTGTGTGTTAAAAAGCATGAACCAGTGGCTTATAGCCTGAAAGGATCAACTAGAACAGGTATTCCCAAACTGGAGGTATGCGTACCCCAGTTTGGGAATACCGTCAGGGGTACGCGTACCCCAGTTTGGGAATACCGTCGGGGGTACGCCATATAAAAATGTGATTCACATTTTCTTTTTCTTTTTTACATTTATTTTGTTATTTTTTTAGTAAAAATAAAATTCTTCACATTTTCAAGCAGTCCATTTTTTATTTTCCAACGGGGTTATACATTTGGGTGAGGATTTTTCTCACCCGAGTAGCCTTGTTACACTGCCAAAAATAAAACTAAACCATCTAGTGTTCAGCGAAATAACAACACAATGTCAAATACAGATAGCCTAGTCAAATAATTAACATCCAATTACATTAACCATTACTCTCTCGTGGGAATTCCACTAATGGACCGCATGTAGCCAAAACGTAGCTGCTACTCATGTTGGTATCTGTACTGATGGCGCAAAAGCCATGACAGGGACACATAGTGGAATGGTAACGCGCGTGTAAGCAGTTGCTCCCGATGCCACTTGGGTACACTGCAGCATCCACCGAGAGGCTCTTGCTGCCAAGGGAATGCCTGACAGCTTGAAAGACGTTTTGGACACTACAGTGACAATGGTTAACTTTGTTAAAGCAAGGCCCCTGAACTCTTGTGTATTTCCTGCACTATGCAATGATTTTGGCAGCGACCATGTTACGCTTTTACAACATATGCTGGTTATCAAGGGGAAAAATATTGACACTTTTTTAAAAATTGAGAGACGAGATTAACATTCTCTTTAGTGACCATGATTTTCACTTGTCTGACCGCTTGCATGATGACGTGTTTTTCACACGACTGGCCAATCTGGGTGATGTTTTTTCTCGCCTGAATGATCTGAATCTAGGATTACAGGGACTCTCCGCAACTATATTCAATGTGTGGGACAAAATTGAGGCTATGATTAAGAAGTTGGAGCTCTTCTCTGTCTGCATTAACAAGGACAACACACAGGTCTTTCCATCTTTGTATGATTGTTTGTGTGAAAATGAACTCAAGCTTACGGACAATGTCAAATGTGATATAGAGAAGCATCTGAGTGAGTTGGGTGCGCAATTACAGTACCCGGGTACTTTCCCGAAGCGGATTACACAAACAACTGGATTCGTTACTCCTTTCATGCCCTGCTTCCAGTCCACTTACCGATGTCTGAACAAGAAAGCTTCATCGAAATTTCAACAAGTGGTTCTGTGAAAATGTCATTTAATCAGAAGCCACTGCCAGATTTCTGTATCCTGCCTTTGCAAATCGCGCTTAAGACACTGATGCCATTTGCAACCAGGTACCTATGTGAGAGTGGATTCTCATCCCTCACTAGCATAAAAACTAAATACAGGCACAGACTGTGTGTGTAAAATGATTTAAGACTGATACTCTCTCCAATACAACCCAACATTGCAGAGTTGTGTGCATCCTTTCAAGCACACCCTTCTCATTAACCTGTGGTGAGTTATTCACAATTTTCAATTAACAAATAAGGTTTTATGTGTAAGATTATTAAATAAAGAGCAAAATTATTGATTATTATTATATTATTATTTGTGCCCTGGTCCTATAAGAGCTTTTTGTCACTTCCCACGAGCTGGGTTGTGACAAAAACTCACACTCATTCTTGTGTTTAATAAATGTAACGTATAGTGTGTGCGTGGAAGGCATACAATGATAGCAAAAAAACAACATTTGAGAGTGCGCTGACCCTGGTGCTAAAGGGGGTACGCAGCTGGAGGTTTAATGTTTGAAGGGGTACGGAACTATAAAAAGTTTGGGAACCACTGAACTAGAAGACAAAGAAATGTGAAATATAGGCTAATGAGAATATAATTAAATGTGATTATGCTGTATATAATCCATAGCCTACTTTTAATAAACACATTTTTTTTCAGCAAGCAGTGTCACAACTGTAGACCTGCCAAATTAGGTCTTGTTTATGTTGCCCAAAGACCCTGTATGAAACTATACTTTCACATAAACCTAACAAAGACCCTGTATGAAACTATACTTTCACATAAACCTAACAAAGACCCCTGTATAAAACTATACTTTCACATAAACCTAACAAAGACCCTGTATAAAACTATACTTTCACATAAACCTAACAAAGACCCTGTATAAAACTATACTTTCACATAAACCTAACAAAGACCCCTGTATAAAGCTATACTTTCACATAAACCTAACAAAGACCCTGTATAAAACTATACTTTCACATAAACCTAACAAAGACCCTGTATGAAACTATACTTTCACATAAACCTAACAAAGACCCTGTATAAAACTATACTTTCACATAAACCTAACAAAGACCCTGTATAAAACTATACTTTCACATAAACCTAAAAAAGACCCCTGTATAAAACTATACTTTCACATAAACCTAACAAAGACCCTGTATAAAACTATACTTTCACATAAACCTAACAAAGACCCTGTATAAAACTATACTTTCACATAAACCTAACAAAGACCCATGTATAAAGCTATACTTTCACATAAACCTATCAAAGACCCTGTATAAAAGTATACTTTCACATAAACCTAACAAAGACCCCTGTATAAAACTATACTTTCACATAAACCTAACAAAGACCCTGTATAAAACTATACTTTCACATAAACCTAACAAAGACCCCTTATAAAACTATACTTTCACATAAACCTATCAAAGACCCCTGTATAAAACTATACTTTCACATAAACCTAACAAAGACCCTGTATAAAACTATACTTTCACATAAACCTAACAAAGACCCTGTATAAAACTATACTTTCACATAAACCTAACAAAGACCCCTGTATAAAACTATACTTTCACATAAACCTAATAAAGACCCCTGTATAAAACTATACTTTCACATAAACATAACAAAGACCCCTGTATAAAACTATACTTTCACATAAACCTAACAAAGACCCTGTATAAAACTATACTTTCACATAAACCTAACAAAGACCCTGTATAAAACTATACTTTCACATAAACCTAACAAAGACCCCTTATAAAACTATACTTTCACATAAACCTAACAAAGACCCTGTATAAAACTATACTTTCACATAAACCTAACAAAGACCCTGTATAAAACTATACTTTCACATAAACCTAACAAAGACCCCTTATAAAACTATACTTTCACATAAACCTAACAAAGACCCTGTATAAAACTATACTTTCACATAAACCTAACAAAGACCCCTTATAAAACTATACTTTCACATAAACCTAACAAAGAGCCTGTATAAAACTATACTTTCACATAAACCTAACAAAGACCCTGTATGAAACTATACTTTCACATAAACCTAACAGAGACCCTGTATAAAACTATACTTTCACATAAACCTAACGAAGACCCTGTATAAAACTATACTTTCACATAAACCTATCAAAGACCCTGTATAAAACTATACTTTCACATAAACCTAACAAAGACCCTGTATAAAACTATACTTTCACATAAACCTAATAAAGACCCCTGTATAAAACTATACTTTCACATAAACCTATCAAAGACCCTGTATAAAACTATACTTTCACATAAACCTATCAAAGACCCCTGTATAAAACTATACTTTCACATAAACCTAACAAAGACCCCTGTATAAAACTATACTTTCACATAAACCTATCAAAGACCCCTGTATAAAACTATACTTTCACATAAACCTAACAAAGACCCCTGTATAAAACTATACTTTCACATAAACCTATCAAAGACCCCTGTATAAAAGTATACTTTCACATAAACCTAACAAAGACCCCTGCATAAAACTATACTTTCACATAAACCTAACAAAGACCCTGTATAAAAGTATACTTTCACATAAACCTAACAAAGACCCTGTATAAAACTATACTTTCACATAAACCTAACAAAGACCCCTTATAAAACTATACTTTCACATAAACCTAACAAAGACCCTGTATAAAACTATACTTTCACATAAACCTAACAAAGACCCCTTATAAAACTATACTTTCACATAAACCTAACAAAGACCCTGTATAAAACTATACTTTCACATAAACCTAACAAAGACCCTGTATAAAACTATACTTTCACATAAACCTAACAAAGACCCCTGTAGAAAACTATACTTTCACATAAACCTAACAAAGACCCTGTATAAAACTATACTTTCACATAAACCTAACAAAGACCCTGTATAAAACTATACTTTCACATAAACCTAATAAAGACCCCTGTATAAAACTATACTTTCACATAAACCTATCAAAGACCCTGTATAAAACTATACTTTCACATAAACCTATCAAAGACCCCTGTATAAAACTATACTTTCACATAAACCTAACAAAGACCCCTGTAGAAAACTATACTTTCACATAAACCTATCAAAGACCCCTGTAGAAAACTATACTTTCACATAAACCTAACAAAGACCTCTGTATAAAACTATACTTTCACATACACCTATCAAAGACCCTGTATAAAACTATACTTTCACATAAACCTAACAAAGACCCTGTATAAAACTATACTTTCACATAAACCTAACAAAGACCCTGTATAAAACTATACTTTCACATAAACCTAATAAAGACCCCTGTATAAAACTATACTTTCACATAAACCTATCAAAGACCCTGTATAAAACTATACTTTCACATAAACCTATCAAAGACCCCTGTATAAAACTATACTTTCACATAAACCTAACAAAGACCCCTGTATAAAACTATACTTTCACATAAACCTATCAAAGACCCCTGTATAAAACTATACTTTCACATAAACCTAACAAAGACCCCTGTATAAAACTATACTTTCACATAAACCTAATAAAGACCCCTGTATAAAACTATACTTTCACATAAACCTAACAAAGACCCCTGTATAAAACTATACTTTCACATAAACCTAACAAAGACCCTGTATAAAAGTATACTTTCACATAAACCTATCAAAGACCCTGTATAAAACTATACTTTCACATAAACCTATCAAAGACCCCTGTATAAAACTATACTTTCACATAAACCTAACAAAGACCCCTCTATAAAACTATACTTTCACATAAACCTATCAAAGACCCCTGTAGAAAACTATACTTTCACATAAACCTAACAAAGACCTCTGTATAAAGCTATACTTTCACATACACCTATCAAAGACCCTGTATAAAACTATACTTTCACATAAACCTAACAAAGACCCTGTATAAAACTATACTTTCACATAAACCTAACAAAGACCCTGTATAAAACTATACTTTCACATAAACCTAATAAAGACCCCTGTATAAAACTATACTTTCACATAAACCTATCAAAGACCCTGTATAAAACTATACTTTCACATAAACCTATCAAAGACCCCTGTATAAAACTATACTTTCACATAAACCTAACAAAGACCCCTGTATAAAACTATACTTTCACATAAACCTATCAAAGACCCCTGTATAAAACTATACTTTCACATAAACCTAACAAAGACCCCTGTATAAAACTATACTTTCACATAAACCTAATAAAGACCCCTGTATAAAACTATACTTTCACATAAACCTAACAAAGACCCCTGTATAAAACTATACTTTCACATAAACCTAACAAAGACCCTGTATAAAACTATACTTTCACATAAACCTAACAAAGACCCCTTATAAAACTATACTTTCACATAAACCTAACAAAGACCCTGTATAAAACTATACTTTCACATAAACCTAACAAAGACCCTGTATAAAACTATACTTTCACATAAACCTAACAGAGACCCTGTATAAAACTATACTTTCACATAAACCTAACAAAGACCCTGTATAAAACTATACTTTCACATAAACCTAACAAAGACCCCTTATAAAACTATACTTTCACATAAACCTAACAAAGACCCTGTATAAAACTATACTTTCACATAAACCTAACAAAGACCCTGTATGAAACTATACTTTCACATAAACCTAACAGAGACCCTGTATAAAACTATACTTTCACATAAACCTAACGAAGACCCTGTATAAAACTATACTTTCACATAAACCTATCGAAGACCCTGTATAAAACTATACGTTCACATAAACCTAACAAAGACCCTGTATAAAACTATACTTTCACATAAACCTAACAAAGACCCCTGTATAAAACTATACTTTCACATAAACCTATCAAAGACCCTGTATAAAACTATACTTTCACATAAACCTAACAAAGACCCTGTATAAAACTATACTTTCACATAAACCTAACAAAGACCCCTGTATAAAACTATACTTTCACATAAACCTAACAAAGACCCTGTATAAAACTATACTTTCACATAAACCTAACAAAGACCCTGTATAAAACTATACTTTCACATAAACCTAATAAAGACCCCTGTATAAAACTATACTTTCACATAAACCTATCAAAGACCCTGTATAAAACTATACTTTCACATAAACCTATCAAAGACCCCTGTATAAAACTATACTTTCACATAAACCTAACAAAGACCCCTGTATAAAACTATACTTTCACATAAACCTATCAAAGACCCCTGTATAAAACTATACTTTCACATAAACCTAACAAAGACCCTGTATAAAACTATACTTTCACATAAACCTAACAAAGACCCCTTATAAAACTATACTTTCACATAAACCTAACAAAGACCCTGTATAAAACTATACTTTCACATAAACCTAACAAAGACCCTGTATAAAACTATACTTTCACATAAACCTAACAAAGACCCCTGTATAAAACTATACTTTCACATAAACCTAACAAAGACCCTGTATAAAACTATACTTTCACATAAACCTAACAAAGACCCTGTATAAAACTATACTTTCACATAAACCTAATAAAGACCCCTGTATAAAACTATACTTTCACATAAACCTATCAAAGACCCTGTATAAAACTATACTTTCACATAAACCTATCAAAGACCCCTGTATAAAACTATACTTTCACATAAACCTAACAAAGACCCCTGTATAAAACTATACTTTCAAATAAACCTATCAAAGACCCCTGTAGAAAACTATACTTTCACATAAACCTAACAAAGACCTCTGTATAAAACTATACTTTCACATACACCTATCAAAGACCCTGTATAAAACTATACTTTCACATAAACCTAACAAAGACCCCTTATAAAACTATACTTTCACATAAACCTAACAAAGACCCGGTATAAAACTATACTTTCACATAAACCTAACAAAGACCCCTTATAAAACTATACTTTCACATAAACCTAACAAAGACCCTGTATAAAACTATACTTTCACATAAACCTAACAAAGACCCTGTATAAAACTATACTTTCACATAAACCTAACAAAGACCCCTGTATAAAACTATACTTTCACATAAACCTAACAAAGACCCTGTATAAAACTATACTTTCACATAAACCTAACAAAGACCCTGTATAAAACTATACTTTCACATAAACCTAATAAAGACCCCTGTATAAAACTATACTTTCACATAAACCTATCAAAGACCCTGTATAAAACTATACTTTCACATAAACCTATCAAAGACCCCTGTATAAAACTATACTTTCACATAAACCTAACAAAGACCCTGTATAAAACTATACTTTCACATAAACCTATCAAAGACCCCTGTATAAAACTATACTTTCACATAAACCTAACAAAGACCTCTGTATAAAACTATACTTTCACATACACCTATCAAAGACCCTGTATAAAACTATACTTTCACATAAACCTAACAAAGACCCTGTATAAAACTATACTTTCACATAAACCTAACAAAGACCCCTGTATAAAACTGTACTTTCACATAAACCTATCAAAGACCCCTGTATAAAACTATACTTTCACATAAACCTAACAAAGACCCCTGTATAAAACTATACTTTCGCATAAACCTAACAAAGACCCCTGTATAAAACTATACTTTCACATAAACCTATCAAAGACCCCTGTATAAAACTATACTTTCACATAAACCTAACAAAGACCCTGTATAAAACTATACTTTCACATAAACCTAACAAAGACCCCTGTATAAAACTATACTTTCACATAAACCTAACAAAGACCCTGTATAAAACTATACTTTCACATAAACCTATCAAAGACCCCTGTATAAAACTATACTTTCACATAAACCTATAAAAGACCCTGTATAAAACTATACTTTCACATAAACCTAACAAAGACCCTGTATAAAACTATACTTTCACATAAACCTAATAAAGACCCCTGTATAAAACTATACTTTCACATAAACCTATTAAAAACCCTGTATAAAACTATACTTTCACATAAACCTATCAAAGACCCATGTATAAAACTATACTTTCACATAAACCTAACAAAGACCCCTGTATAAAACTATACTTTCACATAAACCTGTCAAAGACCCCTGTATAAAACTATACTTTAACATAAACCTAACAAAGACCTCTGTATAAAACTATACTTTCACATACACCTATCAAAGACCCTGTATAAAACTATAATTTCACATAAACCTAACAAAGACCCTGTATAAAACTATACTTTCACATAAACCTAACAAAGACCCCTGTATAAAACTGTACTTTCACATAAACCTAACAAAGACCCCTGTATAAAACTATACTTTCACATAAACCTAACAAAGACCCCTGTATAAAACTATACTTTCGCATAAACCTAACAAAGACCCCTGTAAAAAACTATACTTTCACATAAACCTAATAAAGACCCCTGTATAAAACTATACTTTCACATAAACCTAACAAAGACCCTGTATAAAACTATACTTTCACATAAACCTAACAAAGACCCCTGTATAAAACTATACTTTCACATAAACCTAACAAAGACCCCTGTATAAAACTATACTTTCACATAAACCTAATATAGACCCCTGTATAAAACTATACTTTCACATAAACCTAACAAAGACCCTGTATAAAACTATACTTTCACATAAACCTATCAAAGACCCTGTATAAAACTATACTTTCACATAAACCTATCAAAGACCCTGTATAAAACTATACTTTCACATAAACCTATCAAAGACCCTGTATAAAACTATACTTTCACATAAACCTAACAAAGACCCTGTATAAAACTATACCTTCACATAAACCTAACAAAGACCCTGTATAAAACTATACTTTCACATAAACCTAACAAAGACCCTGTATAAAACTATACTTTCACATAAACCTAACAAAGACCCCTGTATAAAACTATACTTTCACATAAACCTTTTAAAGACCCTGTATAAAACTATACTTTCACATAAACCTATCAAAGACCCCTGTATAAAACTATACTTTCACATAAACCTAACAAAGACCCCTGTATAAAACTATACTTTCACATAAACCTATCAAAGACCCCTGTATAAAACTATACTTTCACATAAACCTAACAAAGACCCCTGTATAAAACTATACTTTCACATAAACCTAACAAAGACCCCTGTATAAAACTATACTTTCACATAAACCTATCAAAGACCCCTGTATAAAACTATACTTTCACATAAACCTAACAAAGACCCCTGTATAAAACTATACTTTCACATAAACCTAACAAAGACCCCTTATAAAACTATACTTTCACATAAACCTAACAAAGACCCCTGTATAAAACTATACTTTCACATAAACCTAACAAAGACCCTGTATAAAACTATACTTTCACATAAACCTAACAAAGACCCTGTATAAAACTATACTTTCACATAAACCTATCAAAGAACCTGTATAAAACTATACTTTCACATAAACCTATCAAAGACCCTGTATAAAACTATACTTTCACATAAACCTAACAAAGACCCTGTATAAAACTATACTTTCACATAAACCTAACAAAGACCCCTTATAAAACTATACTTTCACATAAACCTAACAAAGACCCCTTATAAAACTATACTTTCACATAAACCTAACAAAGACCCCTTATAAAACTATACTTTCACATAAACCTAACAAAGACCCTGTATAAAACTATACTTTCACATAAACCTAACAAAGACCCTGTATAAAACTATACTTTCACATAAACCTAACAAAGACCCCTGTATAAAACTATACTTTCACATAAACCTAACAAAGACCCTGTATAAAACTATACTTTCACATAAACCTAACAAAGACCCTGTATAAAACTATACTTTCACATAAACCTAACAAAGACCCCTGTATAAAACTATACTTTCACATAAACCTATCAAAGACCCTGTATAAAACTATACTTTCACATAAACCTATCAAAGACCCCTGTATAAAACTATACTTTCACATAAACCTAACAAAGACCCCTGTATAAAACTATACTTTCACATAAACCTATCAAAGACCCCTGTATAAAACTATACTTTCACATAAACCTATCAAAGACCCCTGTATAAAACTATACTTTCACATAAACCTAACAAAGACCCTGTATAAAACTATACTTTCACATACACCTATCAAAGACCCTGTATAAAACTATACTTTCACATAAACCTAACAAAGACCCTGTATAAAACTATACCTTCACATAAACCTAACAAAGACCCTGTATAAAACTATACTTTCACATAAACCTAATAAAGACCCCTGTATAAAACTATACTTTCACATAAACCTATCAAAGACCCTGTATAAAACTATACTTTCACATAAACCTATCAAAGACCCCTGTATAAAACTATACTTTCACATAAACCTAACAAAGACCCCTGTATAAAACTATACTTTCACATAAACCTATCAAAGACCCCTGTATAAAACTATACTTTCACATAAACCTAACAAAGACCTCTGTATAAAACTATACTTTCACATACACCTATCAAAGACCCTGTATAAAACTATACTTTCACATAAACCTAACAAAGACCCTGTATAAAACTATACTTTCACATAAACCTAACAAAGACCCCTGTATAAAACTGTACTTTCACATAAACCTATCAAAGACCCCTGTATAAAACTATACTTTCACATAAACCTAACAAAGACCCCTGTATAAAACTATACTTTCGCATAAACCTAACAAAGACCCCTGTATAAAACTATACTTTCACATAAACCTAACAAAGACCCCTGTATAAAACTATACTTTCACATAAACCTATCAAAGACCCCTGTATAAAACTATACTTTCACATAAACCTAACAAAGACCTCTGTATAAAACTATACTTTCACATACACCTATCAAAGACCCTGTATAAAACTATACTTTCACATAAACCTAACAAAGACCCTGTATAAAACTATACTTTCACATAAACCTAACAAAGACCCCTGTATAAAACTATACTTTCACATAAACCTATCAAAGACCCCTGTATAAAACTATACTTTCACATAAACCTAACAAAGACCCTGTATAAAACTATACTTTCACATAAACCTAACAAAGACCCCTGTATAAAACTATACTTTCACATAAACCTAACAAAGACCCCTGTATAAAACTATACTTTCACATAAACCTAATATAGACCCCTGTATAAAACTATACTTTCACATAAACCTAACAAAGACCCTGTATAAAACTATACTTTCACATAAACCTATCAAAGACCCTGTATAAAACTATACTTTCACATAAACCTATCAAAGACCCTGTATAAAACTATACTTTCACATAAACCTATCAAAGACCCTGTATAAAACTATACTTTCACATAAACCTAACAAAGACCCTGTATAAAACTATACCTTCACATAAACCTAACAAAGACCCTGTATAAAACTATACTTTCACATAAACCTAACAAAGACCCTGTATAAAACTATACTTTCACATAAACCTAACAAAGACCCCTGTATAAAACTATACTTTCACATAAACCTTTTAAAGACCCTGTATAAAACTATACTTTCACATAAACCTATCAAAGACCCCTGTATAAAACTATACTTTCACATAAACCTAACAAAGACCCCTGTATAAAACTATACTTTCACATAAACCTATCAAAGACCCCTGTATAAAACTATACTTTCACATAAACCTAACAAAGACCCCTGTATAAAACTATACTTTCACATAAACCTAACAAAGACCCCTGTATAAAACTATACTTTCACATAAACCTATCAAAGACCCCTGTATAAAACTATACTTTCACATAAACCTAACAAAGACCCCTGTATAAAACTATACTTTCACATAAACCTAACAAAGACCCCTTATAAAACTATACTTTCACATAAACCTAACAAAGACCCCTGTATAAAACTATACTTTCACATAAACCTAACAAAGACCCTGTATAAAACTATACTTTCACATAAACCTAACAAAGACCCTGTATAAAACTATACTTTCACATAAACCTATCAAAGAACCTGTATAAAACTATACTTTCACATAAACCTATCAAAGACCCTGTATAAAACTATACTTTCACATAAACCTAACAAAGACCCTGTATAAAACTATACTTTCACATAAACCTAACAAAGACCCCTTATAAAACTATACTTTCACATAAACCTAACAAAGACCCCTTATAAAACTATACTTTCACATAAACCTAACAAAGACCCCTTATAAAACTATACTTTCACATAAACCTAACAAAGACCCTGTATAAAACTATACTTTCACATAAACCTAACAAAGACCCTGTATAAAACTATACTTTCACATAAACCTAACAAAGACCCCTGTATAAAACTATACTTTCACATAAACCTAACAAAGACCCTGTATAAAACTATACTTTCACATAAACCTAACAAAGACCCTGTATAAAACTATACTTTCACATAAACCTAACAAAGACCCCTGTATAAAACTATACTTTCACATAAACCTATCAAAGACCCTGTATAAAACTATACTTTCACATAAACCTATCAAAGACCCCTGTATAAAACTATACTTTCACATAAACCTAACAAAGACCCCTGTATAAAACTATACTTTCACATAAACCTATCAAAGACCCCTGTATAAAACTATACTTTCACATAAACCTATCAAAGACCCCTGTATAAAACTATACTTTCACATAAACCTAACAAAGACCTCTGTATAAAACTATACTTTCACATACACCTATCAAAGACCCTGTATAAAACTATACTTTCACATAAACCTAACAAAGACCCTGTATAAAACTATACTTTCACATAAACCTAACAAAGACCCTGTATAAAACTATACTTTCACATAAACCTAATAAAGACCCCTGTATAAAACTATACTTTCACATAAACCTATCAAAGACCCTGTATAAAACTATACTTTCACATAAACCTATCAAAGACCCCTGTATAAAACTATACTTTCACATAAACCTAACAAAGACCCCTGTATAAAACTATACTTTCACATAAACCTATCAAAGACCCCTGTATAAAACTATACTTTCACATAAACCTAACAAAGACCTCTGTATAAAACTATACTTTCACATACACCTATCAAAGACCCTGTATAAAACTATACTTTCACATAAACCTAACAAAGACCCTGTATAAAACTATACTTTCACATAAACCTAACAAAGACCCCTGTATAAAACTGTACTTTCACATAAACCTATCAAAGACCCCTGTATAAAACTATACTTTCACATAAACCTAACAAAGACCCCTGTATAAAACTATACTTTCGCATAAACCTAACAAAGACCCCTGTATAAAACTATACTTTCACATAAACCTAACAAAGACCCCTGTATAAAACTATACTTTCACATAAACCTAACAAAGACCCTGTATAAAACTATACTTTCACATAAACCTAACAAAGACCCCTGTATAAAACTATACTTTCACATAAACCTAACAAAGACCCTGTATAAAACTATACTTTCACATAAACCTATCAAAGACCCCTGTATAAAACTATACTTTCACATAAACCTAACAAAGACCCTGTATAAAACTATACTTTCACATAAACCTAACAAAGACCCTGTATAAAACTATACTTTCACATAAACCTAACAAAGACCCTGTATAAAACTATACTTTCACATAAACCTAACAAAGACCCTGTATAAAACTATACTTTCACATAAACCTAACAAAGACCCCTGTATAAAACTATACTTTCACATAAACCTATCAAAGACCCTGTATAAAACTATACTTTCACATAAACCTATCAAAGACCCCTGTATAAAACTATACTTTCACATAAACCTAACAAAGACCCCTGTATAAAACTATACTTTCACATAAACCTATCAAAGACCCCTGTATAAAACTATACTTTCACATAAACCTAACAAAGACCCCTGTATAAAACTATACTTTCACATAAACCTAACAAAGACCCCTGTATAAAACTATACTTTCACATAAACCTAACAAAGACCCTGTATAAAACTATACTTTCACATAAACCTAACAAAGACCCTGTATAAAACTATACTTTCACATAAACCTAACAAAGACCCCTGTATAAAACTATACTTTCACATAAACCTAACAAAGACCCTGTATAAAACTATACTTTCACATAAACCTATCAAAGACCCCTGTATAAAACTATACTTTCACATAAACCTAACAAAGACCCCTGTATAAAACTATACTTTCACATAAACCTATCAAAGACCCCTGTATAAAACTATACTTTCACATAAACCTAACAAAGACCCCTGTATAAAACTATACTTTCACATAAACCTATCAAAGACCCCTGTATAAAACTATACTTTCACATAAACCTAACAAAGACCCCTGTATAAAACTATACTTTCACATAAACCTAACAAAGACCCTGTATAAAACTATACTTTCACATAAACCTAACAAAGACCCCTGTATAAAACTATACTTTCACATAAACCTAACAAAGACCCTGTATAAAACTATACTTTCACATAAACCTAACAAAGACCCTGTATAAAACTATACTTTCACATAAACCTAACAAAGACCCCTGTATAAAACTATACTTTCACATAAACCTAACAAAGACCCTGTATAAAACTATACTTTCACATAAACCTAACAAAGACCCTGTATAAAACTATACTTTCACATAAACCTAACAAAGACCCTGTATAAAACTATACTTTCACATAAACCTATCAAAGACCCCTGTATAAAACTATACTTTCACATAAACCTAACAAAGACCCCTGTATAAAACTATACTTTCACATAAACCTAACAAAGACCCCTGTATAAAACTATACTTTCACATAAACCTAACAAAGACCCCTGTATAAAACTATACTTTCACATAAACCTAACAAAGACCCCTGTATAAAACTATACTTTCACATAAACCTAACAAAGACCCTGTATAAAACTATACTTTCACATAAACCTAACAAAGACCCCTGTATAAAACTATACTTTCACATAAACCTAACAAAGACCCTGTATAAAACTATACTTTCACATAAACCTAACAAAGACCCTGTATAAAACTATACTTTCACATAAACCTAATCAAAGACCCTGTATAAAACTATACTTTCACATAAACCTAACAAAGACCCTGTATAAAACTATACTTTCACATAAACCTACAAAGACCCTGTATAAAACTATACTTTCACATAAACCTATCAAAGACCCTGTATAAAACTATACTTTCACATAAACCTAACAAAGACCCTGTATAAAACTATACTTTCACATAAACCTAACAAAGACCCTGTATAAAACTATACTTTCACATAAACCTAACAAAGACCCCTGTATAAAACTATACTTTCACATAAGCCTAACAAAGACCCCTGTATAAAACTATACTTTCACATAAACCTATCAAAGACCCTGTATAAAACTATACTTTCACATAAACCTATCAAAGACCCTGTATAAAACTATACTTTCACATAAACCTATCAAAGACCCCTGTATAAAACTATACTTTCACATAAACCTAACAAAGACCCCTGTATAAAACTATACTTTCACATAAACCTAACAAAGACCCCTGTATAAAACTATACTTTCACATAAACCTAACAAAGACCCTGTATAAAACTATACTTTCACATAAACCTAACAAAGACCCTGTATAAAACTATACTTTCACATAAACCTAACAAAGACCCTGTATAAAACTATACTTTCACATAAACCTAACAAAGACCCTGTATAAAACTATACTTTCACATAAACCTAACAAAGACCCTGTATAAAACTATACTTTCACATAAACCTAACAAAGACCCTGTATAAAACTATACTTTCACATAAACCTAACAAAGACCCTGTATAAAACTATACTTTCACATAAACCTAACAAAGACCCTGTATAAAACTATACTTTCACATAAACCTAACAAAGACCCTGTATAAAACTATACTTTCACATAAACCTAACAAAGACCCTGTATAAAACTATACTTTCACATAAACCTAACAAAGACCCTGTATAAAACTATACTTTCACATAAACCTATCAAAGACCCTGTATAAAACTATACTTTCACATAAACCTAACAAAGACCCCTGTATAAAACTATACTTTCACATAAACCTAACAAAGACCCCTGTATAAAACTATACTTTCACATAAACCTAACAAAGACCCTGTATAAAACTATACTTTCACATAAACCTAACAAAGACCCTGTATAAAACTATACTTTCACATAAACCTAACAAAGACCCCTGTATAAAACTATACTTTCACATAAACCTAACAAAGACCCCTGTATAAAACTATACTTTCACATAAACCTAACAAAGACCCCTGTATAAAACTATACTTTCACATAAACCTAACAAAGACCCTGTATAAAACTATACTTTCACATAAACCTAACAAAGACCCCTGTATAAAACTATACTTTCACATAAACCTAACAAAGACCCTGTATAAAACTATACTTTCACATAAACCTAACAAAGACCCCTGTATAAAACTATACTTTCACATAAACCTAACAAAGACCCTGTATAAAACTATACTTTCACATAAACCTAACAAAGACCCTGTATAAAACTATACTTTCACATAAACCTAACAAAGACCCCTGTATAAAACTATACTTTCACATAAACCTAACAAAGACCCTGTATAAAACTATACTTTCACATAAACCTAACAAAGACCCTGTATAAAACTATACTTTCACATAAACCTAACAAAGACCCCTGTATAAAACTATACTTTCACATAAACCTATCAAAGACCCTGTATAAAACTATACTTTCACATAAACCTATCAAAGACCCCTGTATAAAACTATACTTTCACATAAACCTAACAAAGACCCCTGTATAAAACTATACTTTCACATAAACCTATCAAAGACCCCTGTATAAAACTATACTTTCACATAAACCTAACAAAGACCTCTGTATAAAACTATACTTTCACATACACCTATCAAAGACCCTGTATAAAACTATACTTTCACATAAACCTAACAAAGACCCTGTATAAAACTATACTTTCACATAAACCTAACAAAGACCCTGTATAAAACTATACTTTCACATAAACCTAACAAAGACCCCTGTATAAAACTATACTTTCACATAAACCTATCAAAGACCCTGTATAAAACTATACTTTCACATAAACCTATCAAAGACCCCTGTATAAAACTATACTTTCACATAAACCTAACAAAGACCCCTGTATAAAACTATACTTTCACATAAACCTATCAAAGACCCCTGTATAAAACTATACTTTCACATAAACCTAACAAAGACCCTGTATAAAACTATACTTTCACATAAACCTAACAAAGACCCCTTATAAAACTATACTTTCACATAAACCTAACAAAGACCCGGTATAAAACTATACTTTCACATAAACCTAACAAAGACCCCTTATAAAACTATACTTTCACATAAACCTAACAAAGACCCTGTATAAAACTATACTTTCACATAAACCTAACAAAGACCCTGTATAAAACTATACTTTCACATAAACCTAACAAAGACCCCTGTATAAAACTATACTTTCACATAAACCTAACAAAGACCCTGTATAAAACTATACTTTCACATAAACCTAACAAAGACCCTGTATAAAACTATACTTTCACATAAACCTAACAAAGACCCCTGTATAAAACTATACTTTCACATAAACCTATCAAAGACCCTGTATAAAACTATACTTTCACATAAACCTATCAAAGACCCTGTATAAAACTATACTTTCACATAAACCTAACAAAGACCCTGTATAAAACTATACTTTCACATAAACCTAACAAAGACCCTGTATAAAACTATACTTTCACATAAACCTAACAAAGACCCCTGTATAAAACTATACTTTCACATAAACCTAACAAAGACCCCTGTATAAAACTATACTTTCACATAAACCTATCAAAGACCCTGTATAAAACTATACTTTCACATAAACCTATCAAAGACCCCTGTATAAAACTATACTTTCACATAAACCTAACAAAGACCCCTGTATAAAACTATACTTTCACATAAACCTATCAAAGACCCCTGTATAAAACTATACTTTCACATAAACCTAACAAAGACCCCTGTATAAAACTATACTTTCACATAAACCTTACAAAGACCCCTGTATAAAACTATACTTTCACATAAACCTAACAAAGACCCTGTATAAAACTATACTTTCACATAAACCTAACAAAGACCCTGTATAAAACTATACTTTCACATAAACCTAACAAAGACCCCTGTATAAAACTATACTTTCACATAAACCTAACAAAGACCCTGTATAAAACTATACTTTCACATAAACCTAACAAAGACCCTGTATAAAACTATACTTTCACATAAACCTAACAAAGACCCCTGTATAAAACTATACTTTCACATAAACCTATCAAAGACCCCTGTATAAAACTATACTTTCACATAAACCTAACAAAGACCCCTGTATAAAACTATACTTTCACATAAACCTATCAAAGACCCCTGTATAAAACTATACTTTCACATAAACCTAACAAAGACCCCTGTATAAAACTATACTTTCACATAAACCTAACAAAGACCCTGTATAAAACTATACTTTCACATAAACCTAACAAAGACCCTGTATAAAACTATACTTTCACATAAACCTAACAAAGACCCCTGTATAAAACTATATTTCACATAAACCTAACAAAGACCCTGTATAAAACTATACTTTCACATAAACCTAACAAAGACCCTGTATAAAACTATACTTTCACATAAACCTATCAAAGACCCCTGTATAAAACTATACTTTCACATAAACCAATCAAAGACCCTGTATAAAACTATACTTTCACATAAACCTAACAAAGACCCTGTATAAAACTATACTTTCACATAAACCTATCAAAGACCCTGTATAAAACTATACTTTCACATAAACCAATCAAAGACCCTGTATAAAACTATACTTTCACATAAACCTAACAAAGACCCTGTATAAAACTATACTTTCACATAAACCTAACAAAGACCCTGTATAAAACTATACTTTCACATAAACCTAACAAAGACCCCTGTATAAAACTATACTTTCACATAAGCCTAACAAAGACCCCTGTATAAAACTATACTTTCACATAAACCTATCAAAGACCCTGTATAAAACTATACTTTCACATAAACCTATCAAAGACCCTGTATAAAACTATACTTTCACATAAACCTATCAAAGACCCCTGTATAAAACTATACTTTCACATAAACCTAACAAAGACCCCTGTATAAAACTATACTTTCACATAAACCTAACAAAGACCCCTGTATAAAACTATACTTTCACATAAACCTTACAAAGACCCTGTATAAAACTATACTTTCACATAAACCTAACAAAGACCCTGTATAAAACTATACTTTCACATATACCTAACAAAGACCTCTGTATAAAGCTATACTTTCACATAAACCTAACAAAGACCCTGTATAAAACTATACTTTCACATAAACCTAACAAAGACCCTGTATAAAACTATACTTTCACATAAACCTAACAAAGACCCTGTATAAAACTATACTTTCACATAAACCTAACAAAGACCCTGTATAAAACTATACTTTCACATAAACCTAACAAAGACCCTGTATAAAACTATACTTTCACATAAACCTAACAAAGACCCTGTATAAAACTATACTTTCACATAAACCTAACAAAGACCCTGTATAAAACTATACTTTCACATAAACCTAACAAAGACCCTGTATAAAACTATACTTTCACATAAACCTATCAAAGACCCTGTATAAAACTATACTTTCACATAAACCTAACAAAGACCCCTGTATAAAACTATACTTTCACATAAACCTAATAAAGACCCCTGTATAAAACTATACTTTCACATAAACCTAACAAAGACCCTGTATAAAACTATACTTTCACATAAACCTAACAAAGACCCTGTATAAAACTATACTTTCACATAAACCTAACAAAGACCCCTGTATAAAACTATACTTTCACATAAACCTAACAAAGACCCCTGTATAAAACTATACTTTCACATAAACCTAACAAAGACCCCTGTATAAAACTATACTTTCACATAAACCTAACAAAGACCCTGTATAAAACTATACTTTCACATAAACCTAACAAAGACCCCTGTATAAAACTATACTTTCACATAAACCTAACAAAGACCCTGTATAAAACTATACTTTCACATAAACCTAACAAAGACCCCTGTATAAAACTATACTTTCACATAAACCTAACAAAGACCCTGTATAAAACTATACTTTCACATAAACCTAACAAAGACCCTGTATAAAACTATACTTTCACATAAACCTAACAAAGACCCCTGTATAAAACTATACTTTCACATAAACCTAACAAAGACCCTGTATAAAACTATACTTTCACATAAACCTAACAAAGACCCTGTATAAAACTATACTTTCACATAAACCTAATAAAGACCCCTGTATAAAACTATACTTTCACATAAACCTATCAAAGACCCTGTATAAAACTATACTTTCACATAAACCTATCAAAGACCCCTGTATAAAACTATACTTTCACATAAACCTAACAAAGACCCCTGTATAAAACTATACTTTCACATAAACCTATCAAAGACCCCTGTATAAAACTATACTTTCACATAAACCTAACAAAGACCTCTGTATAAAACTATACTTTCACATACACCTATCAAAGACCCTGTATAAAACTATACTTTCACATAAACCTAACAAAGACCCTGTATAAAACTATACTTTCACATAAACCTAACAAAGACCCTGTATAAAACTATACTTTCACATAAACCTAACAAAGACCCCTGTATAAAACTATACTTTCACATAAACCTATCAAAGACCCTGTATAAAACTATACTTTCACATAAACCTATCAAAGACCCCTGTATAAAACTATACTTTCACATAAACCTAACAAAGACCCCTGTATAAAACTATACTTTCACATAAACCTATCAAAGACCCCTGTATAAAACTATACTTTCACATAAACCTAACAAAGACCCTGTATAAAACTATACTTTCACATAAACCTAACAAAGACCCCTGTATAAAACTATACTTTCACATAAACCTAACAAAGACCCTGTATAAAACTATACTTTCACATAAACCTAACAAAGACCCCTTATAAAACTATACTTTCACATAAACCTAACAAAGACCCTGTATAAAACTATACTTTCACATAAACCTAACAAAGACCCTGTATAAAACTATACTTTCACATAAACCTAACAAAGACCCCTGTATAAAACTATACTTTCACATAAACCTAACAAAGACCCTGTATAAAACTATACTTTCACATAAACCTAACAAAGACCCTGTATAAAACTATACTTTCACATAAACCTAATAAAGACCCCTGTATAAAACTATACTTTCACATAAACCTATCAAAGACCCTGTATAAAACTATACTTTCACATAAACCTATCAAAGACCCTGTATAAAACTATACTTTCACATAAACCTAACAAAGACCCTGTATAAAACTATACTTTCACATAAACCTAACAAAGACCCTGTATAAAACTATACTTTCACATAAACCTAACAAAGACCCTGTATAAAACTATACTTTCACATAAACCTAACAAAGACCCTGTATAAAACTATACTTTCACATAAACCTAACAAAGACCCCTGTATAAAACTATACTTTCACATAAACCTAACAAAGACCCCTGTATAAAACTATACTTTCACATAAACCTATCAAAGACCCTGTATAAAACTATACTTTCACATAAACCTATCAAAGACCCCTGTATAAAACTATACTTTCACATAAACCTAACAAAGACCCCTGTATAAAACTATACTTTCACATAAACCTAACAAAGACCCCTGTATAAAACTATACTTTCACATAAACCTAACAAAGACCCCTGTATAAAACTATACTTTCACATAAACCTAACAAAGACCCTGTATAAAACTATACTTTCACATAAACCTAACAAAGACCCTGTATAAAACTATACTTTCACATAAACCTAACAAAGACCCTGTATAAAACTATACTTTCACATAAACCTAACAAAGACCCTGTATAAAACTATACTTTCACATAAACCTAACAAAGACCCTGTATAAAACTATACTTTCACATAAACCTAACAAAGACCCTGTATAAAACTATACTTTCACATAAACCTAACAAAGACCCTGTATAAAACTATACTTTCACATAAACCTAACAAAGACCCTGTATAAAACTATACTTTCACATAAACCTAACAAAGACCCTGTATAAAACTATACTTTCACATAAACCTAACAAAGACCCTGTATAAAACTATACTTTCACATAAACCTAACAAAGACCCCTGTATAAAACTATACTTTCACATAAACCTATCAAAGACCCTGTATAAAACTATACTTTCACATAAACCTAACAAAGACCCCTGTATAAAACTATACTTTCACATAAACCTAACAAAGACCCCTGTATAAAACTATACTTTCACATAAACCTAACAAAGACCCTGTATAAAACTATACTTTCACATAAACCTAACAAAGACCCTGTATAAAACTATACTTTCACATAAACCTAACAAAGACCCCTGTATAAAACTATACTTTCACATAAACCTAACAAAGACCCCTGTATAAAACTATACTTTCACATAAACCTAACAAAGACCCCTGTATAAAACTATACTTTCACATAAACCTAACAAAGACCCTGTATAAAACTATACTTTCACATAAACCTAACAAAGACCCCTGTATAAAACTATACTTTCACATAAACCTAACAAAGACCCTGTATAAAACTATACTTTCACATAAACCTAACAAAGACCCTGTATAAAACTATACTTTCACATAAACCTAACAAAGACCCTGTATAAAACTATACTTTCACATAAACCTAACAAAGACCCTGTATAAAACTATACTTTCACATAAACCTAACAAAGACCCCTGTATAAAACTATACTTTCACATAAACCTAACAAAGACCCTGTATAAAACTATACTTTCACATAAACCTAACAAAGACCCTGTATAAAACTATACTTTCACATAAACCTAACAAAGACCCCTGTATAAAACTATACTTTCACATAAACCTATCAAAGACCCTGTATAAAACTATACTTTCACATAAACCTATCAAAGACCCCTGTATAAAACTATACTTTCACATAAACCTAACAAAGACCCCTGTATAAAACTATACTTTCACATAAACCTATCAAAGACCCCTGTATAAAACTATACTTTCACATAAACCTAACAAAGACCTCTGTATAAAACTATACTTTCACATACACCTATCAAAGACCCTGTATAAAACTATACTTTCACATAAACCTAACAAAGACCCTGTATAAAACTATACTTTCACATAAACCTAACAAAGACCCTGTATAAAACTATACTTTCACATAAACCTAACAAAGACCCCTGTATAAAACTATACTTTCACATAAACCTATCAAAGACCCTGTATAAAACTATACTTTCACATAAACCTAACAAAGACCCCTGTATAAAACTATACTTTCACATAAACCTAACAAAGACCCCTGTATAAAACTATACTTTCACATAAACCTATCAAAGACCCCTGTATAAAACTATACTTTCACATAAACCTAACAAAGACCCTGTATAAAACTATACTTTCACATAAACCTAACAAAGACCCCTGTATAAAACTATACTTTCACATAAACCTAACAAAGACCCTGTATAAAACTATACTTTCACATAAACCTAACAAAGACCCCTGTATAAAACTATACTTTCACATAAACCTAACAAAGACCCTGTATAAAACTATACTTTCACATAAACCTAACAAAGACCCTGTATAAAACTATACTTTCACATAAACCTAACAAAGACCCCTGTATAAAACTATACTTTCACATAAACCTAACAAAGACCCTGTATAAAACTATACTTTCACATAAACCTAACAAAGACCCTGTATAAAACTATACTTTCACATAAACCTAATAAAGACCCCTGTATAAAACTATACTTTCACATAAACCTACAAAGACCCTGTATAAAACTATACTTTCACATAAACCTATCAAAGACCCCTGTATAAAACTATACTTTCACATAAACCTAACAAAGACCCTGTATAAAACTATACTTTCACATAAACCTAACAAAGACCCCTGTATAAAACTATACTTTCACATAAACCTAACAAAGACCCCTGTATAAAACTATACTTTCACATAAACCTAACAAAGACCCTGTATAAAACTATACTTTCACATAAACCTAACAAAGACCCCTGTATAAAACTATACTTTCACATAAACCTAACAAAGACCCTGTATAAAACTATACTTTCACATAAACCTATCAAAGACCCTGTATAAAACTATACTTTCACATAAACCTATACAAAGACCCCTGTATAAAACTATACTTTCACATAAACCTATCAAAGACCCTGTATAAAACTATACTTTCACATAAACCTAATAAAGACCCCTGTATAAAACTATACTTTCACATAAACCTATCAAAGACCCTGTATAAAACTATACTTTCACATAAACCTATCAAAGACCCCTGTATAAAACTATACTTTCACATAAACCTAACAAAGACCCCTGTATAAAACTATACTTTCACATAAACCTATCAAAGACCCCTGTATAAAACTATACTTTCACATAAACCTAACAAAGACCTCTGTATAAAACTATACTTTCACATACACCTATCAAAGACCCTGTATAAAACTATACTTTCACATAAACCTAACAAAGACCCTGTATAAAACTATACTTTCACATAAACCTAACAAAGACCCCTGTATAAAACTATACTTTCACATAAACCTATCAAAGACCCCTGTATAAAACTATACTTTCACATAAACCTAACAAAGACCCCTGTATAAAACTATACTTTCACATAAACCTAACAAAGACCCCTGTATAAAACTATACTTTCACATAAACCTAACAAAGACCCCTGTATAAAACTATACTTTCACATAAACCTAACAAAGACCCTGTATAAAACTATACTTTCACATAAACCTAACAAAGACCCCTGTATAAAACTATACTTTCACATAAACCTAACAAAGACCCCTGTATAAAACTATACTTTCACATAAACCTAACAAAGACCCTGTATAAAACTATACTTTCACATAAACCTAACAAAGACCCTGTATAAAACTATACTTTCACATAAACCTATCAAAGACCCTGTATAAAACTATACTTTCACATAAACCTAACAAAGACCCTGTATAAAACTATACTTTCACATAAACCTAACAAAGACCCTGTATAAAACTATACTTTCACATAAACCTAACAAAGACCCTGTATAAAACTATACTTTCACATAAACCTAACAAAGACCCTGTATAAAACTATACTTTCACATAAACCTAACAAAGACCCCTGTATAAAACTATACTTTCACATAAACCTATCAAAGACCCTGTATAAAACTATACTTTCACATAAACCTATCAAAGACCCCTGTATAAAACTATACTTTCACATAAACCTAACAAAGACCCCTGTATAAAACTATACTTTCACATAAACCTATCAAAGACCCCTGTATAAAACTATACTTTCACATAAACCTAACAAAGACCCCTGTATAAAACTATACTTTCACATAAACCTAACAAAGACCCCTGTATAAAACTATACTTTCACATAAACCTAACAAAGACCCCTGTATAAAACTATACTTTCACATAAACCTAACAAAGACCCCTGTATAAAACTATACTTTCACATAAACCTAACAAAGACCCTGTATAAAACTATACTTTCACATAAACCTAACAAAGACCCCTGTATAAAACTATACTTTCACATAAACCTAACAAAGACCCCTGTATAAAACTATACTTTCACATAAACCTAACAAAGACCCTGTATAAAACTATACTTTCACATAAACCTATCAAAGACCCTGTATAAAACTATACTTTCACATAAACCTATCAAAGACCCTGTATAAAACTATACTTTCACATAAACCTAACAAAGACCCTGTATAAAACTATACTTTCACATAAACCTAACAAAGACCCTGTATAAAACTATACTTTCACATAAACCTAACAAAGACCCTGTATAAAACTATACTTTCACATAAACCTAACAAAGACCCTGTATAAAACTATACTTTCACATAAACCTAACAAAGACCCTGTATAAAACTATACTTTCACATAAACCTAACAAAGACCCTGTATAAAACTATACTTTCACATAAACCTAACAAAGACCCTGTATAAAACTATACTTTCACATAAACCTAACAAAGACCCTGTATAAAACTATACTTTCACATAAACCTAACAAAGACCCTGTATAAAACTATACTTTCACATAAACCTAACAAAGACCCTGTATAAAACTATACTTTCACATAAACCTAACAAAGACCCTGTATAAAACTATACTTTCACATAAACCTAACAAAGACCCCTGTATAAAACTATACTTTCACATAAACCTAATAAAGACCCCTGTATAAAACTATACTTTCACATAAACCTAACAAAGACCCTGTATAAAACTATACTTTCACATAAGCCTAACAAAGACCCTGTATAAAACTATACTTTCACATAAACCTAATAAAGACCCCTGTATAAAACTATACTTTCACATAAACCTAACAAAGACCCCTGCATAAAACTATACTTTCACATAAACCTAACAAAGACCCCTGTATAAAAGTATACTTTCACATAAACCTAACAAAGACCCTGTATAAAACTATACTTTCACATAAACCTAACAAAGACCCCTTATAAAACTATACTTTCACATAAACCTAACAAAGACCCTGTATAAAACTATACTTTCACATAAACCTAACAAAGACCCCTTATAAAACTATACTTTCACATAAACCTAACAAAGACCCTGTATAAAACTATACTTTCACATAAACCTAACAAAGACCCTGTATAAAACTATACTTTCACATAAACCTAACAAAGACCCCTGTATAAAACTATACTTTCACATAAACCTAACAAAGACCCTGTATAAAACTATACTTTCACATAAACCTAACAAAGACCCTGTATAAAACTATACTTTCACATAAACCTAATAAAGACCCCTGTATAAAACTATACTTTCACATAAACCTATCAAAGACCCTGTATAAAACTATACTTTCACATAAACCTATCAAAGACCCCTGTGTAAAACTATACTTTCACATAAACCTAACAAAGACCCCTGTATAAAACTATACTTTCACATAAACCTATCAAAGACCCCTGTAGAAAACTATACTTTCACATAAACCTAACAAAGACCTCTGTATAAAACTATACTTTCACATACACCTATCAAAGACCCTGTATAAAACTATACTTTCACATAAACCTAACAAAGACCCTGTATAAAACTATACTTTCACATAAACCTAACAAAGACCCTGTATAAAACTATACTTTCACATAAACCTAATAAAGACCCCTGTATAAAACTATACTTTCACATAAACCTATCAAAGACCCTGTATAAAACTATACTTTCACATAAACCTATCAAAGACCCCTGTATAAAACTATACTTTCACATAAACCTAACAAAGACCCCTGTATAAAACTATACTTTCACATAAACCTATCAAAGACCCCTGTATAAAACTATACTTTCACATAAACCTAACAAAGACCCTGTATAAAACTATACTTTCACATAAACCTAACAAAGACCCTGTATAAAACTATACTTTCACATAAACCTAACAAAGACCCGGTATAAAACTATACTTTCACATAAACCTAACAAAGACCCCTTATAAAACTATACTTTCACATAAACCTAACAAAGACCCTGTATAAAACTATACTTTCACATAAACCTAACAAAGACCCTGTATAAAACTATACTTTCACATAAACCTAACAAAGACCCCTGTATAAAACTATACTTTCACATAAACCTAACAAAGACCCTGTATAAAACTATACTTTCACATAAACCTGACAAAGACCCTGTATAAAACTATACTTTCACATAAACCTAATAAAGACCCCTGTATAAAACTATACTTTCACATAAACCTATCAAAGACCCTGTATAAAACTATACTTTCAAATAAACCTATCAAAGACCCCTGTATAAAACTATACTTTCACATAAACCTAACAAAGACCCTGTATAAAACTATACTTTCACATAAACCTAACAAAGACCCCTGTATAAAACTATACTTTCACATAAACCTAATAAAGACCCCTGTATAAAACTATACTTTCACATAAACCTAACAAAGACCCTGTATAAAACTATACTTTCACATAAACCTAACAAAGACCCCTGTATAAAACTATGCTTTCACATAAACCTAACAAAGACCCTGTATAAAAATATACTTTCACATAAACCTATCAAAGACCCTGTATAAAACTATACTTTCACATAAACCTATAAAAGACCCCTGTATAAAACTATACTTTCACATAAACCTATCAAAGACCCTGTATAAAACTATACTTTCACAAAAACCTAATAAAGACCCCTGTATAAAACTATACTTTCACATAAACCTATCAAAGACCCTGTATAAAACTATACTTTCACATAAACCTATCAAAGACCCCTGTATAAAACTATACTTTCACATAAACCTAACAAAGACCCCTGTATAAAACTATACTTTCACATAAACCTATCAAAGACCCCTGTATAAAACTATACTTTAACATAAACCTAACAAAGACCTCTGTATAAAACTATACTTTCACATACACCTATCAAAGACCCTGTATAAAACTATAATTTCACATAAACCTAACAAAGACCCTGTATAAAACTATAATTTCACATAAACCTAACAAAGACCCCTGTATAAAACTGTACTTTCACATAAACCTATCAAAGACCCCTGTATAAAACTATACTTTCACATAAACCTAACAAAGACCCCTGTATAAAACTATACTTTCGCATAAACCTAACAAAGACCCCTGTATAAAACTATACTTTCACATAAACCTAATAAAGACCCCTGTATAAAACTATACTTTCACATAAACCTAACAAAGACCCTGTAAAAAACTATACTTTCACATAAACCTAACAAAGACCCCTGTATAAAACTATACTTTCACATAAACCTAACAAAGACCCCTGTATAAAACTATACTTTCACATAAACCTAATATAGACCCCTGTATAAAACTATACTTTCAAATAAACCTAACAAAGACCCTGTATAAAACTATACTTTCACATAAACCTATCAAAGACCCTGTATAAAACTATACTTTCACATAAACCTATCAAAGACCCTGTATAAAACTATACTTTCACATAAACCTAACAAAGACCCTGTATAAAACTATACCTTCACATAAACCTAACAAAGACCCTGTATAAAACTATACTTTCACATAAACCTAACAAAGACCCTGTATAAAACTATACTTTCACATAAACCTAACAAAGACCCCTGTATAAAACTATACTTTCACATAAACCTTTTAAAGACCCTGTATAAAACTATACTTTCACATAAACCTATCAAAGACCCCTGTATAAAACTATACTTTCACATAAACCTAACAAAGACCCCTGTATAAAACTATACTTTCACATAAACCTATCAAAGACCCCTGTATAAAACTATACTTTCACATAAACCTAACAAAGACCCCTGTATAAAACTATACTTTCACATAAACCTAACAAAGACCCCTGTATAAAACTATACTTTCACATAAACCTATCAAAGACCCCTGTATAAAACTATACTTTCACATAAACCTAACAAAGACCCCTGTATAAAACTATACTTTCACATAAACCTAACAAAGACCCTGTATAAAACTATACTTTCACATAAACCTAACAAAGACCCCTGTATAAAACTATACTTTCACATAAACCTAACAAAGACCCTGTATAAAACTATACTTTCACATAAACCTAACAAAGACCCTGTATAAAACTATACTTTCACATAAACCTATCAAAGAACCTGTATAAAACTATACTTTCACATAAACCTATCAAAGACCCTGTATAAAACTATACTTTCACATAAACCTAACAAAGACCCTGTATAAAACTATACCTTCACATAAACCTAACAAAGACCCTGTATAAAACTATACTTTCACATAAACCTATCAAAGACCCTGTATAAAACTATACTTTCATATAAACCTAACAAAGACCCTGTATAAAACTATACTTTCACATAAACCTAATAAAGACCCCTGTATAAAACTATACTTTCACATAAACCTAACAAAGACCCCTGTATAAAACTATACTTTCACATAAACCTAACAAAGACCCTGTATAAAACTATACTTTCACATAAACCTAACAAAGACCCTGTATAAAACTATACTTTCACATAAACCTAACAAAGACCCCTGTATAAAACTATACTTTCACATAAACCTAACAAAGACCCTGTATAAAACTATACTTTCACATAAACCTAACAAAGACCCCTGTATAAAACTATACTTTCACATAAACCTAACAAAGACCCTGTATAAAACTATACTTTCACATAAACCTAACAAAGACCCTGTATAAAACTATACTTTCACATAAACCTAACAAAGACCCCTGTATAAAACTATACTTTCACATAAACCTAACAAAGACCCTGTATAAAACTATACTTTCACATAAACCTAACAAAGACCCTGTATAAAACTATACTTTCACATAAACCTAACAAAGACCCCTGTATAAAACTATACTTTCACATAAACCTAACAAAGACCCTGTATAAAACTATACTTTCACATAAACCTAACAAAGACCCCTGTATAAAACTATACTTTCACATAAACCTAACAAAGACCCCTGTATAAAACTATACTTTCACATAAACCTAACAAAGACCCTGTATAAAACTATACTTTCACATAAACCTAACAAAGACCCCTGTATAAAACTATACTTTCACATAAACCTATCAAAGACCCTGTATAAAACTATACTTTCACATAAACCTATCAAAGACCCCTGTATAAAACTATACTTTCACATAAACCTAACAAAGACCCCTGTATAAAACTATACTTTCACATAAACCTATCAAAGACCCCTGTATAAAACTATACTTTCACATAAACCTAACAAAGACCTCTGTATAAAACTATACTTTCACATACACCTATCAAAGACCCTGTATAAAACTATACTTTCACATAAACCTAACAAAGACCCTGTATAAAACTATACTTTCACATAAACCTAACAAAGACCCCTGTATAAAACTGTACTTTCACATAAACCTATCAAAGACCCCTGTATAAAACTATACTTTCACATAAACCTAACAAAGACCCCTGTATAAAACTATACTTTCACATAAACCTATCAAAGACCCCTGTATAAAACTATACTTTCACATAAACCTAACAAAGACCCCTGTATAAAACTATACTTTCACATAAACCTATCAAAGACCCTGTATAAAACTATACTTTCACATAAACCTAACAAAGACCCCTGTATAAAACTATACTTTCACATAAACCTAACAAAGACCCCTGTATAAAACTATACTTTCACATAAACCTAACAAAGACCCTGTATAAAACTATACTTTCACATAAACCTAACAAAGACCCCTGTATAAAACTATACTTTCACATAAACCTAACAAAGACCCCTGTATAAAACTATACTTTCACATAAACCTAACAAAGACCCCTGTATAAAACTATACTTTCACATAAACCTAACAAAGACCCTGTATAAAACTATACTTTCACATAAACCTAACAAAGACCCTGTATAAAACTATACTTTCACATAAACCTATCAAAGACCCTGTATAAAACTATACTTTCACATAAACGTATCAAAGACCCTGTATAAAACTATACTTTCACATAAACCTAACAAAGACCCTGTATAAAACTATACCTTCACATAAACCTAACAAAGACCCTGTATAAAACTATACTTTCACATACACCTATCAAAGACCCTGTATAAAACTATACTTTCACATAAACCTATCAAAGACCCCTGTATAAAACTATACTTTCACATAAACCTAACAAAGACCCCTGTATAAAACTATACTTTCACATAAACCTATCAAAGACCCCTGTATAAAACTATACTTTCACATAAACCTAACAAAGACCCTGTATAAAACTATACTTTCACATAAACCTAACAAAGACCCTGTATAAAACTATACTTTCACATAAACCTAACAAAGACCCTGTATAAAACTATACTTTCACATAAACCTAACAAAGACCCCTGTATAAAACTATACTTTCACATAAACCTATCAAAGACCCCTGTATAAAACTATACTTTCACATAAACCTAACAAAGACCCCTGTATAAAACTATACTTTCACATAAACCTATCAAAGACCCCTGTATAAAACTATACTTTCACATAAACCTAACAAAGACCCCTGTATAAAACTATACTTTCACATAAACCTATCAAAGACCCCTGTATAAAACTATACTTTCACATAAACCTAACAAAGACCCCTGTATAAAACTATACTTTCACATAAACCTAACAAAGACCCCTGTATAAAACTATACTTTCACATAAACCTAACAAAGACCCTGTATAAAACTATACTTTCACATAAACCTAACAAAGACCCCTGTATAAAACTATACTTTCACATAAACCTAACAAAGACCCCTGTATAAAACTATACTTTCACATAAACCTAACAAAGACCCCTGTATAAAACTATACTTTCACATAAACCTAACAAAGACCCTGTATAAAACTATACTTTCACATAAACCTAACAAAGACCCTGTATAAAACTATACTTTCACATAAACCTATCAAAGACCCTGTATAAAACTATACTTTCACATAAACCTATCAAAGACCCTGTATAAAACTATACTTTCACATAAACCTAACAAAGACCCTGTATAAAACTATACTTTCACATAAACCTAACAAAGACCCTGTATAAAACTATACTTTCACATAAACCTAACAAAGACCCTGTATAAAACTATACTTTCACATAAACCTAACAAAGACCCCTGTATAAAACTATACTTTACATAAACCTTTAAAGACCTGTATAAAACTATACTTTCACATAAACCTATCAAAGACCCCTGTATAAAACTATACTTTCACATAAACCTAACAAAGACCCCTGTATAAAACTATACTTTCACATAAACCTATCAAAGACCCCTGTATAAAACTATACTTTCACATAAACCTAACAAAGACCCCTGTATAAAACTATACTTTCACATAAACCTAACAAAGACCCTGTATAAAACTATACTTTCACATAAACCTAACAAAGACCCTGTATAAAACTATACTTTCACATAAACCTAACAAAGACCCTGTATAAAACTATACTTTCACATAAACCTAACAAAGACCCTGTATAAAACTATACTTTCACATAAACCTAACAAAGACCCTGTATAAAACTATACTTTCACATAAACCTAACAAAGACCCCTGTATAAAACTATACTTTCACATAAACCTAACAAAGACCCCTGTATAAAACTATACTTTCACATAAACCTATCAAAGACCCCTGTATAAAACTATACTTTCACATAAACCTAACAAAGACCCCTGTATAAAACTATACTTTCACATAAACCTATCAAAGACCCCTGTATAAAACTATACTTTCACATAAACCTAACAAAGACCCCTGTATAAAACTATACTTTCACATAAACCTAACAAAGACCCTGTATAAAACTATACTTTCACATAAACCTAACAAAGACCCTGTATAAAACTATACTTTCACATAAACCTAACAAAGACCCCTGTATAAAACTATACTTTCACATAAACCTAACAAAGACCCTGTATAAAACTATACTTTCACATAAACCTAACAAAGACCCTGTATAAAACTATACTTTCACATAAACCTATCAAAGACCCTGTATAAAACTATACTTTCACATAAACCTAATCAAAGACCCTGTATAAAACTATACTTTCACATAAACCTAACAAAGACCCTGTATAAAACTATACTTTCACATAAACCTAACAAAGACCCCTGTATAAAACTATACTTTCACATAAACCTAACAAAGACCCCTGTATAAAACTATACTTTCACATAAACCTAACAAAGACCCTGTATAAAACTATACTTTCACATAAACCTATCAAAGACCCTGTATAAAACTATACTTTCACATAAACCTAACAAAGACCCCTGTATAAAACTATACTTTCACATAAACCTAACAAAGACCCCTGTATAAAACTATACTTTCACATAAACCTAACAAAGACCCCTGTATAAAACTATACTTTCACATAAACCTAACAAAGACCCTGTATAAAACTATACTTTCACATAAACCTAACAAAGACCCTGTATAAAACTATACTTTCACATAAACCTAACAAAGACCCTGTATAAAACTATACTTTCACATAAACCTAACAAAGACCCTGTATAAAACTATACTTTCACATAAACCTAACAAAGACCCTGTATAAAACTATACTTTCACATAAACCTAACAAAGACCCTGTATAAAACTATACTTTCACATAAACCTAACAAAGACCCTGTATAAAACTATACTTTCACATAAACCTAACAAAGACCCCTGTATAAAACTATACTTTCACATAAACCTATCAAAGACCCTGTATAAAACTATACTTTCACATAAACCTATCAAAGACCCCTGTATAAAACTATACTTTCACATAAACCTAACAAAGACCCCTGTATAAAACTATACTTTCACATAAACCTATCAAAGACCCCTGTATAAAACTATACTTTCACATAAACCTAACAAAGACCCCTGTATAAAACTATACTTTCACATAAACCTAACAAAGACCCCTGTATAAAACTATACTTTCACATAAACCTATCAAAGACCCCTGTATAAAACTATACTTTCACATAAACCTAACAAAGACCCCTGTATAAAACTATACTTTCACATAAACCTAACAAAGACCCTGTATAAAACTATACTTTCACATAAACCTAACAAAGACCCCTGTATAAAACTATACTTTCACATAAACCTAACAAAGACCCTGTATAAAACTATACTTTCACATAAACCTAACAAAGACCCTGTATAAAACTATACTTTCACATAAACCTACAAAGACCCTGTATAAAACTATACTTTCACATAAACCTATCAAAGACCCCTGTATAAAACTATACTTTCACATAAACCTAACAAAGACCCTGTATAAAACTATACTTCACATAAACCTACAAAGACCTGTATAAAACTATACTTTCACATAAACCTATCAAAGACCCTGTATAAAACTATACTTTCACATAAACCTAACAAAGACCCCTGTATAAAACTATACTTTCACATAAACCTAATAAAGACCCCTGTATAAAACTATACTTTCACATAAACCTAACAAAGACCCCTGTATAAAACTATACTTTCACATAAACCTAACAAAGACCCTGTATAAAACTATACTTTCACATAAACCTAACAAAGACCCTGTATAAAACTATACTTTCACATAAACCTAACAAAGACCCTGTATAAAACTATACTTTCACATAAACCTAACAAAGACCCTGTATAAAACTATACTTTCACATAAACCTAACAAAGACCCCTTATAAAACTATACTTTCACATAAACCTAACAAAGACCCTGTATAAAACTATACTTTCACATAAACCTAACAAAGACCCTGTATAAAACTATACTTTCACATACACCTATCAAAGACCCTGTATAAAACTATACTTTCACATAAACCTATCAAAGACCCCTGTATAAAACTATACTTTCACATAAACCTAACAAAGACCCCTGTATAAAACTATACTTTCACATAAACCTATCAAAGACCCCTGTATAAAACTATACTTTCACATAAACCTAACAAAGACCTCTGTATAAAACTATACTTTCACATACACCTATCAAAGACCCTGTATAAAACTATACTTTCACATAAACCTAACAAAGACCCTGTATAAAACTATACTTTCACATAAACCTAACAAAGACCCCTGTATAAAACTGTACTTTCACATAAACCTATCAAAGACCCCCGTATAAAACTATACTTTCACATAAACCTAACAAAGACCCTGTATAAAACTATACCTTCACATAAACCTAACAAAGACCCTGTATAAAACTATACTTTCACATAAACCTAATAAAGACCCCTGTATAAAACTATACTTTCACAAAAACCTATCAAAGACCCTGTATAAAACTATACTTTCACATAAACCTAACAAAGACCCCTGTATAAAACTATACTTTCACATAAACCTAACAAAGACCCCTGTATAAAACTATACTTTCACATAAACCTATCAAAGACCCCTGTATAAAACTATACTTTCACATAAACCTAACAAAGACCCTGTATAAAACTATACTTTCACATAAACCTATCAAAGACCCTGTATAAAACTATACTTTCACATAAACCTAACAAAGACCCTGTATAAAACTATACTTTCACATAAACCTAACAAAGACCCCTGTATAAAACTATACTTTCACATAAACCTATCAAAGACCCCTGTATAAAACTATACTTTCACATAAACCTAACAAAGACCCTGTATAAAACTATACTTTCACATAAACCTAACAAAGACCCCTGTATAAAACTATACTTTCACATAAACCTAACAAAGACCCTGTATAAAACTATACTTTCACATAAACCTAACAAAGACCCCTGTATAAAACTATACTTTCACATAAACCTAACAAAGACCCTGTATAAAACTATACTTTCACATAAACCTATCAAAGACCCTGTATAAAACTATACTTTCACATAAACCTATCAAAGACCCTGTATAAAACTATACTTTCACATAAACCTATCAAAGACCCTGTATAAAACTATACTTTCACATAAACCTAACAAAGACCCCTGTATAAAACTATACTTTCACATAAACCTATCAAAGACCCTGTATAAAACTATACTTTCACATAAACCTAACAAAGACCCCTGTATAAAACTATACTTTCACATAAACCTAACAAAGACCCCTGTATAAAACTATACTTTCACATAAACCTATCAAAGACCCCTGTATAAAACTATACTTTCACATAAACCTAACAAAGACCCTGTATAAAACTATACTTTCACATAAACCTAACAAAGACCCCTGTATAAAACTATACTTTCACATAAACCTAACAAAGACCCCTGTATAAAACTATACTTTCACATAAACCTAACAAAGACCCCTGTATAAAACTATACTTTCACATAAACCTAACAAAGACCCTGTATAAAACTATACTTTCACATAAACCTAACAAAGACCCCTGTATAAAACTATACTTTCACATAAACCTAACAAAGACCCTGTATAAAACTATACTTTCACATAAACCTAACAAAGACCCTGTATAAAACTATACTTTCACATAAACCTATCAAAGACCCTGTATAAAACTATACTTTCACATAAACCTATCAAAGACCCTGTATAAAACTATACTTTCACATAAACCTAACAAAGACCCTGTATAAAACTATACTTTCACATAAACCTAACAAAGACCCTGTATAAAACTATACTTTCACATAAACCTATCAAAGACCCTGTATAAAACTATACTTTCACATAAACCTAACAAAGACCCCTGTATAAAACTATACTTTCACATAAACCTAATAAAGACCCCTGTATAAAACTATACTTTCACATAAACCTAACAAAGACCCCTGTATAAAACTATACTTTCACATAAACCTAACAAAGACCCTGTATAAAACTATACTTTCACATAAACCTAACAAAGACCCTGTATAAAACTATACTTTCACATAAACCTAACAAAGACCCCTTATAAAACTATACTTTCACATAAACCTAACAAAGACCCTGTATAAAACTATACTTTCACATAAACCTAACAAAGACCCCTGTATAAAACTATACTTTCACATAAACCTAACAAAGACCCTGTATAAAACTATACTTTCACATAAACCTAACAAAGACCCTGTATAAAACTATACTTTCACATAAACCTAACAAAGACCCCTGTATAAAACTATACTTTCACATAAACCTAACAAAGACCCTGTATAAAACTATACTTTCACATAAACCTAACAAAGACCCTGTATAAAACTATACTTTCACATAAACCTAACAAAGACCCCTGTATAAAACTATACTTTCACATAAACCTATCAAAGACCCTGTATAAAACTATACTTTCACATAAACCTATCAAAGACCCCTGTATAAAACTATACTTTCACATAAACCTAACAAAGACCCCTGTATAAAACTATACTTTCACATAAACCTATCAAAGACCCCTGTATAAAACTATACTTTCACATAAACCTAACAAAGACCCTGTATAAAACTATACTTTCACATAAACCTATCAAAGACCCTGTATAAAACTATACTTTCACATAAACCTATCAAAGACCCCTGTATAAAACTATACTTTCACATAAACCTAACAAAGACCCCTGTATAAAACTATACTTTCACATAAACCTAACAAAGACCCCTGTATAAAACTATACTTTCACATAAACCTAACAAAGACCCTGTATAAAACTATACTTTCACATAAACCTATCAAAGACCCTGTATAAAACTATACTTTCACATAAACCTAACAAAGACCCTGTATAAAACTATACTTTCACATAAACCTAACAAAGACCCCTGTATAAAACTATACTTTCACATAAACCTATCAAAGACCCCTGTATAAAACTATACTTTCACATAAACCTAACAAAGACCCCTGTATAAAACTATACTTTCACATAAACCTATCAAAGACCCTGTATAAAACTATACTTTCACATAAACCTAACAAAGACCCCTGTATAAAACTATACTTTCACATAAACCTAATCAAAGACCCCTGTATAAAACTATACTTTCACATAAACCTAACAAAGACCCCTGTATAAAACTATACTTTCACATAAACCTAACAAAGACCCTGTATAAAACTATACTTTCACATAAACCTAACAAAGACCCTGTATAAAACTATACTTTCACATAAACCTAACAAAGACCCCTGTATAAAACTATACTTTCACATAAACCTAACAAAGACCCTGTATAAAACTATACTTTCACATAAACCTAACAAAGACCCCTGTATAAAACTATACTTTCACATAAACCTAACAAAGACCCTGTATAAAACTATACTTTCACATAAACCTAACAAAGACCCTGTATAAAACTATACTTTCACATAAACCTATCAAAGACCCTGTATAAAACTATACTTTCACATAAACCTATCAAAGACCCCTGTATAAAACTATACTTTCACATAAACCTAACAAAGACCCCTGTATAAAACTATACTTTCACATAAACCTATCAAAGACCCCTGTATAAAACTATACTTTCACATAAACCTAACAAAGACCCTGTATAAAACTATACTTTCACATACACCTACAAAGACCCTGTATAAAACTATACTTTCACATAAACCTAACAAAGACCCTGTATAAAACTATACTTTCACATAAACCTAACAAAGACCCCTGTATAAAACTATACTTTCACATAAACCTATCAAAGACCCCTGTATAAAACTATACTTTCACATAAACCTAACAAAGACCCTGTATAAAACTATACTTTCACATAAACCTAACAAAGACCCTGTATAAAACTATACTTTCACATAAACCTAATAAAGACCCCTGTATAAAACTATACTTTCACATAAACCTATCAAAGACCCTGTATAAAACTATACTTTCACATAAACCTATCAAAGACCCCTGTATAAAACTATACTTTCACATAAACCTAACAAAGACCCCTGTATAAAACTATACTTTCACATAAACCTATCAAAGACCCCTGTATAAAACTATACTTTCACATAAACCTAACAAAGACCTCTGTATAAAACTATACTTTCACATACACCTATCAAAGACCCTGTATAAAACTATACTTTCACATAAACCTAACAAAGACCCTGTATAAAACTATACTTTCACATAAACCTAACAAAGACCCCTGTATAAAACTGTACTTTCACATAAACCTATCAAAGACCCCTGTATAAAACTATACTTTCACATAAACCTAACAAAGACCCCTGTATAAAACTATACTTTCGCATAAACCTAACAAAGACCCCTGTATAAAACTATACTTTCACATAAACCTAATAAAGACCCCTGTATAAAACTATACTTTCACATAAACCTAACAAAGACCCTGTATAAAACTATACTTTCACATAAACCTAACAAAGACCCCTGTATAAAACTATGCTTTCACATAAACCTAACAAAGACCCTGTATAAAAATATACTTTCACATAAACCTATCAAAGACCCTGTATAAAACTATACTTTCACATAAACCTATAAAAGACCCCTGTATAAAACTATACTTTCACATAAACCTATCAAAGACCCTGTATAAAACTATACTTTCACATAAACCTAATAAAGACCCCTGTATAAAACTATACTTTCACATAAACCTATCAAAGACCCTGTATAAAACTATACTTTCACATAAACCTATCAAAGACCCCTGTATAAAACTATACTTTCACATAAACCTAACAAAGACCCCTGTATAAAACTATACTTTCACATAAACCTATCAAAGACCCCTGTATAAAACTATACTTTAACATAAACCTAACAAAGACCTCTGTATAAAACTATACTTTCACATACACCTATCAAAGACCCTGTATAAAACTATAATTTCACATAAACCTAACAAAGACCCTGTATAAAACTATAATTTCACATAAACCTAACAAAGACCCCTGTATAAAACTGTACTTTCACATAAACCTATCAAAGACCCCTGTATAAAACTATACTTTCACATAAACCTAACAAAGACCCCTGTATAAAACTATACTTTCGCATAAACCTAACAAAGACCCCTGTATAAAACTATACTTTCACATAAACCTAATAAAGACCCCTGTATAAAACTATACTTTCACATAAACCTAACAAAGACCCTGTAAAAAACTATACTTTCACATAAACCTAACAAAGACCCCTGTATAAAACTATACTTTCACATAAACCTAACAAAGACCCCTGTATAAAACTATACTTTCACATAAACCTAATATAGACCCCTGTATAAAACTATACTTTCAAATAAACCTAACAAAGACCCTGTATAAAACTATACTTTCACATAAACCTAACAAAGACCCTGTATAAAACTATACTTTCACATAAACCTATCAAAGACCCTGTATAAAACTATACTTTCACATAAACCTATCAAAGACCCTGTATAAAACTATACTTTCACATAAACCTAACAAAGACCCTGTATAAAACTATACCTTCACATAAACCTAACAAAGACCCTGTATAAAACTATACTTTCACATAAACCTAACAAAGACCCTGTATAAAACTATACTTTCACATAAACCTAACAAAGACCCCTGTATAAAACTATACTTTCACATAAACCTTTTAAAGACCCTGTATAAAACTATACTTTCACATAAACCTATCAAAGACCCCTGTATAAAACTATACTTTCACATAAACCTAACAAAGACCCCTGTATAAAACTATACTTTCACATAAACCTATCAAAGACCCCTGTATAAAACTATACTTTCACATAAACCTAACAAAGACCCCTGTATAAAACTATACTTTCACATAAACCTAACAAAGACCCCTGTATAAAACTATACTTTCACATAAACCTATCAAAGACCCCTGTATAAAACTATACTTTCACATAAACCTAACAAAGACCCCTGTATAAAACTATACTTTCACATAAACCTAACAAAGACCCTGTATAAAACTATACTTTCACATAAACCTAACAAAGACCCCTGTATAAAACTATACTTTCACATAAACCTAACAAAGACCCTGTATAAAACTATACTTTCACATAAACCTAACAAAGACCCTGTATAAAACTATACTTTCACATAAACCTATCAAAGAACCTGTATAAAACTATACTTTCACATAAACCTATCAAAGACCCTGTATAAAACTATACTTTCACATAAACCTAACAAAGACCCTGTATAAAACTATACCTTCACATAAACCTAACAAAGACCCTGTATAAAACTATACTTTCACATAAACCTATCAAAGACCCTGTATAAAACTATACTTTCATATAAACCTAACAAAGACCCCTCTATAAAACTATACTTTCACATAAACCTAATAAAGACCCCTGTATAAAACTATACTTTCACATAAACCTAACAAAGACCCCTGTATAAAACTATACTTTCACATAAACCTAACAAAGACCCTGTATAAAACTATACTTTCACATAAACCTAACAAAGACCCTGTATAAAACTATACTTTCACATAAACCTAACAAAGACCCCTTATAAAACTATACTTTCACATAAACCTAACAAAGACCCTGTATAAAACTATACTTTCACATAAACCTAACAAAGACCCCTTATAAAACTATACTTTCACATAAACCTAACAAAGACCCTGTATAAAACTATACTTTCACATAAACCTAACAAAGACCCTGTATAAAACTATACTTTCACATAAACCTAACAAAGACCCCTGTATAAAACTATACTTTCACATAAACCTAACAAAGACCCTGTATAAAACTATACTTTCACATAAACCTAACAAAGACCCTGTATAAAACTATACTTTCACATAAACCTAACAAAGACCCCTGTATAAAACTATACTTTCACATAAACCTGTCAAAGACCCTGTATAAAACTATACTTTCACATAAACCTATCAAAGACCCCTGTATAAAACTATACTTTCACATAAACCTAACAAAGACCCCTGTATAAAACTATACTTTCACATAAACCTATCAAAGACCCCTGTATAAAACTATACTTTCACATAAACCTAACAAAGACCTCTGTATAAAACTATACTTTCACATACACCTATCAAAGACCCTGTATAAAACTATACTTTCACATAAACCTATCAAAGACCCCTGTATAAAACTATACTTTCACATAAACCTAACAAAGACCCCTGTATAAAACTATACTTTCACATAAACCTATCAAAGACCCCTGTATAAAACTATACTTTCACATAAACCTAACAAAGACCTCTGTATAAAACTATACTTTCACATACACCTATCAAAGACCCTGTATAAAACTATACTTTCACATAAACCTAACAAAGACCCTGTATAAAACTATACTTTCACATAAACCTAACAAAGACCCCTGTATAAAACTGTACTTTCACATAAACCTATCAAAGACCCCCGTATAAAACTATACTTTCACATAAACCTAACAAAGACCCCTGTATAAAACTATACCTTCACATAAACCTATCAAAGACCCCTGTATAAAACTATACTTTCACATAAACCTAACAAAGACCCCTGTATAAAACTATACTTTCACATACACCTATCAAAGACCCTGTATAAAACTATACTTTCACATAAACCTAACAAAGACCCCTGTATAAAACTATACTTTCACTTAAACCTAATAAAGACCCCTGTATAAAACTATACTTTCACATAAACCTAACAAAGACCCTGTATAAAACTATACTTTCACATAAACCTAACAAAGACCCCTGTATAAAACTATACTTTCACATAAACCTAACAAAGACCCCTGTATAAAACTATACTTTCACATAAACCTAACAAAGACCCCTGTATAAAACTATACTTTCACATAAACCTAACAAAGACCCTGTATAAAACTATACTTTCACATAAACCTAACAAAGACCCTGTATAAAACTATACTTTCACATAAACCTATCAAAGACCCTGTATAAAACTATACTTTCACATAAACCTATCAAAGACCCTGTATAAAACTATACTTTCACATAAACCTAACAAAGACCCTGTATAAAACTATACCTTCACATAAACCTAACAAAGACCCTGTATAAAACTATACTTTCACATAAACCTAACAAAGACCCTGTATAAAACTATACTTTCACATAAACCTAACAAAGACCCCTGTATAAAACTATACTTTCACATAAACCTATAAAGACCCTGTATAAAACTATACTTTCACATAAACCTATCAAAGACCCCTGTATAAAACTATACTTTCACATAAACCTAACAAAGACCCCTGTATAAAACTATACTTTCACATAAACCTATCAAAGACCCCTGTATAAAACTATACTTTCACATAAACCTAACAAAGACCCCTGTATAAAACTATACTTTCACATAAACCTAACAAAGACCCTGTATAAAACTATACTTTCACATAAACCTAACAAAGACCCTGTATAAAACTATACTTTCACATAAACCTAACAAAGACCCTGTATAAAACTATACTTTCACATAAACCTAACAAAGACCCCTGTATAAAACTATACTTTCACATAAACCTAACAAAGACCCTGTATAAAACTATACTTTCACATAAACCTATCAAAGACCCCTGTATAAAACTATACTTTCACATAAACCTAACAAAGACCCCTGTATAAAACTATACTTTCACATAAACCTATCAAAGACCCCTGTATAAAACTATACTTTCACATAAACCTAACAAAGACCCCTGTATAAAACTATACTTTCACATAAACCTATCAAAGACCCCTGTATAAAACTATACTTTCACATAAACCTAACAAAGACCCCTGTATAAAACTATACTTTCACATAAACCTAACAAAGACCCTGTATAAAACTATACTTTCACATAAACCTAACAAAGACCCTGTATAAAACTATACTTTCACATAAACCTAACAAAGACCCCTGTATAAAACTATATTTCACATAAACCTAACAAAGACCCTGTATAAAACTATACTTTCACATAAACCTAACAAAGACCCTGTATAAAACTATACTTTCACATAAACCTATCAAAGACCCTGTATAAAACTATACTTTCACATAAACCAATCAAAGACCCTGTATAAAACTATACTTTCACATAAACCTAACAAAGACCCTGTATAAAACTATACTTTCACATAAACCTAACAAAGACCCTGTATAAAACTATACTTTCACATAAACCTAACAAAGACCCCTGTATAAAACTATACTTTCACATAAGCCTAACAAAGACCCCTGTATAAAACTATACTTTCACATAAACCTATCAAAGACCCTGTATAAAACTATACTTTCACATAAACCTATCAAAGACCCTGTATAAAACTATACTTTCACATAAACCTATCAAAGACCCCTGTATAAAACTATACTTTCACATAAACCTAACAAAGACCCCTGTATAAAACTATACTTTCACATAAACCTAACAAAGACCCCTGTATAAAACTATACTTTCACATAAACCTAACAAAGACCCTGTATAAAACTATACTTTCACATAAACCTAACAAAGACCCTGTATAAAACTATACTTTCACATAAACCTAACAAAGACCCTGTATAAAACTATACTTTCACATAAACCTAACAAAGACCCTGTATAAAACTATACTTTCACATAAACCTAACAAAGACCCTGTATAAAACTATACTTTCACATAAACCTAACAAAGACCCTGTATAAAACTATACTTTCACATAAACCTAACAAAGACCCCTGTATAAAACTATACTTTCACATAAACCTTTTAAAGACCCTGTATAAAACTATACTTTCACATAAACCTATCAAAGACCCCTGTATAAAACTATACTTTCACATAAACCTAACAAAGACCCCTGTATAAAACTATACTTTCACATAAACCTATCAAAGACCCCTGTATAAAACTATACTTTCACATAAACCTAACAAAGACCCCTGTATAAAACTATACTTTCACATAAACCTAACAAAGACCCCTGTATAAAACTATACTTTCACATAAACCTATCAAAGACCCCTGTATAAAACTATACTTTCACATAAACCTAACAAAGACCCCTGTATAAAACTATACTTTCACATAAACCTAACAAAGACCCTGTATAAAACTATACTTTCACATAAACCTAACAAAGACCCCTGTATAAAACTATACTTTCACATAAACCTAACAAAGACCCTGTATAAAACTATACTTTCACATAAACCTAACAAAGACCCTGTATAAAACTATACTTTCACATAAACCTATCAAAGAACCTGTATAAAACTATACTTTCACATAAACCTATCAAAGACCCTGTATAAAACTATACTTTCACATAAACCTAACAAAGACCCTGTATAAAACTATACCTTCACATAAACCTAACAAAGACCCTGTATAAAACTATACTTTCACATAAACCTATCAAAGACCCTGTATAAAACTATACTTTCATATAAACCTAACAAAGACCCCTCTATAAAACTATACTTTCACATAAACCTAATAAAGACCCCTGTATAAAACTATACTTTCACATAAACCTAACAAAGACCCCTGTATAAAACTATACTTTCACATAAACCTAACAAAGACCCTGTATAAAACTATACTTTCACATAAACCTAACAAAGACCCTGTATAAAACTATACTTTCACATAAACCTAACAAAGACCCCTTATAAAACTATACTTTCACATAAACCTAACAAAGACCCTGTATAAAACTATACTTTCACATAAACCTAACAAAGACCCCTTATAAAACTATACTTTCACATAAACCTAACAAAGACCCTGTATAAAACTATACTTTCACATAAACCTAACAAAGACCCTGTATAAAACTATACTTTCACATAAACCTAACAAAGACCCCTGTATAAAACTATACTTTCACATAAACCTAACAAAGACCCTGTATAAAACTATACTTTCACATAAACCTAACAAAGACCCTGTATAAAACTATACTTTCACATAAACCTAACAAAGACCCCTGTATAAAACTATACTTTCACATAAACCTATCAAAGACCCTGTATAAAACTATACTTTCACATAAACCTATCAAAGACCCCTGTATAAAACTATACTTTCACATAAACCTAACAAAGACCCCTGTATAAAACTATACTTTCACATAAACCTAACAAAGACCCCTTATAAAACTATACTTTCACATAAACCTAACAAAGACCCTGTATAAAACTATACTTTCACATAAACCTAACAAAGACCCTGTATAAAACTATACTTTCACATAAACCTAACAAAGACCCCTGTATAAAACTATACTTTCACATAAACCTAACAAAGACCCTGTATAAAACTATACTTTCACATAAACCTAACAAAGACCCTGTATAAAACTATACTTTCACATAAACCTAACAAAGACCCCTGTATAAAACTATACTTTCACATAAACCTATCAAAGACCCTGTATAAAACTATACTTTCACATAAACCTATCAAAGACCCCTGTATAAAACTATACTTTCACATAAACCTAACAAAGACCCCTGTATAAAACTATACTTTCACATAAACCTATCAAAGACCCCTGTATAAAACTATACTTTCACATAAACCTAACAAAGACCTCTGTATAAAACTATACTTTCACATACACCTATCAAAGACCCTGTATAAAACTATACTTTCACATAAACCTATCAAAGACCCCTGTATAAAACTATACTTTCACATAAACCTAACAAAGACCCCTGTATAAAACTATACTTTCACATAAACCTATCAAAGACCCCTGTATAAAACTATACTTTCACATAAACCTAACAAAGACCTCTGTATAAAACTATACTTTCACATACACCTATCAAAGACCCTGTATAAAACTATACTTTCACATAAACCTAACAAAGACCCTGTATAAAACTATACTTTCACATAAACCTAACAAAGACCCCTGTATAAAACTGTACTTTCACATAAACCTAACAAAGACCTCTGTATAAAACTATACTTTCACATACACCTATCAAAGACCCTGTATAAAACTATACTTTCACATAAACCTAACAAAGACCCTGTATAAAACTATACTTTCACATAAACCTAACAAAGACCCCTGTATAAAACTATACTTTCACATAAACCTATCAAAGACCCCTGTATAAAACTATACTTTCACATAAACCTAACAAAGACCCCTGTATAAAACTATACTTTCACATAAACCTAACAAAGACCCCTGTATAAAACTATACTTTCACTTAAACCTAATAAAGACCCCTGTATAAAACTATACTTTCACATAAACCTAACAAAGACCCTGTATAAAACTATACTTTCACATAAACCTAACAAAGACCCCTGTATAAAACTATACTTTCACATAAACCTAACAAAGACCCCTGTATAAAACTATACTTTCACATAAACCTAATATAGACCCCTTTATAAAACTATACTTTCACATAAACCTAACAAAGACCCTGTATAAAACTATACTTTCACATAAACCTAACAAAGACCCTGTATAAAACTATACTTTCACATAAACCTATCAAAGACCCTGTATAAAACTATACTTTCACATAAACCTATCAAAGACCCTGTATAAAACTATACTTTCACATAAACCTAACAAAGACCCTGTATAAAACTATACCTTCACATAAACCTAACAAAGACCCTGTATAAAACTATACTTTCACATAAACCTAACAAAGACCCTGTATAAAACTATACTTTCACATAAACCTAACAAAGACCCCTGTATAAAACTATACTTTTACATAAACCTTTTAAAGACTCTGTATAAAACTATACTTTCACATAAACCTATCAAAGACCCCTGTATAAAACTATACTTTCACATAAACCTAACAAAGACCCCTGTATAAAACTATACTTTCACATAAACCTATCAAAGACCCCTGTATAAAACTATACTTTCACAAAAACCTATCAAAGACCCTGTATAAAACTATACTTTCACATAAACCTATCAAAGACCCCTGTATAAAACTATACTTTCACATAAACCTAACAAAGACCCCTGTATAAAACTATACTTTCACATAAACCTATCAAAGACCCCTGTATAAAACTATACTTTCACATAAACCTAACAAAGACCTCTGTATAAAACTATACTTTCACATACACCTATCAAAGACCCTGTATAAAACTATACTTTCACATAAAACTAACAAAGACCCTGTATAAAACTATACTTTCACATAAACCTAACAAAGACCCCTGTATAAAACTGTACTTTCACATAAACCTATCAAAGACCCCTGTATAAAACTATACTTTCACATAAACCTAACAAAGACCCCTGTATAAAACTATACTTTCGCATAAACCTAACAAAGACCCCTGTATAAAACTATACTTTCACTTAAACCTAATAAAGACCCCTGTATAAAACTATACTTTCACATAAACCTAACAAAGACCCTGTATAAAACTATACTTTCACATAAACCTAACAAAGACCCCTGTATAAAACTATACTTTCACATAAACCTAACAAAGACCCCTGTATAAAACTATACTTTCACATAAACCTAATATAGACCCCTTTATAAAACTATACTTTCACATAAACCTAACAAAGACCCTGTATAAAACTATACTTTCACATAAACCTAACAAAGACCCTGTATAAAACTATACTTTCACATAAACCTATCAAAGACCCTGTATAAAACTATACTTTCACATAAACCTATCAAAGACCCTGTATAAAACTATACTTTCACATAAACCTAACAAAGACCCTGTATAAAACTATACCTTCACATAAACCTAACAAAGACCCCTGTATAAAACTATACTTTCACATAAGCCTAACAAAGACCCCTGTATAAAACTATACTTTCACATAAACCTATCAAAGACCCTGTATAAAACTATACTTTCACATAAACCTATCAAAGACCCTGTATAAAACTATACTTTCACATAAACCTATCAAAGACCCCTGTATAAAACTATACTTTCACATAAACCTAACAAAGACGCCTGTATAAAACTATACTTTCACATAAACCTAACAAAGACCCCTGTATAAAACTATACTTTCACATAAACCTTACAAAGACCCTGTATAAAACTATACTTTCACATAAACCTAACAAAGACCCTGTATAAAACTATACTTTCACATAAACCTAACAAAGACCCTGTATAAAACTATACTTTCACATATACCTAACAAAGACTTCTGTATAAAGCTATACTTTCACATAAACCTAACAAAGACCCTGTATAAAACTATACTTTCACATAAACCTAACAAAGACCCTGTATAAAACTATACTTTCACATAAACCTAACAAAGACCCTGTATAAAACTATACTTTCACATAAACCTAACAAAGACCCTGTATAAAACTATACTTTCACATAAACCTAACAAAGACCCTGTATAAAACTATACTTTCACATAAACCTAACAAAGACCCTGTATAAAACTATACTTTCACATAAACCTAACAAAGACCCTGTATAAAACTATACTTTCACATAAACCTAACAAAGACCCCTGTATAAAACTATACTTTTACATAAACCTTTTAAAGACTCTGTATAAAACTATACTTTCACATAAACCTATCAAAGACCCCTGTATAAAACTATACTTTCACATAAACCTAACAAAGACCCCTGTATAAAACTATACTTTCACATAAACCTATCAAAGACCCCTGTATAAAACTATACTTTCACATAAACCTAACAAAGACCCCTGTATAAAACTATACTTTCACATAAACCTTACAAAGACCCTGTATAAAACTATACTTTCACATAAACCTAACAAAGACCCTGTATAAAACTATACTTTCACATAAACCTAACAAAGACCCTGTATAAAACTATACTTTCACATAAACCTAACAAAGACCTCTGTATAAAGCTATACTTTCACATAAACCTAACAAAGACCCTGTATAAAACTATACTTTCACATAAACCTATCAAAGACCCCTGTATAAAACTATACTTTCACATAAACCTAACAAAGACCCCTGTATAAAACTATACTTTCACATAAACCTATCAAAGACCCCTGTATAAAACTATACTTTCACATAAACCTAACAAAGACCCCTGTATAAAACTATACTTTCACATAAACCTATCAAAGACCCCTGTATAAAACTATACTTTCACACAAAACCTAACAAAGACCCCTGTATAAAACTATACTTTCACATAAACCTAACAAAGACCCTGTATAAAACTATACTTTCACATAAACCTAACAAAGACCCTGTATAAAACTATACTTTCACATAAACCTAACAAAGACCCCTGTATAAAACTATATTTCACATAAACCTAACAAAGACCCTGTATAAAACTATACTTTCACATAAACCTAACAAAGACCCTGTATAAAACTATACTTTCACATAAACCTATCAAAGACCCTGTATAAAACTATACTTTCACATAAACCAATCAAAGACCCTTTTTAAAACTATACTTTCACATAAACCTAACAAAGACCCTGTATAAAACTATACTTTCACATAAACCTAACAAAGACCCTGTATAAAACTATACTTTCACATAAACCTAACAAAGACCCCTGTATAAAACTATACTTTCACATAAGCCTAACAAAGACCCCTGTATAAAACTATACTTTCACATAAACCTATCAAAGACCCTGTATAAAACTATACTTTCACATAAACCTATCAAAGACCCTGTATAAAACTATACTTTCACATAAACCTATCAAAGACCCCTGTATAAAACTATACTTTCACATAAACCTAACAAAGACGCCTGTATAAAACTATACTTTCACATAAACCTAACAAAGACCCCTGTATAAAACTATACTTTCACATAAACCTTACAAAGACCCTGTATAAAACTATACTTTCACATAAACCTAACAAAGACCCTGTATAAAACTATACTTTCACATAAACCTAACAAAGACCCTGTATAAAACTATACTTTCACATATACCTAACAAAGACTTCTGTATAAAGCTATACTTTCACATAAACCTAACAAAGACCCTGTATAAAACTATACTTTCACATAAACCTAACAAAGACCCTGTATAAAACTATACTTTCACATAAACCTAACAAAGACCCTGTATAAAACTATACTTTCACATAAACCTAACAAAGACCCTGTATAAAACTATACTTTCACATAAACCTAACAAAGACCCTGTATAAAACTATACTTTCACATAAACCTAACAAAGACCCTGTATAAAACTATACTTTCACATAAACCTAACAAAGACCCTGTATAAAACTATACTTTCACATAAACCTAACAAAGACCCCTGTATAAAACTATACTTTCACATAAACCTAACAAAGACCCTGTATAAAACTATACTTTCACATAAGCCTAACAAAGACCCTGTATAAAACTATACTTTCACATAAACCTATCAAAGAACCTGTATAAAACTATACTTTCACATAAACCTAACAAAGACCCTGTATAAAACTATACTTTCACATAAACCTATCAAAGACCCCTGTATAAAACTATACTTTCACATAAACCTAACAAAGACCCTGTATAAAACTATACTTTCACATAAACCTAACAAAGACCCCTGTATAAAACTATACTTTCACATAAACCTAACAAAGACCCTGTATAAAACTATACTTTCACATAAACCTAACAAAGACCCTGTATAAAACTATACTTTCACATAAACCTATCAAAGACCCTGTATAAAACTATACTTTCACATAAACCTATCATCGATAAACTTTTGATAAAGTGACTCTCGTGTTTATTTGGTCTAAACCTACATCTCCTTGTCTTTAAAGCATTGTGAGTTATTTCATATTAATTATATTAATTAGTGTATCTGATTATATTAACCCATATGACTCACATAGTCTAACATGACTACATTATGCATGTATTATCTATCAAATGAATAATATTCTAATGTGTCTAACCAGTGAGTTACTTTTGACTCTGAACATGTGAGATGTGTGTGTTTATTTTACTGCTAGTGTTTACTGTGTATGCCTAGATCTGCATAACAACGAGCTACATAAACAAGCTGGTAAGGATGCGTAAAAAAATCTGTGGTTAAATAAATAACTAATATTCTAAATATATAAAGGGATAAATAAACAAATACATAATTTAAACGTTGTTGCCATCCTGCTTGGGATCCTAAAATTCGTTTCGAATCATTTCCTTGAGGAAATGAAAGACTAATTGATTTTTAAGTGGTGCCCTTGTGGGCAGGAATAGTGAGGGGAAGCACATTTGGAAAGGCATTTGAGAAACTACGCTGTTTTACCTAAATTGTGAGGCAATGATTTGTTGTTGATTCGACTTAAAGCACACAGGGGAGCCGGGGGAGAAAGCACACGGACCCGGCCAAGAGAAAGCACACGGACCCGGCCAAGAGAAAGCACACGGACCCGGCCAAGAGAAAGCACACGGACCCGGCCAAGAGAAAGCACAGTGTGGAACTGTTGGAGAGACAAACTGACACGTCAAACCCGATTGACCAAGTAGGCTAATACACGATAGCAGCTTGCGATATTACACGAGGTGATTTATTTCACTCACTCACACTCACACACACTCTCTCTCTCACACACACACACACACACACACACACACACACACACACACACACACACACACACACACACACACACACACACACACACACACACACACACACGCACACACACACACACTTCCCTTTTCTCTTGTTCAATCCAAATGACTCAGAACACGCCTACCAACTGATACACGCATCACGGAGTTCAGTCCAGCGAAATCCCTCCTTAGAGTAACCGGAAGAAAGAGAGCCTACAGTTCCAGCCTCCCGGCTCCATTCACTGAGAAGCTTCCAATGGCTTCATTAGAAGTAACGAGTTGACACAAGGTAAATCTAACATTGAGGCGCTATTCTGTCCGTGCGCGGAGCGCCCTCATTAACTGTCGCTAACAAGCCGTGCAAATACACTGATTGGACAACTCCCGTATAACCCCGCAGACTTAGCAGGATGCCCACTTAATGAGACCACACAAAAAAAGAAAAGGATAAGTTGGGAAAAACTCTTTACAGTCGAACAATTTGGAGTTTGGTGAAAGAGTTAATGTAGCATCGTCCAATAGGTCTGGATGGTTCTAAACTAAATATTAGTCTGCACTGGTTTCAAATGTAGGAACTTTTCGTATTTTGTTTTTAAATAAGCAGATTTCTCGACCCTAAAAACAAATAATCAGAAAACACTATTGTCCAAAAGACCCATAGTCACCTGTCCTGCATGGGTAAACAACCATCTCGTAATGTCCATCTACATTCTCTCTTCTGACCCACTGGTTCTCATTGTTGCTATCTTTGACAAACACTCAATTCCTCCCAGTACCATGTGCCAAGTCAATACTACCCAGGCTGTATCAATGGCCAATAAACAATTTAGTACTGACCAATTTGTAAGTCGCTCTGGATAAGAGCGTCTGCTAAATGACTTAAATGTAAAAATGTAAATGTAATAGCCAATATATATTTTCAGTCTATAAAGGTAGGCTACGTCTGATTCAAGGTGTGTATGTCATAATCATTATAAAAAGACAAACGATATAGGCTACTGAAAGATCAATAACAATAAACGCTCCAGTCCAGAGCTATAAACTACCTTTGGACGCCCAGCAAAGAGGGTTGAAGCCGGTGCTAAGAAAACCAAGAAAGGGGTATTTGCGCCCCATCCCGACAGCGTTACATAGCTGCAACAGCTCTTGTTGTGCAAGACTTGAAGGAGACTGGTGCTCGTTTTCGCTCCATGGAGACAACCACGAAAGCAGCAAACCAAATGCAATCGCATTTTTTCAGATTATCTGACACTAAATTGACACGGCAATATACCTAATCAATCATGTAATTGTTAATGTTTTTCATGCATCTATCGACATTTTATAGGCTAAGACATTTGGGTGAGCTCATCACTATTAGCCTATACCAAGCGTGCGTCTTGCTCAAATCATGGGCTATCCTAAAACGATTCGATTTTAAAAGTAGGTTCAAACAAGCGTTTTATTCAATCAGATTTTTAAAGAATTAATAGTCAACTAAAGAGGCAGAGCCCAGTGTGTGACTAACGAATTTACAGGATCCGGAAAGGATTTCAACCTCCGCCCTTGGACAAACGGATTTTTTCAAGAAATAATACATATATAGTCCGGTCCCTGTAGTTAATCGTTGACAATAACCCGTTTAAAACCTGATTAAAACAAGGACAAATTAAGAAGGGGAAAGGAGGACGAAAAGAAGACGAGAAAAAAAGGCGAAGAAGCAGAAGAAGAGAAGAAATAACTATGCTGACTGATGGATAACGTAGTTTTGTGGTAAATCTGACAAAATGTCACCCTAAAAGTTCGAATGCGTTCTATTGCGAGTTCAGTCAAGAACTTTAAGAGAAACTGTCGCTGCCCACATCAGCATGTGACCAAGACCCTGTCATAAAAACAATCTCAATCTTTGACCATGCAGTGTCAAAATCGTCTATTGAAGTATGTATAGTCTATACATGCGTCAGAAAAACGAAATAATTAAAAAGAGGAAAGTAGCCAATGTACCCGCGCTGCATTCTGTTCAGTCCTTATGCTGAAAAAATATATATATTACGCATGCATTTTGATCAGGGGTGGGAGTAGCAGGTTTTTTCTCGTCATCAATTGAGAAGCCGAGGTTAAGTAGGGAAGAAAATAAAAATGACTGCTTTCTTACCTTTTCATTGAGTGGCTCGGTTCCCCCTCTCAGAATATGACGCAACCTAAGACCTTTGTTTATTTCCCCCCTTGGATCATTGAAAAAATACAGCCTAACTTCCGAAATGTTGAGCTCAGAGTCAACGGGCGCAAATAAATACATCCCCGTTAAGTAATCACGCCGAGTCAAGGTTCATTCATATTTGTGCTGTCAGTTTAGAGTTAGTCCTAACTCATGCCTGTATTGTCACGTCGGGGTTCTGTGGTAAATAAACAAAGATCAAGTTAATGGTTAGTCGGCATTGAATAACGCGTCTCCCGCTGGTTATCATTAAGAGAGGAGTACTAAGAAGCTGGAGGATAAACAGACAATTAGGCCAGGTGAATAAACTTGTATGGAGGTGTTAATGACATGCTTAACGTAAACAAATGTAAGAAGAATGTGATTTACCACTGGCTTTGCAAACCCATTCAGGTTTTACATTTCACCGAAGTGATTTCCGAATTGCCTGCGAGGGCTGCTTACAACTAGGCTCCATCTCCTTAAAAAACATAGCTCTGCGTAATACCTGGAGTCCATGCATATTGATCAGATAAATGTGTAGACCGGGGACACAAGCAACGCAGCTTTAAATATTCCGATTACTTTCCGTTAAGCCCCCTCTTAATATTGGCGGAGCGAGAAGGGGGAGGTTCGTTTTAACACGACCATAGCCAGCATGGAAATAACGCAGGTTACTTCCAGTCCAAGAAGCTTTCCAATTGGACCAATTCAAGTGCCACTTGGAATTACTTCTCCTGAGTTTCGTATGACAAGGGAGCAAACAGATTTGATCCCAAAGACAACCTGCTCTTAAGCTTCCAACATGATCATCACCCCACCCTTATAGCGCGCGCGCACACACACACACACACACACACACACACACACAGACATACTCTCACACACGCACACACGCAGCACAAACACACACACGCACACGCACGAAAACAAAGCAATGGTATAAATATGGTATCTGCATCCACTGGAACAACCTCACAGTAATTGTAATTGGATGTGAATATGATAAACGGAAAACGAAAACGCAGATGTGCATGCTACTTACTCTCCCTTATGCTGGAACCGGTCGTGTAGGAAGATGGCGAGGAATGCAAAAATCTGAGGCTGGAGAAAGAGAAGGAAACGTTTTGAATTCCTGAATGATTTAGAAGGGCGGCATAGGATAATTATGTCAGTTTTATTGAGGTCGGATTAGCCGAAGTCTAGATGTTGTGTTTCACTACGTCTAATGCATGCGCTTATACAATGTGAGCACTGTTCGCTACTGTGAACTCGTAGTTTTAACACCAACTAAGCCATGACAAAATATGAAGCATTAGGCCTACAGGTACTTTTGAAATAAACATGAAAACCACACCGCTATGGCTACTGATGTGGGCTCTAAACCGAATCCAGTGACATATGTGGCTATTAATCATGCCTATAGTTGTGAAAATGAAAGGATGCAATACGCCTAGTTTTCTTTAGGCTATATTGTTTCAGACTAATAATTTTCACCATAATTATACAAATGGTCGCCAAAACTATTAGGCCTACAGCGAAAGAACTGCAAAGACAATACCAGTGGCAAAACGTTCTTATTTGAAATGGTCCAGTTGATCAACATTTAATCATTACAACGCACCGCATCGATATTCATTTAACATGAAAACACTGTTTGGAAAAACGCACACTGGGCAGTGGGCCAGCAGGGTTGCACTGCTGCGTAATACCAAGGGGAGGCCAAGCCCGACTAGAGGGTGAGCCACTGCGAATTACACCCACACCAACGGTCTGCTGTTCTCTGAGCAAAGCAAGCGCCCAGGCTGTGTCACGAAAATATTGACATATCGCCTTTTCCGATTCATCTCCGGAAGTAAGTCAGACAGACATATCAAACGGTAAAAAATGTATTATATTATGTTTTATTCGTTTAAATAACGTTTTTTTTATACGCATTTTGCGCAATATACGCAAACATTTAGACAAAAATCATGGGCCTAAATAATGCCATGGGCCTAAATGATGCCAGCTTTCGTCCCTCACCAAAACATAAAACGGTTCACATGGGGCAAAATGGAAAAACCACCCCAACATAAGGTGTGAATTGACTGTTACAAAAAAGAAAATCAAACGTTTTCCTGCCCGATTGTCGCCACTAAGACCCCCCCCCCCTCCTAAGCATCTCTCCCCACATTTCTTCTTGAGCTTTAACGAGCCTCGTTAAGATCGCAATAATATTCCACCCACTAATTGCTAATTCCATTCAACAAATAGGCGAGCCTTGTCTTATACTTCACTATAGTCGTGCAGTGGGAGGGTGGTGTTGAGATTGGAGTTTCTGATAACCCCCGGTGCTTGCAACAGAAGTGGTGAAAGCCCTAGTCTACGTACTGGCTAATGATTGGCACGCTTGACAGTGATTGGCAGGGCTGCCATGACAACCTCACAACCACACCAAGAAGACCAATAGAAAAGCGAAACAAAATGTTTCAGTGCTACACTCACGGTGGATTTAGAGGGAGATATTATGAGGCTGGTGTCATTAGGCGATAGCTATTGAATCGTACAATCTATACTCGTCTTTTCTTTTTCTTGATAACTGTATTTCTCTCTCAGGTCATTCCATGGTTTTCAGATCCCCTTTAGAGCTTTATCCCTCCCATTTCTTCCTGCCAAACTTCACTGAGCGCCCTGTGCTCTTGGCGAGCAGCACTCCCACCAGGTCTCCAGAAGACTTGTCAATGTTTGCGCTACCGACCCTCAACTTCTCTCCGGAGCAAGTTGCGAGCGTCTGTGAGACGCTGGAGGAAACCGGAGACATTGAACGGCTGGGACGATTCCTATGGTCCCTGCCGGTGGCACCTGGAGCATGCGAGCAGATCAACAAGCATGAGTCCATCCTGCGAGCTCGCGCAGTGGTTGCTTTCCACACGGGGAATTTTCGAGACCTTTATCACATCTTGGAGAACCACAAGTTTACCAAAGACTCCCATGGCAAACTGCAGGCCATGTGGCTGGAGGCACACTACCAGGAGGCCGAGAAGCTGCGCGGTCGCCCCTTAGGACCGGTTGACAAGTACAGGGTACGGAAGAAGTTCCCCCTGCCCAGGACCATCTGGGACGGCGAGCAGAAGACACACTGTTTCAAAGAGAGGACGCGCGGTCTGTTAAGGGAGTGGTACCTTCAGGACCCATATCCAAACCCCAGCAAGAAAAGGGAACTGGCTCAAGCCACTGGACTCACTCCTACACAGGTCGGAAATTGGTTTAAAAACCGGAGGCAAAGAGACAGAGCCGCGGCAGCAAAAAACAGGTCAGTGCGCTGTTCATTTGTCAAAGCATAGGCTACACAGAACCAAATAAGCAAAAATAATGACTTGAAACTGAATGCAAACATACCATGTAAATAGAAAACTTAATCGAAGTAATAAACAAGGTTATAGATGGTTACAAATTAGCAAGTTGGGTGTATGGTTGGAGGTGGGGAGGGAGCACGGCAACATTTTACTTTTTAATCTCATTGGCCTATGTGCATTCAGGGGCTACACTCTTAGAACAAATAGTTACTTGGGGTCTCTATATAGAACCTTTTTTTCAAAGCGTGTACAGAAAAATCGAACTATTATTGCTGTCCAAAAGAATCAAAAATATATTAAAATCCGTAAAAGATGATTCTACGTAAAACACACAACTCTCGACAAATGCGAAAGCGTGTAGGCTAGATTACGCTGATATGCTAGTTTCCCTGATAAACAGAATGAAAACATCAGTGTATGCGTTAGATAACAAAACAGGAAGTACACACAAAGAATATCAGCAGCAATGCAAATCTTGAAGTTGTCCTATTTTCCAGACAAGACAGAAAATAATGATTCATAAGGATGTCTGTTAAACCTGTAATACAGCATGTTGTTGGTATACTACGTTTCTAATTGATTGTTATCTTCTCTCAACAAGTGAACGTTTTGGTCTGAAAACTTGACACCCTGCAGCGTGGTATAGATTTGGACCACAAACAGAAAATAAAACAAAACACCTAGCTCATAGGTTATTGGTTAGTTGTTTACTCAACATAATATAATGTACATGTAGCAGCTGTAAAAGGCCAGTGCAGACTAAGAAACCACACACAAAAATACACTGGGAAAGATGGGATAGTTTTGCAAAATGAATGTGTTCAGTTACCAATTTTTTTTTTTTTCGTGGTGCTTTTTACACATACGAAACGTATACATTAGACCATAGACGTTTGGAAACGATTGATGCATAACATTTGATGTAAGCTGTCAACATAAATACCACATATTAATTCTAAAACTATAGCCTGTTTTGCAGCCATGTTTTCGATTCACAATGTGAGTAGACTATTATTTATTGGCAACGCAATAATTAATGACAATTTGAACTGGATGAAAACAGAAAAGTTGGTGAAGAATAGAAGAACACAGCTACATTTCATCATCTGCGTTTCCTCAGTGATAAAATGGGAGGCCTACATTGTGGATTGATTCATGTAGGATGATTGCAATTATTCCACATTTGACGTGTCAGTAAATCAAAACAATCTGAAAAATGGAGTCTCATTCATTTGGATGTAGGCCTGTAGTCTCTCATTCATTTGGACGTAGGCCTGGATATGACAAAATCAAAGATAAAAAACATTTCTCAAATTGCATTGGCCAAGGTTTAAGTATAACTAACAACCAGCCTCTTATTCTAATATACGCTGTCATATTTCCACATTTTTAGTATTTATTCTGCTTTGTTTTAGACTATTCTTACTCCCATTAGGCTGCATTTGTTAAAGGCATGGCATGGAGTGAATGACAAGCAGGCTGAGCGGTATTTTGCGGAGGGACACTGTATTTAATTGCTATGTTATTTTCCCTTTCTTTAGGCTTCAGCACCAGGGAATTAGACAGAACGGTATGCGGTCCCTTTCAGAATCCGGGTGTACTCCACGCAGCTCGGCCGAATCGCCGTCTACCGCGGCCAGTCCTACTACCAGCATCTCCAGTATGACAGAGCGAGTTGACACTGGAACGTCCATTCTTTCAGTAACATCCAGTGACTCTGAGTGTGACGTATGATATAAAAATATAAATATTTACAGGAAATATGGACCTGAAAAGAAACTATGAAATATCGAGGATGAAAAAAGGACCAATTTATATAAATATATATAAAAAGAACAACAAAAAAACGTATTTTTTAAGCGCTTTCAATGGACCCACCACCACCTGCATGCTGTTTTTTTGTATCTGGGAAAAATACCTTGTTCAATATTTCTACAAGGATCGTCGAGAAGAGGGAATGAATTACCAGAGGGTGTTTATCGCCTTTTCATCTTCGTTTTAGTCCAAGTGATGATGCCGCTCAGCCAAGATGCAATTATGTTTAACTTTATGTTCATCAGACAATCATTTACGTTATAAGCACCTTTGTACTACACTTCTGTCACTGCCTGTGTGGAGTAAATGGTGAAATGTGGAACCGAATCGTTATGACTGTATCAGATTTGTATTTTTATTTCAAGATTTTATATTGAATTATGTATATCTCAAATAATGCGATCATTCCCCCGGTCTGTAATATCCTATATGTGTAGATATGTAAATAATGCGATCATTCTCCCGGTCTGTAATATCCTATATGTGTAGATATGATTGTACATAGTATTGCTCTCCCATCTCCATCTTTTCTATCCTTGTTCACTTTTCTCGACTTGGTGTTCCTACATAAAATATTTGTCAAAATGTAAAAAAGTGCTCTAGACGTTTTGTTAGTTAGTTTTTATACCGAACATGGATAATGACACTAGATAAACGTGTTATCAGTCACAGTTATGCAAAACTATTTCATATAAACATTGGGATATTCTTCAATGACAATTACAGTCGTATATTTCCTAAAGCGCTTATTATTCTTTATTGCGTGTTTATGTTCGTGCATATTTCTAAATCAAAATACAGTATTCCATGTTGTTATATATTCTGCATTAAGTCTCTCTTTTAAGTGAGTGTTCATTGTCCACCATCAATCGTTTATGAGCATATATGTTGAGAAATGGTAATATTATGCCCAGACGAGCGTAATGACTCTGATGCACATGCTGTGGGTCCTTTTACGACACTAGGCGACACATATAGCCTACGTGTCCAAAGCCATAGACTAGATGTTGAACAAAAATCGTTTTGCTCCTGAATATATGCATGTGTTATGGTAAACGTCAACGTCATGTAGGCCTAGCTCTTAAGCAAGAGTCCCGTTTCCCCTTTTGTTTATGGTTGCCAGTGAATACAGAAATTAAGTAAACGCGCCATTAAATGGACTAAGCATGGTGGACTCCTCCCCTGCCTCAATCTCCCATTGTGGGTCGGTGAAAGAGCCTTTCTTTACCCAGGGAAGAGCATTCCCCCCAGAAAAGCTTCCTCCCTGCATTCTATCCTAAATTCAAAACCAATCATAATAACTTGTATATTTACAATTGAACTGACAATAATTATGATGGTAGATTAGAGTTGTTCTTAGACAGAGTTCTGGTTGTTCTCTAAAACTCTTCCAACATGTTTTGTAGCTGCGAAATAATTAGGTTTCAATGCACTGTGAGCACAGGAAGTGTCTTTGAAAGGAGAAAAGTAGTCCAGAGCGAATACTTCTGAGAGTTACACTGCTTTATTCTATGTTGGTGGAATAATGACGAACAGCTCCATTAAACAGGTCAACAGCATGCACTTTTCAGACACTAAACAGAATGCATCTGTATGCATGTAGTGTATCAATTGTATTGGCATTGATATGTCTTTGACACTCTGATATCTTAATGAGCTGCATTCCAAAAAGGCTGGGCAACTTGGATTGAACATATCATATCTTCATCATTATCCTTAGTCCAACCAAAGGACATAAAAGATAGTGACAACAGAATACATTCCGTACATTCCGTGTGTGTGTGTGTGTGTGTGTGTGTGTGTGTGTGTGTGTGTGTGTGTGTGTGTGTGTGTGTGTGTGTGTGTGTGTGTGTGTGTATGTATGTGTGTGTGTGTGTGTGTGTGTGTGTGTGTGTGTGTGTGTGTGTGTGTGTGTGTGTGTGTGTGTGTGTGTGTGTGTGTGTGTGTGTGTGTGTGTGTGTGTGTGTGTGTGTTTTACTGAGAATGTAATTTCAAGTTATCAATGTCGTATTCGGTCCTATCCAAGTGTTGTTTTGACACAATTGTTGCTAAATGAGTTTTCACTGACCATAGCCTACTCATATCGTTTCTCACCGTGAGATGAATACCAAAACTACCCCAAAACAATATTAATCAAAAAGAACTATGCCCTAATGCAAACTAAGTGCTGAAAAACCAATATGATCTGATTCGAGTGCAATCATTGCAAGTTGTGATTGTGATAAATGTGTATTTAAGCCCGTTTTAACTGGTAAATCCATCTGCAGCAGAAAGATAGGTCCTATCACCCGCATGGGTCAGCAGAGACCATAGCTGATCTGTATCACCGCAGCAGCCCCTTCAGACCACATTAGTTTATTGGCGACGACAAGTCCCAGCCATGGTTAAGATTGCATTAATCGGAAACTGAAGATAATTCTTATCAATAAAAAGGATAGGGGGATGAACTATAATGCAGATGTCCGCTATAACAATCATATAGCCTCTATAGAAGTGGTTCATAATTTTTACTGAAGCCGGTCCACACAATAGTACAAATATTTTAAATGGACGTTAAATTAACGTGTTTGTATTTATTCTTACTAAACTTATTCAGAAAATACAACTTTTTTTGTGGTAGCCTAACTAAGATACACTTGAAACAAATAGGTCTATTGACAATTTGGCACATTTTTACATTGCAGGTGGTTGACATTTTGCTCGTGGTATAGGACTATATATAACATATTACATATAACATATATTACCTATAACTATAAGTGGATGAGGTCTGTTGTTTCATCAGGGATCTTTACTGGTGCCGGCTTTCGTTCGTGATCGAATATGTATAATGAGACAAAATAACTTTGCCAGGAGTGGCCGTGTGTGATACTCAGATCCAAATACGAGGCATACAGAAAGTAAACAAAAATTTGAGACAAGTGCAGCAAAAATGGTCGGGCATTTTTTTTTCAATCCCTATCTGTGTGGCTGGTCTATAATGCGTGTGTCAAACAAACAGACGAATGGATTATTTGTGCTATTCCCATAACCTTGCAAGCATAGAAGCAGCCCCAAACTATTTGGACATGTTCTGCATTGAGAAAGGCTTGCACTGCCCTGTTTTTCGCTGATTTAATCGGTTAACTGAACACAACTTTTCTATTCGTGGGTATTCATGCAGCTCTCAAAGAGCAGCAGTTCCCTCTGACCCGGATTCAGCACGTGCAGCAGCGGCGCAGCCTCACAGCGCACAGCGCTCTTGTCAGGACCAGGCCTTTTTGCTAAAAACGCTCCTTCCTTTTCAAGCAGGTTTTGAAAAAGGTAAGCCGTGGAACAAAAACTATTTGTAGCCTATAGTAGTATTGGTTTAGAAAGCTATACTAAGCCATAAAAACACAAGTTCAGTGTTTTTTAAGTGTTTCAGTGACAAAACAATTGTTTATTAGACAAACTTTGATAGTTTAATTTTTTTTTAAATAAAGTTCAGGGTATATACGTGCAATTTGTACACATTTTTCATTGGCTACCCAAAGCATGCATTTGTACACAATATTTCAAGGAATTCGATGCATATTGTTGATTTCAAAGGATAATTTAAAAAAAGTGGATGTTGACCATATAGTTTGGAGAAGAATGTGTGTGTTTTTAGTAAGGGAGAGAAGAACATGAAAAAATGGGTATTTCCATGCAGTTCAAAACTGAAAAGGGAGCAGTCTGATTTGTTCTCAGAATGCCATAAAGAACCTGTCTGATGTTTACATGGCATGTAGGGTGATACACATTATTCCCTTTCTAAGACTACTGGGATTTAAAACTGTAATTCTATTAAAAAGTATTTGAGGGGTCACGAGAGGCTATGATACAGCATCAGTGGTGTATAAACCAGCCGTTTGAACAATCATTTGGAACCATAGGAAGATGGGATCGTACCTCCTCTGATGCTTACTGTTTGAAACTGGTCAGCACGGGGGGAAATGGTTTAATGCTGACAAGTATCATTCCATAACACATTTAAAACAACCACAACATGAAAGAAACCCAACGTTAGCTTGTTCATCCGAAACACACTTCTCTACTGTTCAATGGAGGGGGTGGGGTGCTGGGCATTGCTCTGATCTCGCGCCTTCTGCACACTAGGCCGACAGACCCACGAGCAGCTGACATAGCGCTAGACCTGTGTTTTCAACAGCTATTCTCCACTGATAACAGACAACAAAAACACACCACCAAAGAGAGCAACATGGAGAGAAATAGGACTATAACATTAGTTTGCAAAAACCTGTGGACAATGTTATTTTCATAGTTTAGTATGATTCATTATTTAAAGATGTTTTTATTCTGATGACTAAACATTGCATATCTATGAATTATAAAACAAAATAGGCCTACCAAATTAATCAACTTTTATCTAAATATAAAATATCTTACACACATTTACACATTGCTTTTGGAATACATTTGCTTATTAGCCTCTTGATAGTTATTTTTTAAATGTATTATTATTTCATAGCAGTTTGCATAATGTCCATCAGATTCAGTCTTGCAAAACGACTCCATATTTCCACTTATTTAGACATAGTGGTATAGTCATGTTAAATAAATATCCTGTTCAGTTAGATTTCCAGGCAGAATTGCATTGTCCAACTGTCTGTCTAGTTTCATTTAACCTTTATTTAACTAGGCAAGTCATTTAAGAACAAAATTGTATTTTACAATACGGCCTACCCCGGTCAAACCCTCCCCTAACACGACGACGCTGGGCCAATTGTGCGCCGCCCTAATGGGACTCCCGTTCACGGCCGGTTGTGAATCATCCCGGGATCGAACCAAGGTCTATAGTGACGCCTCCCTTTTCCAGCCTTAGACCGCTGCGTCACTCGGGAGTGGGCCAGAAGCAATACACGTCAATTTCACTCATATAGATCATGCCAGTCAGTAAAAGGGAGAGAGACAAAAATGATGTGTTCGAGGATGTGAATTGGTACAAATTATCAAAGAAAACTAAGCAGAGAAAGAGAGAAAGAGAGATAGGAAAAAGAGAGAGAGAGAGTGAGATAGAGAGAGCGAGGCAGAGCTAGCGATCCACGCTGCGCCGGAGAGGTTGCCCCCCAACCACCAATAGTCCACCGCGCCTCCTATGGTGACTCTGCCCAACAATCATGAAACCATTTAGAAATTGACAAATTTTGTAAATAATCTTCGAGGTTCCAACAAATACATCATTCGAGAGGAGTTTATTCGCAAGAAACCACTTAAACGAATGCCATAATAGCTGGACTTTGGCGATTTGGTGACACATCTCTCTTGTGAATTGGCGATTGTTCCATGGTCTGTCAGTGAACGCGGCCAATCTATTGTGAATGAAGGGAGAGTTCCAGGCGAAACGAGTCCCTTCACTAGCGGTAGCATTGAAAGCGCCGGGTGGACTCTGCCACAAACCCAGAACCCGCTCAGCCGAGGACAAATAACGAGCGACAGATTGGCCGCCAGTTGAAGGCAGTAATCACCTTTTCGCCCTCTCTTCGTCTGACCTCGGGATTTGACTCTGACCATTTCTGAACTGGCTTAGAAATCGTAATGAATGGAACAACGCAACAAGTCTGTAGCTTATTTCCACGGGTGAAAATAGCTAAAAGCATTATAAATATAGCGAGGTCAATTAAAAAACGTTGTTTAAAACTCATGGAATGTTTCGTTCAATTTAGGCCAAGTGGTTCAAAATGTGTTTCATGAACGTTCACAAACATTTATGAAATACCTTGTATTAATTTAACAAGCAGTATCTATAAATAAGGCTACAAATATGATGTAATTTTTTTAGACATATTAGTGTACATTGTATAATTGTTGTTATCACATAACATAGCCCATAATATTATAGTTATTGGCATTAATAACATACAACTAATTAAATTTTTGTTGTTTTCGTTTCAAATAGCCTAGGTCAACAGGTAGGACACAACGAATCATCTCAACAACAAAACAACACGGGCTAATGATCTGTTGGGATGAAGACTGACTTCAAATCCTTCACTACATGTTTTTAAAGAGATTCATCTTACAAAAAACAACTTTCTTATCCAAAGGACCGCACAGAACCAAAACCATGTTCCTTACTCCAGCGCCCTTTTCCAAAAGGATGTATTTGTACCAACAAAAATATGACTGTCAGGGCATATTTGAGAATTGATTCAAATATAGAAAATGCATTTTTAGTTTATGTAAATAATGGGAAATTAGACATGGCAATGGCAACCTAACTAATGATAATTAGTAATCACATGTGGAGCAGACCTGTAGCGCCATAAGTAGCCTATAAACCGCGCCTACACCTAACAAAAGGTTGGAGATTGAATCGAGCCTGGTTGCCCTTATCAATTTAACCTCCGTTTAGAGCAGTAGAATGGATTACACACCGAGCTGAGCACGTGCTCACAAACAACCCCTAACGGTGTCGATTCCGAGCACAGCGGCCCTGCACAATGCCCTGTGCACTGACACAAGTTCAACCTGCCACCATTAACATTTGGCGTGCTGTTACTGCCATCTACCGGAATTTGCTTGCAGTAATAAGCGAGAGCCTTAATGTGAGCTAGGCCTATTAAAACGCTGACTCACTGTTGCTACAGGATGGATAGACATGCATTTACATATGTATCACTTTGTGGGATATCCTAATGTCGTCACCATTGAAGAAAAAGCCGTGGTGTGGTCAGTACAAATCTAGCTGATTATGTGTTTACATGTAATATTTTAGGCTACACTAACTGAACAGGTTGTGGGCTTATGATGAACTCAGTAGCACACATTTAAAGGCGTGCTTTTGGCATTGTGTCCTACTTGGCCCATAACATTAAGATTAACAATACGCCAATATGCGGCGTAGGTCTACTGAAATTGACACATTATTAGTTTGCATGTATCCTATGCTACTGTCAGAAGTGTAGGCCTATGACAAAAGTGGAGAAGCGTCTTTCACGATGTGATGTTTACATAGGCCTAAAGTCTGGCACATTTCGCTGCAGTTTCTCGCGCTCCAGTTATTGCGCAGCACCATGGGGACCACCACCGAACAAGCACGTGCATTAATGTTTTATCATATGAAAGTCAAATGATGTTGGGATACTGAACTGGTTTTCCATTTGTGCTAGATCAAGGATTCAGAAGGCATCAAGTGTAATGGAATCCTGGCTCCCTAGTTCATTTTTCACAACTGATACCCAGAGTTTCTGAGCTTCCGATGAGAAAATCTAATGGGCTCCGTTGGAGCGCAGCCTTTCAGAGTTAAACTCCGAGGTAAGAGCATGAGACCCGAGGGCCGCTGTAAATGGACAGTAATGCATGCGTATGGCTAGTGGACAACCACTAATAGGTTTCTCGGAAGAGGCTTTGGCAGTATGCGGTTTCAACTTTTACATGTCCACTTTGTGGTCACTATCCCCAAACAGATGCAACCCTATATTTCTCGTGTAAACATGCTGGAAATAGATAGGCTACATCTCCATCATGCGATGGATGTTGAAAAATATTGCCTATAAATAGGCCTACCGATGGTGTATAGCCTGATAGCCTACACCTTTCTCACCAGTATGTAAAACATGGCCCTATATCATGGTATATTAGTCTGATTAAAATACTTGTCTTTAAAACAAGATACTGCTTTAAGAGAATATACACTACCGTTCAAAAGTTTGGGGTCACTTAGAAATGTCTTCTCTTTCTATTCTGGTTAGGGCCGGTTTGCACTGTTCTGTGAAGGGAGTAGTACACAGTGTTGTACGAGATCTTCAGTTTCATGGTAATTTCTCACATGGAATAGCCTTCATTTCTCAGAACATGAATAGACTGACGAGTTTCAGAAGAAAGGTCTTTGTTTCTGGCCATTTTGAGCCTGTAATCGAACCCACAAATGCTGATACTCCAGATACTCAACTAATCTAAAGAAGGCCAGTTTTATTGCTTCTTTAATCAGAACAGCAGTTTTCAACTGTGCTAACATAATTGCAAAAGGGTTTTCTAATGATCAATTAACCTTTTAAAATGATAAACTTGGATTAGCTAATACAACAAGCCAATGGAACACAGGAGTGATGGTTGCTGATAATGGGCCTCTGTAGGCCTATGTAGATATTCCATTAAAAATCAGCTATTTCCATCTACAATAGTCAGTTTCAACATTAACAATGTCTACACTGTATTTCTGATCAATTTGATGTTATTTTAATGGACAGAAATTGTGCTTTTCTTTAAAAAACAAGGAAATGTCAAAGTGACCACAAACTTTTGAACGTTAGTATATGTACTAGCTGAACAAATACATAGTTGTAGTGCAACATACAACAATACACACCACATCTAAACATACCAAAGTTTCTACTATGTAGTTAGTTTGGAATGGCCAAATACAGTATCTTGGCAGCAACCCCTAAAATATATCATCTTCATATTTTGTTGAGTCTTTTCTATTTTCATTGAGCAGGCCAATCCAGCGGCATCACTGTGATTTCTCCAAACAAATCATTCAATCTAAATGCAGACAAACGATCCACCAAAGGTCTGAAACACCACCTCCCCACTAATCCACACAAACACTTCAGATGGATCTCTTCAGGCCTCATTCAGAGGAGCCCTGGTGGAATTGAACACTGCACCACATCAATATTGAATGTTTTTCACATGAGGTGACTCACTGGATTTTTAAAACAGACACTGTAAAAAGACGTCTGTCCCAAGGTTACCTCCTCATGCATTTTTTAAGAATGCACTGTTTCAACCCCTTTGCTCTCTCTGCGAATCAGGTTCAGCAGCAGAGCTCCCACCAGAGAAGAGGGGGAGTAGATTGAACTCTACTGTGGGGACTGCTCCGCTGGCCTGACCGACTGCAGCTGATGTGATGTGTTATCGACGCCTCATCCCACCTCGCCACTACAGGTCCAGATACAGATGATGTGATGTGTTATCGACGCCTCATCCCACCTCGCCACTACAGGTCCAGATACAGATGATGTGATGTGTTATCAACGCCTCATCCCACCTCGCCACTACAGGTCCAGATACAGATGATGTCAGTCAGACGTCACTAAATACTATAGGCCAAGTTAAATAAAGGTAGAAAATAAATGCAGCAGCAGCAGTCTTGGGAATATATACATACCAACTGTGTGAATATGGTGTCATTATACAGCTGTATTGTGACACACTGGTGGGTGCATGGGACACCTGAGCCATTTATGTCAGGAGTGGGCCTGGCTTTAAGAGGCAGCAATTCAACCCTTCTTAAAACCAATTTGAAACCATTGACTCATTGAGATAAATATGTGATTTCATTGTGAAAATGGTGTAATTACACATTTATAAAGGTTTAGGTTCATACATAAGGACCTCTCAGAATTTCAAATACACACAGAATAGTATAAAGCAAATGGTCCTAAGCACTCAATGGAACTGCCTCAAGGTCCAGCCACTACAATGGTAACTGCCTCAAGGTCCAGCCACTACAATGGGATCTGCCTCAAGGTCCAGCCACCACAATGGTAATTGCCTCAAGGTCCATCCACTGCAATGGTAACTGCCTCAAGGTCCAGCCACTACAATGGTAGCTGCCCCAAGATCCAGCCACTACAATGGTAACTGCGCCAAGGTCCATCCACTACAATGGTAACTGCCTCAAGTTCCATCCACTACAATGGTAACTGCCTCAAGGTCCAGCCACTATAATGGTAACTGCCTCAAGGTCCAGCCACTACAATGGTAACTGCCTCAAGGTCCAGCCACTACAATGGTAACTGCCTCAAGGTCCAGCCACTACAATGGTAACTGCCTCAAGGTCCATCCACTACAATGGTAACTGCCTCAAGGTCCATCCACTACAATGGTAACTGCCTCAAGGTCCAGCCACTACAATGGTAACTGCCTCAAGGTCCAGCCACTACAATGGTAACTGCCTCAAGGTCCAGCCACTTCAATGGCAACTGCCTCAAGGTCCAGCCACTTCAATGGCAACTGCCTCAAGGTCCAGCCACTTTAATGGCAACTGCCTCAAGGTCCAGCCACTTCAATGGTAACTGCCTCATGGTCCAGCAACTAATGATATCAGTGTTTGTACTGGGCTAATGATATCAGTGTTTGTACTGGGCTAATGATATCAGTGTTTGTACTGGGCTAATGATAACAGTGTTTGTACTGGGCTAATGATATCAGTGTTTGTACTGGGCTAATGATATACGTTCTTTTGCCCTCAAATGTCACACTTACACAATCTCGTCCTCTAACATTTCCCGGTGAGGTCCACAGCGTTGACAGACCATTCTGTTAGAACAGACTCGCAATATGTAAGATGTTTTTATTTTATTTCAATGTATAGAACATAGCCATTGTTTTTATGTACAGAACATAGCCTTTGTTTTAATGTACAGAACATTGCCTTTGTTTTAATGTACAGAACATTGCCTTTGTTTTAATGTACAGAACATAGCCTTTGTTTTAATGTACAGGACATAGCATTTGTTTTAATGTACAGAACATAGCCTTTGTTTTAATGTACAGAACATTGCCTTTGTTTTAATGTACAGAACATTGCCTTTGTTTTAATGTACAGAACATAGCCATTGTTTTTATGTACAGAACATAGCCATTGTTTTAATGTACAGAACATAGCCATTGTTTTAATGTACAGAACATAGCCTTTGTTTTAACGTACAGAACATAGCCTTTGTTTTAATGTACAGAACATAGCCATTGTTTTTATGTACAGGACATAGCATTTGTTTTAACGTACAGAACATAGCCTTTGTTTTAACGTACAGAACATAGCCTTTGTTTTAATGTACAGGACATAGCATTTGTTTTAATGTACAGAACATAGCCTTTGTTTTAACGTACAGAACATAGCCTTTGTTTTAATGTACAGAACATAGCCTTTGTTTTTATGTACAGAACATAGCCTTTGTTTTAACGTACAGAACATAGCCTTTGTTTTAATGTACAGAACATAGCCATTGGACATTTTCTGCAGGATTTCAGTTTGGTCAGACCTGCTTGTTGTATAATGGTGCCATCTACTGGGCATGACATAGTTACATGTTACTTTCATGAAGATGTTTATAACAACTGTCTTACAATCCTAATAAAAGTAATTTCACCATCACCCTTCTCTCAAGACATACCATTTCAAATCTGTAGTTTGCATCCTCAAGCATGATGGAAAGGAACCACTAATGACACTACAGCCCCAATTCATTAACCATCAGTGTGGCAATAATATGATGAGGCGTAAACACTAAACTTCACTAACCTTCACCTCATTCATGATGGGCTTCTCTTCTTTAAACACTAATTTTCACTAACCTTGACTAACTTTCACTAAACTTCAATAATCTTCACTAACCTTCACTAACTTCCACTAACTTTCACTAAACTTCAATAATTTTTACTAACCTTCACTTGATTTATGCTGGTCTTCTCTTCGTTTTCCTTCTCCATCCATATTTTTTATTGTCTCCTGTTTAAATAAAAGTTGAATAAAATACAAAAATAGGCCTGTGATTGTGCCATGTCATATTGAGTGGGTCCCCATGATCAAATCAAACCAAATCTAATCACATTTTATTTGTCATATGCATCGAATACAGCAGGTGTAGACCTTACCATTAAATGCTTACTTACAAGTACTTAACCAACAATGCAGTTCAAGAAATAGAGTTCAGAAAATATTTACTAAATAAACTAAAGTAAAAAATAAAATAAAAAGTAACACAATAAATTAACAATAACAATGTTATATTACATGGGCTTGCTCCTACCTATCTTTCCGAGTTGGTCCTGCCGTACATACCAATACGTACGCTACGGTCACAAGACGCAGGCCTCCTAATTGTCCCTAGAATTTCTAAGCAAACAGCGGGAGGCAGGGCTTTCTCCTATAGATCTCCATTTTTATGGAACAGTCTGCCTACCCATGTGAGAGACGCAGACTCGGTCTCAACCTTTAAGTCTTTACTGAAGACTTATCTCTTCAGTAGGTCATATGATTGAGTGTAGTCTGGCCCAGAAGTGTGAAGGTGAACGGAAAGGCTCTGGAGCAACGAACCGCCCTTGCTGTCTCTGCCTGGCCGGTTCCCCTCTCTCCACTGGGATTCTCTGCCTCTAACCCTGTTACAGGGGCTGAGTCACTGGCTTACTGGTGCTCTTTCATGCCGTCCCTGGGAGGGGTGCGTCACTTGAGTGGGTTGAGTCACCTGTCCCAGACCTGTTGTTTTTCAACTCTTAATGATCGGCTATGAAAAGCCAACTGAATATTATTCATGATTATTACTTGACCATGCTTGTCACTTATGAACATTTTTGAACATCTTGGCACAGTTCTGTTATAATCTCCACCCGGCACAGCCAGAAGAGGACTGGCCACCCCTCATAGCCTGGTTCCTCTCTAGGTTTCTTCCCAGGTTTTGGCTTTTCTAGGGAGTTTTTCCTAGCCACCGTGCTTCTACACCTGCATTCTAGCTGTTTGGGGTTTTAGGCTGGGTCTCTGTACAGCACTTCGAAATATTAGCTGATGTACGAAGGGCTATATAAAATAAACTTGATTGATTGATTGATTGATATTCAGTGGGTACCGGTACCGGTACCGAGTCAGTGTGTGGGGTACAGGTTAGTCGAGGTAATTTGTACATGAGGTTGAGGTAAAGTGACTATTCATAGATAATAAACAGCAAGTAGCAGCAGTGTAAAACAAGGGGGGGGGGGGGGTCAATGTAAATAGTCCAGGTGGCCATTTGATTAATTGTTCAGCAGTTGTATGGCTAAGGGGTAGAAGCTGTTAAGGAGCCTTTTGGTCCTAGACTTGATGGACCATGATAGTTTGTTGGTGATGTGGACACCAAGGAACTTGAAACTCTCGACCTGCTCCACTACAGCCCCAATGATGTGAATGGGGGCGTGTTCGGCCCTCCTTTTCCTGTAGTCCACGATCAGCTCCTTTGTCTCTCTCACGTGGAGGGGAAGGTTGTTTTGCTGGCACCACACTGCCAGGTCTCTGACCTCCTCCCTATAGGCTGTCTCATCGTTGTCGGTGATCAGGCCTACCACTGTTATGTTGTCAGCAAACTTAATGATGGTGTTGGAGCCGTGCTTGGCCACGCAGTCGTAGGTGAACAGGGAGTACAGGAGGGGACTAAGCACCCACCCCTGAGGGGCCCCCGTGTTGAGGATCAGTGTGGCAGATGTGTTGTTGCCGACCCTTACCACCTGGGGGTGGCCCGACAGGAAGTCCAGAATCCAATTGCAGAGGGAGGTGTTTAGTCCCAGGATCCTTAGCTTAGTGATGAGCTTTGTGGGCACTATGGTGTTGAACGCTGAGCTGTAGTCAATGAACCACATTCTCACATAGGTGTTCCTTTTGTCGAGGTGGGAAAAGGGAGTGTGGAGTGTGATTAGCATTGCGTCATCTGTGGATCTGTTGGGACGGTATGCAGATTGGAGTGTGTCTGGGGTTTCCAGGATGATGGTGTTGATGTGAGCCATGACCAGCCCTTCAAAGCACTTCATGGCTATCAACGTGAGTGCTATGGGGCGGTAATCATTTAGGCAGGTTACCTTCGCTTTCCTGGGCCCAGGGACTATGGTGGTCTGCTTGAAATATGCAGTTATCACAGACTCGGACAGGGAGATGTTTAAAATGTTAGTGAAGACTATTGCCAGCTGGTCAGCACATGCTCTGAGTACACGTCCTGGTTATATGTTTGGCTCTGCAGCCTTGTGAATGTTGACCTGTTTAAAGGTCTTGCTCACATCGGCCACGGAGAGCGTGATCACACAGTCGTCCGGAACTGCTGGTGCTCTCACGCATGCTTCAGTGTTGATTTCCTCGAAGCAAGGATGAAAGGCATTTAGCTCGTCTGGTAGACTCGCGTCACTGGGCAGCTCGCAGCTGGGTTTCCCTTTGCAGTCTGTGTCATGAACTTGCAATTTGACTGGACTTTTATGGTTGACTGTAAAAGGAAGAAAATGCCTTCCTTATAATGTACATACAGACCTTGTGTTATAATACAGTTATTATAACACAAAGTCTGTATGTACATTATAAGGAAGGCATTTTGTTACTTTTCCATTTGCTAACTATAGTTATGGTTAAAGGTGATCCTTTAAAATGAATAGTAGCATATATGTATGTACTCTACTGATTCCTGAATGAAATCAGAACCAGCAACTTAGTTGTTCATGAAAAACATTCATGGGCTTACATCCTTTTATCAACTCAACAATCCCACCCTTACTTTGAACGCCTTTGTGCCCCTTTTTAATATTGAGGCCTGTATCCATTCTGAATAGACCACACAAAAGGCAATGTTCCATGTGTCAACTGAACTATGGATTAGCATGGTTTAATGTCACTGGCACCTATTCCGACTATCCCTCTTTCTTTCTCTTTCTTCATCGGTTCTGTGGACTGGAAGTATACACGTGGCATGTTCTCAGCATCTCTCAGTCACAGCACAATTGTTCACCATCCTTGCAGGTGCCCAGAAGCTAATGAGGATCAATGGAGGACTAAATCAATCAATGACTACATCAATGGAGGACTTTATTTATTTAACCTTTATTTAACTAGGCAAGTCATTTAACCTGTCTAGGATCAGCGTGCCGCTAGCGGCACTCCCCCCCCCCCCCCCACTGAAAAACCAGTGCCGCGAAATTCAAAAAAAATATTTTTTTAAAATATTTAACTTTCACACATTAAAGTCCAATACAGCTAATGAAAGACACAGATCTTATGAATCCAGTCAACATTTCCGATTTTTAAAATGTTTTACAGGGAAGACACAATATGTAAAGATGTACATCTATTACCTAAAAACACATTAGCATATTCCACCATCTTTTATTTGTCCACCAACACCAGTAGCCATCACCAATTCGGCTAAACTAAGATATTTATAGCCCCTAACCAACAAAAAAACTCATTAGATGACAGTCTGATAACATATTTATGGTATGGGATAGGTTTTGTTAGAAAAAAGTGCATATTTCAGGTATATGGCATAGTTTACAATTGCACCCACCATCACAAATGGACTAGAATAATTACAATGAGCAACGTGTTTACCTAACTACTAATCATCAAACATTTCGTAAAAATACACAGCATACACGAATCGAAAGACACAGATCCTGTGAATACAGACAATATTTCAGATTTTCTAAGTGTCTTACAGCGAAAACACAATAAATCGTTATATTAGCTTAGCACATAGCAATTAGCAGCCCAGCATTGATTCTAGCCAAAGTGAGCGATAAAAGTCAACATCGCCAAAAGATATTAATTTTTTCACTAACCTTCTCAGAATTCTTCCGATGACACTCCTGTAACATCACATTACAACATGCATATACAGTTTGATCGAAAATGTTTATATTTAGCCACCAAAATCATGGTTAGACAATGTGAAATGTAGACAAGCTGGTAAAGAAAACGTCCTTGCGCCACTTAGACAGTGATCTACTCTTATACATAAATACTCATAAACGTGACTAAAAAATATAGGGTGGACAGGGATTGATAGACAATTTAATTCTTAATACAATTGCGTTATTACATTTTTTAATTTATCCTTACTTTTCAATACAGTTTGCGCCAAGCGAAGCTACGTCAAAAAACATGGCGTCCTAAGCCACTAAAATGTTTCGACAGAAACACGATTTATCATAATAAAAATGTCCTACCTTGAGCTGTTCTTCCATCAGTATCTTGGGCAAAGGATCCTTTCTTGGGAGAAATCGTCTTTTGGTGGAAAGCTGTCCTCTTGCCATGTGGAAATGTCAACTACGTTCGGGATGAACTGAAAAGCGTTCCCAACTTTTCACATCGTTGCAAAAATAAATGTCCCAAAATCGCACTAAACGGATATAAATTGCTATAAAACGCTTTAAATTAACTACTTTGTGATGTTTGTAACTCCTATAACGAGTGAAAAGATGACCGGAGAAATATAACAGGCTAAACTAATGCTTGGAACAGGAGAGGGTCGGTGTCTTCCACGCGCGTTACGCAGCAAGAAAAGACTTGCTAGCTAAAGGTTTTTTTCATTTGTAGTGCCTGTGAACGAGCAATCGAGCCCGTTGGAATCGTCATCACGTAAAGGCATCCAGGGGAAGACGTAAGAAGTGTCCGTATAGTCATAGCAACGACAGTGCCCGTTTAAATGACTTCAGAAAAGTGGCCAACGTTTCTCAAATCTGACTCCATGTCAGGGAAATTGCTGTAGAATGGGCTCTGTTCCACTTAGAGACAAAATTTCAACTCCTATAGAAACTATAGACTGTTTTCTATCCAATAATAATAATAATATGCATATTGTACGATCAAGGATTTTGTGGGAAGCCGTTTAAAAAATTAGCCACATTAGCATAAATAGTCTAAACAGCGCCCCCATCCCCAACAGGTTAAGAACAAATTCTTATTTACAATGACGGCCTACCCCAGCCAAACCCGGACGACGCTGGGCCAATTGTGCACCGCCCTATGGGACTCCCAATCACAGCCGGTTGTGATATAGCCTGGAATCGAACCAGGGTCTGTAATGACGCCTCTAGCACTGAGATGCAGTGCCTTAGACCACTGCGACACTCAGGAGCCAAAACGTTTCTCCTTTGAGCCGGACTTAAAATAGAGTCCTGTACCCTTTCCACACTACTGAACTGAGCCAAATTGGTGGATGGCAGCATAGTACCATTTGAGTCATACAACAGTGTTGAAAGGCTACCAGTGTCATGCTATTCCACTATTCTGAATGACCAACTGAACATCTCATTCACACTCTAGTCCTCATGGCTCAGCTGCTCTGCACAGTAGCTTCTGGCAAATCACACTGCTCTCTGTATCTCTCTCTCCCTCTGTTTAATTTCCATCTCCCTATCCTTCCCCTCCCTCATTTTCACAGGCTCCGTTGTTTCGCTCCCTCCTTCCTTCCGATAATTTACACCAGGCTGGTATCCAAGATGAGGACTTCTCAAATTTTACGGTGGCAGCAACCGTTTGAAGTCTTTCTTGCTTTGTTGGCATTCAGTTGATGCTTCATTTGATTTGATTTCATTTCATTTGATGAAAACCTCATAGGATCCGCCCCTTTTTTCAATTTTAGCCTAAAATGACATACCCAAATCTTATTCACTTCTGGACCAAGGAAAATGTGTGACCATGTAAGAAAAGGTGATTGTATCTATGGATATTTATATTGGACCTTGCACAATAAATTCAGTAAAGTTTTGAATTATATTTATATTGTACCTTGCAAAATACATTTAAGAATATATTTGAATGTATCCTGTCAAGCCCAGTGCATAACAAAAGCTCCTTGTCAACAGTTACTGTATTGCATTGTAAAGTGATACGTTGGTATATGGGTGCTGGTTAAGCTCCTTTCCTCTAGAGGGTGCAAGTTTTCAATGCATCGCTGCCAGGATGGCTCCAAGCGACTCACCTGTGAATTCAATTCTCTCTCTCTCTCTCTCTAATAGTGAAAGGGGTGTAGCTTTCTGTCACGTACTCGTCCCTCAGCCCCTCTCTGTCCCCTGGGACTTGGGCTGACATGCAGCAGCCTCGGACACACATCCAACTCCCAAACACTTCTTCTCTTTCTCCCTCTCTGTCTCTCTGTCTCTCTGTCTCTCTTTCTCTCTCTCTCTTTCTCCCTCTCTGTCTCCCTTTCTCTCTCTTGCTCTTTCTCTATCGCCCCCCCCCTCTCTCTCTCTCTCTTTCTCTCTCTCTCTCTCTCTTTCTCTTTCTCTCTCTTGCTCTTTCTCTATCGCCCCCCCCCTCTCTCTCTCTTTCTCTCTCTCTCTCTCTCTTTCTCTTTCTCTCTCTTGCTCTTTCTCTATCGCCCCCCCCCCTCTCTCTCTCTCTCTCTCTCTCTCTCTCTCTCTCTCTTTCTCTTTCTCTCTCTTGCTCTTTCTCTATCGCCCCCCCCCCTCTCTCTCTCTCTCTCTCTCTCTCTCTCTCTTTCTCTTTCTCTCTCTTGCTCTTTCTCTATCGCCCCCCTCTCTCTCTCTCTCTCTCTCTTTCTCTCTCTCTCTCTCTCTTTCTCTTTCTCTCTCTTGCTCTTTCTCTATCGCCCCCCCTCTCTCTCCATTTCTCTCTCTCTCTCTTTCTCGCCCTCTCTCTCTCTGAGATATGGAGATAGAGTGTGTGCTCATTTACGAGTATGCACCTGTCTGCAGTGTGTGAGGTGTAATTGTTCTGGTTTCCATTGCAGCAGGAAGACAGACACACATGCATCCTCCTCCTCCTCCTCCTCATCGCCGTCTTAGGTTTTAATCAAACAATGCTGTCATTGACCCTGGTTCACTTACACAGTCACCTTGTTTAGGCTACCACGGTTTCCTCCTCAGCAATACTGTTGGACTAGCTGTATCCTACACCATATTGCTTACCAATGTTGACTGTGAACGGCGTCTCACCAGGTTTCCTAATAATTACCAAGCCCTTGTTTATGGAGCAAACTCAGACATTTCATCATCATGTCTACAGACCCTGATTGAAACGTCAATGATAGAGTACATAAAATCAGTAAAGTTATGTTGATAATAGTTTACACTCATGTAGCTAATTTGCATTAAAAACCTTTCTGCACAAATGCACAGATCACTCTTTCAGGTATTAAAGATAGCAATGCTCTCTTTAAATATTTTAAAATGTGCCTTTAAAGTATCTAAAGCTATATATCAACATAATATACACAACAAAAATATAAACGTATCATGTAAAGTGTTGGTCCCATTTTCCATGAGCTGAAATAAAAGATCACAACATTTGTGCACACATTTGTTTACATCCCTGTTAGCGAGCATTTCTCCTTTGCCCAGGTAATCCATCCACCTGACCAGTGTGGCATATCAACAATCTGATTAAACAGCATGATCATTATATAGGTGCACCTTGTGCGGTGGACAATAAAAGGCCACTCTAAAATGTGCAGTTTTGTCACACAAAACAATGCCACAGATGTCTCAAGTTTTGAGGGAGTGTGCAATTAGCATGATGACTGCAGGAATATCCAACAGAGCTGTTGCCAAAGAATGTAATGTTAATTTCACTAACATAAGCCGCCTCCAACGTTGTTTTAGAGACTTTGGCAGTACGTCCAACCGGCCTCACAACCGCAGAACACGTGTATCCATGCCAGCCAAGGAACTCCACATCCAGCTTCTTCACCTGCATGATCGTCTGACGAGGTGGACGGGGAGGACGGGGGGGCTGAAGAGTATTTCTGTCTGTAATAAAGCCATTTTGTGGGGGAAAAGTAATTTTGATTGGCTGGACCTGGCACCCATGGCTGTGTCCCTGTCCAGTCATGTGAAATCCATAGATTAGGGCCTAATGAATTTATTTAAATTGACTGATTTCCTTCTGTGAACTGTCTCAGAAAAATCTTTGAAATTGTTTCATGTTGCAGTTATATTTTTGTTCAGTATACATGGAAATATATTTTCTTTCCAAAACTGGATTTGTCTTGATGCTGCCAAACAACGTTGTTTTTGAGTGACAGGGCAGTTGATGAGGAGTACACAATTGTTCTGGGCATCGGTTTAATTTCTTAGTCTACCTAGTAATACCTGTTTGGCAGGAAACAAACAAAAGCCAACTGTACACCAACACAAGAGTCAAGTTACCACCTACTGGTCTAGTAGTGTCAAGGCTGTAGGGATGTTGCGATGTCATTGTGAGGTGGAAAATAGGTTCTATATATGACATTGATTTAGAATTCCATTGTCTATAATGTAAATGCAGTGCTTTCAGAAAGTATTCAGACACCTTCACTTTTTCAACAATTTGTTACATTACAGCCTTATTCTAAATTGGATTAAAGTTGTTTTCTTATTCAGTCTACACACAATACCCCATAATGTCAAAGGAAAAACAGTTTTTTAGAAATGTTTGCTAATTTATAAAAAAAATGAAAACTGAAATATCACATTTACATACAGTAAGTATTCAGCGCCTTTACTCAGTACTTTATTGAAGCACCCTTGGCAGCGATTACAACCTCGAGGCTTCTTGGGTATGACGCCACAAGCTTGGCACACCTATTTTTAGGGAGTTTCTCCCATTCATTTCTGCAGATCCTCTCAAGCTCTGTCAGGTTGGAAGGGGAGCGTCGCTGAATAACTATTTTCAGGTCTCTCCAAAGATGTTCAATCGGGTTCAAGGCCAGGCTATTGCTGGGTCACTCAAGGACATTCAGAGACGTTTCCCGAAGCCACTCCTGCATTGTCTTGGCTATGTGCTTAGGGTCGTTGTCCTGTTGGAATGGTAACCTTCGCCCCAGTCTGAGGTCTCAGTGCTCTGCAGCAGGTTTCATTCAATGATCTCTCTGTACTTTGCTCCATTCATCTTTCCCTCGATCCTGACTGCCACCACAATGCTTCACGGTAGGGATGGTCCCAGGTTTCCTCCAGACGTGACGCTTAACATTCAGGCCAACGAGTTCAATCTTGGTTTCACCAATCCAGAGAATCTTGTTTCTCATGGTCTGAGTCCTTTAGGTGCCTTTTGGCAAACTCCAAGCAAGCTGTCATGTGCTTTTTACTGAGGAATGGCTTCCATCTGGCCACTCTACCATAAAGGCCTGATTGGTGGAGTGCTGCAGAGATGGTTGTCCTCCTGGAAGGTTCTCCCATCTCTACAGAGGAACTCTGGAGGTCTGTCAGAGTGAAAATCTGGTTCTTGATCACCTCCCTGACCAAGGCCCTTCTCCCTCGATTGCTTAATTTGGCAGGTCGGTCAGCTCTAGGAAGAGTCTTGGTGGTTTCAAATTTCTTCCATTTAAGAATGATGAAGACCACTGTGTTCTTGGGGACCTTCAAAGCTGCAGACATTTTTTGGTACCCTTCCCAAGATCTGTGCCTCGACACAATCCTGTCTCAGAGCTCTATGGACAATTCCTTCAACCTCATGGCTTGGGTTTTGTTCTGACATGTACTGTCAACTGTGGGACTTTATATAGACAGGTGTGTGCCTTTCCAATTCATGTCCAATCAATCGAATTACCATATGTGGACACATGTGGACAATCAAGTTGTAGAAACATCTCAGAATGATCAATGGAAACAGAATGCACCTGAGCTCAAATTCTCATAGCAATTGGTCTGAATTCTAAAAACTGTTTTCTCTTTCTCTTTATGGGGTATTTGTGAGTGGATTGACGAAGACAACAATTCATTTGATCAATTTTAGAATAAGGCAGTAACTCAACAAAAAGTATCCTCATTGACCCCAGTCTCCTCATTGACCCCAGGCTCCTCATTGACCCAAGTCTCCTCATTGACCCCAGTCTCCTCATTGACCCCAGTCTCCTCATTGACCCAAGTCTCCTCATTGACCCCAGTCTCCTCATTGACCCCAGTCTCCTCATTGACCCAAGTCTCCTCATTGACCCCAGTCTCCTCATTGACCCCAGTCTCCTCATTGACCCCAGTCTCCTCATTGACCCCAGTCTCCTCATTGACCCCAGTCTCCTCATTGACCCCAGTCTCCTCATTGACCCCAGTCTCCTCATTGACCCCAGTCTCCTCATTGACCCCAGTCTCCTCATTGACCCCAGTCTCCTCATTGACCCCAGTCTCCTCATTGACCCAAGTCTCCTCATTGACCCCAGTCTCCTCATTGACCCCAGTCTCCTCATGCTAACTCTCCTCAAAAAGGGAGTTAGCATTTAGCAGCCACTTCTTCTAAACCTGAAAAGGGACAACTTCTACATGTTATGCAGCGAAAACAGCCAGATGTATCCAAATTGAAGTAAGCACATTGTGGGCCTGTTACAATGCATACATCATGACGAATTTAACGAATATCCACTTAGTTAGATCAGATTTGTTGAAAGCATGCCAATCTGGTCATGGGAACATCTGCATTCCACTGACTCCTTTACCGCATCAATAGGAAATCTTTAACAATTACACAATGGACATTCTGGTCTATTATGTCACAGTAATACATTTTATCTGATGTCATAGTGTGGAATGTGACTTGTGACTTCACAAGATCCCATCATCATTCCCAACCTTGTGACACCTTTTTGTATGACATTTAACTGATAATGCCCGAGAAGCCGGTGTTTGGAGGATATATGTGGCACGGGTGTTTCATGGAGGGCCGGCAAACCATGCCAATATATCCTCCAAACACTGGCTTCAAGGGCGTTATCACTTTTACAGTGCCTTCAGAAAGTATTCCCACATTTTTCCACATTTGCTTGTGTTACAAAGTGGGATTCAAATGGTTTAATTGTAATTGTTTTGTCAACGATCTACACAAAATACTCTGTCATAACAAAGTGGAAGTAAAATTATAACATTTGTAATAAAGTCATGAAAAATAAAACACTAATATATGTTGATTAGATAAGTATTCAACCCCCTGAGTCAATACATTTCCTAACATAAATCTTCAATAATGTTCCAACTGGAGAATTCCTTTGTCTTCAGAAATGCAATGGAACTCAAGCTAACTCTCACGTGAACGCGCATGGTCAGCTCATGGCACTCTGGGAGAGACCATACTCAATCCCCTCTCATTCACCCCCACTCACAGTAGAAGCCTCAAACAAGGTTATAAAGACTGTTGACATCTAGTGGAAGCCTTAGGAAGTGCAATATGACCCCATAGACACTGTGTATTCGATAGGCAAAGAGTTGAAAAACTACAAACCTCAGATTTCCCATTTCGTGGTTGGATTTTTTCTTGGGTTTTTGCCTGCCATATGAGTTCTGTTATACTCACAGGCATCATTCAAACAGTTTTAGAAACATCAGAGTGTTTTCTATCCAAATCTACCAATTATATGCATATTCTAGCTTTTATGGCTGAGTAGCAGGCAGTTTAACTTCTACTTGGTACTCATCCCGGATCCGGGAGCACCCTCATCAGTAAAAAAGCTGACTAGCATAGCCTAGCATAGCGCCACAAGTAAATACTAGCATCTAAATATCATGAAATCACAAGTCCAAGACACCAGATGAAAGATACACATCTTGTGAATCCAGCCATCATTTCTGATTTTTTAAATGTTTTACAGGGAAGACACAATATGTATTTCTATTAGCTAACCACGATAGCAAAAGACTCAACTTTCTTTTCCACTATTTTTTTACTGCATAGGTAGCTATCACAAATTCGACCAAATAAAGACATAAATAGTCACTAACCAAGAAACAACTTCATCAGATGACAGTCTGATAACATATTTATTGTATAGCATATGATTTGTTCGAAAAATGTGCATATTTCAGGTATAAATCATAGTTATACATTGCAGCCACCATCACAAAATCTCACCAAAGCAGTTAGAATAACTACAGAGACCAACGTGAATTACCTAAATACTCATCATAAAACATTTCTGAAAAATACACAGTGTACAGCAAATGAAAGACAAACATCTTTTGAATCCAGACAACATTTCAGATTTTTTAAGTGTTTTACAGCGAAAACACAATATAGCATTATATTAGCTTACTACAATAGCCAACCACACAGCAGCATTTATTCATGCACGTTCGCGATAGCGAATAAACCAGCAAAATATATAAATATTTTCACTAACCTTCTCAAAACTTCATCAGATGACAGTCCTATAACATCATATTACACAATACATATATGGTTTGTTCGAAAATGAAAACTGCAAACAAAATGTCGGGAGAAATCTTGGGAGAGGCACCTAATCTAATCAATAACTAATCATAAACTTGGACATCTAGTCAAATGGCTACCCAGACTATTTGCAGTGCCCCCCCCCCCCCCCCCCCCTCACCCCCTCATTACACCACTCGTCCTCTCTGTTGTCATAGTCACTTTAATAACTCTACCTACATGTACATACTACCTCAACTAAGCGGTGCCCCCGCACCTTGCCTCTGTATCGGTACTCCCCTGTATATAATCTCGCTTATGTTATTTTACTGCTCCTCTAATTACTTCTTACTTTTATCTCTTATTCTTATCTGTATTTTTTTTGAAACTGCATTGTTTGTTAATTTTGGAATGTTCTTATTTACCTCAATTAAGTTGGAAAAATAGGATGATTGAGTAGCAGTGAGGGCTCTTTGATACTGCACGGTACTGTCTTTCCAAGCTAGTCAGAAGACTTTCAGTTTGGTGTAGCTCAATTTCTGTTCCAATTTTCTGGAAGCTTGCTTCAGATCTCGGGTATTTTCTGTATACCAGGGAGCTAGTTTCTTATGACAAATGTTGTTTAGTTTTTAGGGGTGCGACTGCATCTAGGGTATTACCCAAGGTTAAATTGAGTTCCTCAGTTAGGTGGTTAACAAATTTTTGTACTCTGATATCCTTGGGTAGGTGGAGGGAGTCTGGACGGGCATCTAGGAATCTTTGGGTTGTCCAAGAATTTATAGCACGGCTTTTGATGATCCTTGGTTGGGGTCTGAGCAGATTATTTGTTTCAATTGCAAACATAGAAAAATTGTGGTCCGATAGTCCAGGATTATAAAAAAACATTAATGATCCACAACATATATTCCACGGGACAAAACTAGGTCCAGAGTATGACTGTGGCAGTGAGTAGGTCCAGAGACATGTTGGACAAAATCCACTGAGTCGATGAGGGTTCCGAAAACCTTTAGGAGTGGGTCTGTGGACTCTTCCATGTGAATATTTAAGTCACCAAAAACTAGAATATTATCTGCCATGACTACAAAGCCCGATAGGAATTCAGGGAACTCAGTGAGGAACACTGTATATGGCACAGGAGGCCTGTAAACAGTATTTATAAAAAGTGATTGAGTAGGCTGCATAGATTTCATGACTAGAAGCTGAAAACGTGGTCATTTTTTTTGTAAATTGAAATTTGCTATCGTAAGTGTTAGCAAAACCGTCGCCTTTGAGGGGATATGGTCAGTCGTGTAACCAGGAGGTGAGGCCTCGTTTAACACAGTAAATTCATCAGGCTTAAGCCATGTTTCAGTCAGGCCAATCACATCAAGATTATGATCAGTGATGAGTTCACTGACTATAACTGCCTTGGAAGTGAGGTATCTAACATTAAGTAGCACTATTTTGAAGTGTGAGATATCACAATCTCTTTCAATATTGACAGGAATGGAGGATGTCTTTATTCCAGTGAGATTTCTGAAGTGTTCAACCGCCATGTAAAGTTTTGCCCAACCTAGATCGAGGCACAGACACGGTCTCAATGGAGATAGCTGAGCTGACTACACTGACTGTGCTTGTGGCAGACTCCACTAAACTGGCAGGCTGGCTAACGGCCTGCTGCCCGGCCTGCAACCTATCTCATTGTGGAGCTAGAGGAGTTAGAGCCCTGTCTATGTTGGTAGATAAGATGAGGCATCCCCATTGCTTAATGGGGAGAATCGGTTGAAAGTTTCTGTCGGATGAATGAGCGACACCGGTTGAGCATTCCTACAGCAATTCTTTCAAGAAGCCATTAGAAAATTGTCCGGCTGCGGGGACTGTGCGAGGGGATATACACTACCATCTGTACTTATTGGTGGCACAGCCACTGTTTCAACCTTTCCTACACTTAAATTACCCTTGCCTCACGATTGTGTCTGAAGCTGGGCTTGGAGCACAGCTATCCTCGCCATAAGGCAATCGTTCTCCTGTATATTATGAGTACAGCGACTGCAATTAGAAGGCATGATGTTAATGTTACTACTTAGCTTCAGCTGGTGGAGGTCCTGACGAACCACGTCCAGATAAAGCGTCCGGGGTGAAAAAGTTGAATGAAAAAAGTTGAGCGAGGGAAAAAATACAAATTTAAAACGTAATTAAAAAGTAAAAACTGTAAAGTTGGCAGGTAGCAAAGTAAGGTTAGCAACAAACCACACAGCAGCACGTAAACAAGTCTACAAGTTGTGACCGGAAATGACGTCAAACAAAAATTGAAGTGTTGTTGTGCAGAGTGTCTCTGTTTTAAAATTTCTGCTCAACTGAGGGACCTTACAGATATGTGTATGTGTGGGGTACAGAGATGAGGTAGTCATTCAAAAATCATGTTAACCACTATTATTGAACACATAGTGACTTGTGAGTAGCCTAACAAACTTTCTGACTGCCTGGTACCCAGCACTCTATTGTCCCTCTAATCACTCTGACATCAATGTAAATCTAATCTAAAATCTGTTCAAACACTTCATGAGAGCCCATCAGCTCATTTTGCGCAACATTTCTATAGTCCATGCAATTGCGTGAATAAAAAGAGTGATGGCCTCTATTAAAAAGAGGAGGAACCCATCAGCTTTCTATAGGCTAGGCCTACTATATTTATTTATCAACTTTCCTAATATTAACTTCTTATGGCTGGGGGCAGTATTGAGTAGCTTGGATGAATAAGGTGCCCAGAGTAAACTGCCTGCTACTCAGTCCCAGAAGCTAAGATATGCATATTATTAGTAGATTTGGATAGAAAAAGTTTCTAAAAATGTAAAAACATAATCCCACCACAGTGTCCGATTTCAAAAAGGCTTTACGAAGAAAGCACACCATCTGATTATGTTAAGTCAGTACCTAGTCACAGAAAAACACAGCCATTTTTTCCAGCCAAAGAGAGGAGTCACAAAAAGCAGAAATAGAGATAAAATGAATCACTAACCTTTGATGATCTTCATCAGATGACACTCATAGGACTTCATGTTACACAATACATGTGTGTTTTGTTCGATAAAGTTCATATTTATATCCAAAAATCTTAGTTTACATTCGCGCGTTATGTTCAGTAATGTTTTGCCTCCAAAACATCCGGTGATTTTGCAGAGAACCACATCAATTTACAGAAATACTCATGATAAACATTGATAAAAGGTACAAGTGTTTTACATGAAACTTTAGATCAACTTCTCCTTAATGCAAACGCTGTGTCAGATTTTTTTTAAACTTTACAGAAAAAGCACACCATGCAATAATCTGAGTACAGCACTCAGAGACCAAAACAAGCCATACAGATACCCGCCATGTTGTGTAGTCAACAGAAGTCAGAAATAGCATTTTAAATATTCACTTACCTTTGATGATCTTCATCAGAATGCACTCCCAGGAATCCCAGTTCCACAATAAATGTTTGTTTTGTTCGATAACGTCCATAATTTATGTCCAAATACCTCCTTTTTGTTCGCGCGTTTCGTTCAAAAATCCAAATTCATGACGCACAGGCCAGACGAAAAGTCAAAAAATTCCATTACAGCTCATAGAAACATGTCAAACAATGTATAGAATCAATCTTTAGGATGTTTTTAACATAAATCTTCAATTATGTTTCAACCGGAGAATTCCTTTGTCTTTACAAAGGTAAAGGAACGCAGCTACGTCTCACGGGGGCACGCCTGACTGAGCTCATGGCATTCTGTCACGTTCCTGACCTGTTTTCTGTTTTTGTATGTGTTAGACGGTCAGGGCGTGAGTTTGGGTGGGTAGTCTATGTTATGTGTTTCTATGTTGGTTAAAGGGTGACCTGATATGGCTCTCAATTAGAGGCAGGTGGTTTTCATATCCTCTGATTGAGAGCCATATTAAGGTAGGTGTTTTCACATTGTTTGTTGTGGGTGGTTGTCTCCTGTGTCAGTGTCTGTGTATGTTATGCCACACGGGACTGTTTCGGTTTTGTTTGTTCGTTCGTTTTATGTAGTCAGTTTTCCTGTTCATGCGTTCTTCGTGTTTCATGTAAGTTCGTCGTCCAGGTCTGTCTACGTCGTTTATTGTTTTGTAATTATTCAAGTGTTCGTCGTGTTTTCTGTTTTGTTTATTAACCTGTCTAGGATCAGCGTGGCGCTAGCGGCACTCCCCCCCCCCCCCACTGAAAAACCAGTGCCGCGAAATTAAAAAAAAATATTTTTTTAAATATTTAACTTTCACACATTAAAGTCCAATACAGCTAATGAAAGACACAGATCTTATGAATCCAGTCAACATTTCCGATTTTTAAAATGTTTTACAGGGAAGACACAATATGTAAAGATGTACATCTATTACCTAAAAACACATTAGCATATTCCACCATCTTTTATTTGTCCACCAACACCAGTAGCCATCACCAATTCGGCTAAACTAAGATATTTATAGCCCCTAACCAACAAAAAAACTCATTAGATGACAGTCTGATAACATATTTATGGTATGGGATAGGTTTTGTTAGAAAAAAGTGCATATTTCAGGTATATGGCATAGTTTACAATTGCACCCACCATCACAAATGGACTAGAATAATTACAATGAGCAACGTGTTTACCTAACTACTAATCATCAAACATTTCGTAAAAATACACAGCATACACGAATCGAAAGACACAGATCCTGTGAATACAGACAATATTTCAGATTTTCTAAGTGTCTTACAGCGAAAACACAATAAATCGTTATATTAGCTTAGCACATAGCAATTAGCAGCCCAGCATTGATTCTAGCCAAAGTGAGCGATAAAAGTCAACATCGCCAAAAGATATTAATTTTTTCACTAACCTTCTCAGAATTCTTCCGATGACACTCCTGTAACATCACATTACAACATGCATATACAGTTTGATCGAAAATGTTTATATTTAGCCACCAAAATCATGGTTAGACAATGTGAAATGTAGACAAGCTGGTAAAGAAAACGTCCTTGCGCCACTTAGACAGTGATCTACTCTTATACATAAATACTCATAAACGTGACTAAAAAATATAGGGTGGACAGGGATTGATAGACAATTTAATTCTTAATACAATTGCGTTATTACATTTTTTAATTTATCCTTACTTTTCAATACAGTTTGCGCCAAGCGAAGCTACGTCAAAAAACATGGCGTCCTAAGCCACTAAAATGTTTCGACAGAAACACGATTTATCATAATAAAAATGTCCTACCTTGAGCTGTTCTTCCATCAGTATCTTGGGCAAAGGATCCTTTCTTGGGAGAAATCGTCTTTTGGTGGAAAGCTGTCCTCTTGCCATGTGGAAATGTCAACTACGTTCGGGATGAACTGAAAAGCGTGTCCAACTTTTCACATCGTTGCAAAAATAAATGTCCCAAAATCGCACTAAACGGATATAAATTGCTATAAAACGCTTTAAATTAACTACTTTGTGATGTTTGTAACTCCTATAACGAGTGAAAAGATGACCGGAGAAATATAACAGGCTAAACTAACGCTTGGAACAGGAGAGGGTCGGTGTCTTCCACGCGCGTTACGCAGCAAGAAAAGACTTGCTAGCTAAAGGTTTTTTTCATTTGTAGGGCCTGTGAACGAGCAATCGAGCCCGTTGGAATCGTCATCACGTAAAGGCATCCAGGGGAAGACGTAAGAAGTGTCCGTATAGTCATAGCAACGACAGAGCCCTTTTAAATGACTTCAGAAAAGTGGCCAACGTTTCTCAAATCTGACTCCATGTCAGGGAAATTGCTGTAGAATGGGCTCTGTTCCACTTAGAGACAAAATTTCAACTCCTATAGAAACTATAGACTGTTTTCTATCCAATAATAATAATAATATGCATATTGTACGATCAAGGATTTTGTGGGAAGCCGTTTAAAAAATTAGCCACATTAGCATAAATAGTCTAAACAGCGCCCCCATCCCCAACAGGTTAAATATCATGTCGTATCACACCGCTGCGTCTTGGTTCAATCCATGCTCCTCCTCTTCGGATGAAGAGGAGGAGGAAAGCCGTTACAGAACCACCCACCGAACCAGAAACAAGCAGCGTGAATTCGAGCAGTGGCCTGCTACACAGGATTATTGGAGTTGGGAGGAAATATTGGACGGAAAAGGTCCATGGGCACAGCCGGGAGAATATCGCCGTCCCAAAGCTGAGCTGGAGGCAGCGAAAGCAGAGAGGCGGCGATATGAGGAGGCAGCAAGGAGACGTGGCTGGAAGCCGGAGAATCAAGCTCAAGACCGGAGTTATGAAGGTACGCGGCTAGCACGGAAGCCCGTGAAGAAACCCCAAAAATTTCTTGGGGGGGGCTAAGAGGTAGTGGGCCAAGGGCAGGTAGGAGACCTGCGCCCACTTCTCAGGCTAACCGTGGAGAGCGGGAGTACGGGCAGACACCGTGTTACGCAGTAGAGCGCACGGTGTCTCCTGTACGTGTGCATAGCCCGGTGCAGGTTATTCCACCTCCCCGCACTGGTAGGGCTAGATTGAGCATTGAGCCAAGTGCCATGAAGCCGGCTCTACATATCTGGCCACCAGTGCGTCTCCTCGGGCCGGCTTACATGGCATCAGCCTTACGCATGGTGTCCCCGGTTCGCCTACATAGCCCGGTGCGGGTTATTCCACCTCCCCGCACTGGTCGGGCGACGGGGAGTATTCAACCAGGTAAGGTTGGGCAGGCTCAATGCTCAAGGGAGCCAGTACGCCTGCACGGTCCGGTATTTCCGGCGCCACCTTCCCGCCCCAGCCTAGTACCACCAGTGCCTACACCACGCACCAGGCTTCCAGTGCGTTTCCAGAGCCCTGTTCCTCCTCCACGCACTCTCCCTATGATGCGTGTCTCCAGCCCAGTGCCTCCAGTTCCGGCAGCACGCACTAAGCCACCTGTGCGTCTCCAGAGCCCTGTACACACTGTTCCTTCTGCCCGCACTCGCCCTGAGGTGCGTGCCCTTAGCCTGGTACCACCAGTGCCGGTACCACGCACCAGGCCTATAGTGCGCTTCGAGAGGTCAGTGTGCCCTGTCACTGCTCCCCGCACTAGCCTGAAGGTGCGTGTCCTTAGCCCGGTGCCTCTAGTTCCGGCACTACGCACCAGGCCTACAGTGCGCCTCATCCGGCCAGAGCCATCCGTCTCCCCAGCGCCATCTGAGCCATCCGTCTCCCCAGCGCCATCTGAGCCATCCGTCTCCCCAGCGCCACCTGAGCCATCCGTCTCCCCAGCGCTATCTGAGCCATCCGTCTGCCCAGTGCCGTCAGAGCCATCCGTCTGTCCCGAGCCGTCAGAGCCGTTAGTCAGTCAGGAGCCGCTAGAGCCATTCGTCAGTCAGGATCTGCCAGAGCCGCCAACCAGACAGGATCTGCCAGAGCCGCCAACCAGACAGGATCTGCCAGAGCCGCCAACCAGACAGGATCTGCCAGAACCGCCAACCAGACAGGATCTGCCAGAGCCGCCAACCAGACAGGATCTGCCAGAGCCGTCAGCCAGCCATGAGCGTCCAGAGCCGTCAGCCAGCCATGAGCGTCCAGAGCCGTCAGCCAGCCATGAGCGTCCAGAGCCGTCAGCCAGCCATGAGCAGCCCCTCAGCCCGGAGCTGTCATTAATCCAGAACTGCCCCTCAGTCCAGAGCTGTCTCTCTGTCCGGAGCTGCCCTTCAGTCCGGAGTTGCCCCTCTATCCTGAGCTACGTCTCTATCTTGACCTACCTCTCTGTCTTGAGCTATCTCTCTGTCCTGCGCTACCTTATCCTGGTGCTGCCCCTTATCTTGATGTTACCATGTAAATTAAGTGGGTGTAATAGGAGGGTGGTCATTCTAAGGGGGAGACGTAAGCTGGGATTGACTATGGTGGGGTGGGGACCTCGCCCAGAGCCTGAGCCACCACCGTGGTCAGATGCCCACCCAGACCCTCCCCTAGACTTTGTGCTGGTGCGCCCGGAGTTCGCACCTTAAGGGGGGGGGGGGGGGGTTATGTCACGTTCCTGACCTGTTGTCTGTTTGTTTTTGTATGTGTTAGACGGTCAGGGCGTGAGTTTGGGTGGGTAGTCTATGTTATGTGTTTCTATGTTGGTTAAAGGGTGACCTGATATGGCTCTCAATTAGAGGCAGGTGGTTTTCATATCCTCTGATTGAGAGCCATATTAAGGTAGGTGTTTTCACATTGTTTGTTGTGGGTGGTTGTCTCCTGTGTCAGTGTCTGTATATGTTACGCCACATGGGACTGTTTCGGTTTTGTTTGTTCGTTCGTTTTATGTAGTCAGTTTTCCTGTTCATGCGTTCTTCGTGTTTCATGTAAGTTCGTCGTCCAGGTCTGTCTACGTCGTTTATTGTTTTGTAATTATTCAAGTGTTCGTCGTGTTTTCTGTTTTGTTTATTAAATATCATGTCGTATCACACCGCTGCGTCTTGGTTCAATCCATGCTCCTCCTCTTCGGATGAAGAGGAGGAGGAAAGCCGTTACACATTCTGACAGACCTCTTAGTCAATCAGCTCTTATTCTCTCCACCTTCACAGTAGAAGTCTGAAACAAGGTTCTAAAGACTGTTGACATCTAGTGGAAGCCGTAGGAAGTGCAATATGACCCCATAGACACTGTATATTGTATAGGCAAACCTACAAACCTCAGATTTACCACTTCCTGGTTGGATTTTTTCTCAGGTTTTTGCCTGCCATATGAGTTCTGTTATACTCACAGACATTATTCAAACAGTTTTAGAAACTTCAGTGTGTTTTCTATCCAAATCCACTATGCATATCTTAGCTTCTGGGCCTGAGTATCAGGCAGTTTACTCTGGTCACCTTATTCATCCAAGCTACTCAATACTGCCCCCAGCCATAAGAAGTTTATTCTTTGGCGAAAGCTAGTGAGGCTTGACCGGACCGGGTTATTTGTTGTGAAGATAGCCACAATAAGGATTAGCCACACTCGTGGCATTTGCGGTTCCCCCTCAAAATGAAAGTCTCTCTTTGAAAGTGACGCAGAAGGTTACAATTGGTGTAATCAGATTACACAATTGGTGTAATCTGCGCCACCAGGGCCTCCCGGGTGGCGCAGTGGTCTAGGACACTGCATCGCAGTGCTAGCTGCGCCACCAGAGTCTCTGGGTTCGCGCCCAGGCTCTGTCGCAGCAGGCCGCAACCGGGAGGTCCGTGGGGGCGACGCACAATTGGCATAGCGTCGTCCGGGTTAGGGAGGGTTTGGCCGGTAGGGATATCCTTGTCTCAGTATGTAAAATGTAATAAAAATGTATGCACTCTACTGTAAGTCGCTCTGGATAAGAGCGTCTGCTAAATGACTAAAATGTAAATGTAAATATATAGGATTGCGGTCCAAACACTTAAAAGACACACCCTCGTCCACTTACCCTCGCCTTATGCCCTTCGGGGAATCCCCGTCGCCATCTTGGAGGGCGGTCCAAATAATTAGTCAAGCAAAGGAAGTTTGCAACGTAAGCCCCTCAGCTCTCGTTTTTTTAGTTGGCTTTGCGAGTGTACAATTATGTTCACTCCGGGGGCCTGAAACTCCCCATAATTCAATTCGTGATGATTGTACATCCGCTAAGAAAAGTCTCCGACAACTTGAAAACAACATCAATGGAGAAGTCCCATGATTTTGACTGGCTCAGAAAAAGTAGTCTCATCTCCTCTGGGCACCTTCCACTCTATATATGATAGTACAGAGATTGAAATTCACAGCTTGTACCACTTCTCGTCCAATCAGCATCCAGGATCCAAAACAACCAGTTTTATGAAGCATAATAACTATTTGGTCTATGACGTGTATAAATAGGAATCAGAGGATATATTGAACATTCTGGACTATGCTGTCTATCATAGACTACAGTGATATTTTCTATTTGATTTAAAATGTGAGTTGTGATATGACAAGAACCTACCATTATTACCCTTCCCTTCCTCTGTCCAGCTCCATTATTACCCCATTATTACCCCTTCATCCTCTGTCCTGCCCCATTATTACCAAAAACTGCAAAGCTCAAAGGAATGTTTTTCTAGAAATCAAATAGGGCAAGCCAACTGACCATCCACATCTCTCAAGACAACTGGAGCACATGGCCAGCCACTCTTAAATAGCAGCTGGGCCAGTACAGGTGAAACACCTTCGCACTAAAGAGGTGGAAAGTAGCACAGTTTAACACATCCTGACTAATGAGGTGACACATGTCTGTGCACCCTACGTGCTAAAGTGCTATAGGTGCTAAAAACCAACCTCAAAACATAAATGTAAAAATCGAAGTCTGTAACACCTCCTAGCTGCTGAGTTAAAATGTAAAACATTTTTATGTTGTCAGTTGATAAACGACATCAAAACACCAGTTAAATCAGTATTGTGTTCTAGGCTACTTATTTAATCTGCCCACTGTGTTCCGAATGAATGCACTGTGAATGCATAAAGAATGGTCTAGGTAATCTCTGGGTGGACTGATTTAATAATGGTATGGTGTCATGTGACGCCTCTGGAAAAACTATCGCTGCTGAACTTCATGGAATCAACATGGCCTGCGTTATCTGAATTGCTAAATGTACAATTGATATGAGATGGAGTTGCTTTTATACAACCAAACACCACATGATATGTATACAGGTCACAAAATATACAGTCAGCTCGACTTCCACTCCACTTGTGACAGGGTTCCGTTTGTGTCTCGATAAATCTAAGGAGCAGTAGGCCTGAACAGTGACCATTCACTCAAGCAAATGTCAGCGTCTGTGACAGGCAGCAGCGATGTACTGTGACTGTATGCTTCCGGTATAGTGGGAGTGTAGTGCATTCATTCTTAGCCTCTGGTTATAGCCTACTCCCCTGCCTATTCGGCGCTCTTCGTTGACCGTAACACAACACCGTCCGTTTCCCCCACCGTTTTATCTCGTTTTAGGGGATGCACCTGATATACGTTCTGGGCCAAGAAGCGTTGTAATCAATGTGTCCATCAATATGCTACACATCCCATTGCACCGCACTCCATGGCACGGTTCTTAACTGTGCACAAACCACTCCATCACACTACTCTAATGGATAGTTATTAACGAATGTTGATGATTAGTAGGCTATGACAATTACAACTTAATGTATAATTAATTTTGTAAACCGGGGAGTTTGGGTCCTGGATGCTGATTGGCTTTCGGCTGAAAGCCGTGGTATATCAGACAATATACCAGGGGTATGATGCAAACTACTTGTTTACTGTTATAATTATGTTAGTAACTAGTTTATAATAGCAATGAGGCACCTCGGGGGTTTGTAGTATATGGCCAATATACCACGGCACTCTGCTACACATTGTGCATAAGAACAGCCCTCAGCAGTGTAATATTGGCCATATACCACAACCTTAGGCCTTATTGCCTAATTATTTATTGACGGCACGAACAATAATGGGCAAATAATACTACTAATATTTCTAATTATTATTTTTATTTAGGCGTCTTTTAGTCAGTGTAAAATGACAATTGTATGTGGCCTGGACGTTTTGGGGCATTAGAATCTTCTTCAGTTGTCTTGAATATAATGTTGTACTACTTCCTTGTCAACAGAAGTACTATCTATGCGACTTTATAGACCAAAAAATATAGGAACAACGAGTGAAACTAAACCAAACGGTTGTAATTACATCGGTGTGCCTTGTGCTATTCAGCTGACTCCGATGACTGCTGAGTAGGCTGTCAGCATGCATAAACATGAGCTTAGTATCAAAACACTATTTACATTTTATAGGTGTAGGTAGGCTTAGCTATAGGTCATGTAACATCCTCAAAGTCATCTGTATCACACAATCAAATGAAAGGCTGCACCTTTAAATCACTTCCGTCAACATTTCAGTGATGATGGTAAAAATGTTTTACATTAGTTTACAGCTAATATATCGCCTTTGTTCCGTTAATAGCTGCATATTATGGAATGTGGCTTTATTGACAGTCTACTATCGATTAGATCAGGTCCAGCAGCTGATAAGGTATATGTTATTGATTACTGTCAAGGGTACGGTCATATTGATCACAAATAGTATTACCTTTCAGCCACAATAACGTTTAGTCTACTGCCGAAACGAACCATCTATGAACCAATTACCAGAGCCTTATACAGGCCTAGAAATAAATAGTTCTAACCTTATCCTTCATTAACTTGTAATTAAAAGCTAGCTATGGGTATTATGTCAACATGTCCGCAAAGGTATTAATTTAACAATCAGATTAAATCACAAAGAATGTAAACCAATGACAAAAATCACAGCCCAAAATCTTGACAAGCAACACAATGAATAAATAACAGTATGAGGCGAATTATATTGTCTAGAATTACATTTCAATTTAATACAATCTTGCATTTAAATACCTATCTGACATATACTATATATAGTCATATTTGACAATTATTTATAGAACAATGCAAATGTAAATCAGTCCTACATATGCGTAATTTGACGCATGGGCATGAACTGAAGACTTATTTGTACAGAATAATCACATATTCCAATGATTTCTAGTTTAAAGATCAGGCGAATTCCATAGATAAAGTGTAAGGGCCCACACAATGTGTTACCTGGAGTATTGTCTAACAGCAGGCTACTCCAGTGCTTGGGTGAAAGAGGTCTCCATTTGCGTAGTCTCACTTTGTATACACTGTTATTCAATATTGTAAACGGGGTGCATTGAGAAAAACCGTGCAAAAATATTACATTGCGTAAAGCATGCATTGGGCTCGGTGAAGGATATGCCCGGAAGTTTTTCACACACATCTCAAGTTAAAATTCAGCCTTGAACTGAATAGTCAGTATGACGGCTTAGAGGACTTATCGTTATTGGTTTTCTCATTGATTTAGGACTTATTATTTGATGTATTTGAGGTAAACTCAAGTGACCTATTCTGCTTTGTGTCTACTGGACACTTGTTTACATGTCGAAAACATTGCACAAGTCCATTGGTATATTGTTCTAAGAATGAAACAGCATGACTATACTTCTACAATTAAAAATGTACTGCAAGGATGTTATCTGCACCGAAGCCTAAAGTCAGCAGCAATTGTTACAGTCAATAGAATACCACTGATATAACCAAAGAGAAAATTGGATATAACCACAGAAATTACACCTGCAACGTCTTTAGCTCCTTTGTAAAATTCGACAGTGAAGTGTGAAAGACAGAGAGAGAGAGAGAAACTGTGGAATGCAGTGCAAAAATCCTCTATTGTTTAGTTTGTTTCCATTGCAGTTTGGAGTCATGTTCCCATAAACTGTCTTTCCAGCATTAAATCAACACATTGCATTGCATTTATAACCAAATGTTCTGTTTCGCCCAGCTAATGCCGACAGAGTTTTGTAACATCGTATGCCCAAAAAATTAACAACCTTTCCGCCCCTCTTTAGGCACACATGCTGCACTCATACCAAGCTAGTTAACATTCGGATTTTAGCTGTTGGAGAAAGTCAAGAGCAGAACCGTGCACTTCCCCGGAATTAAAATATTTGGTTTGTGAGAAACAAAGTATTTGGTGTTACTCCTACCCAAACACAGACGGCTATTATGGGGCATGGTTGTTTTGAGTATCCATTAAAATGTTTGCTAATTATAAAGAGAGAGGACTGAATACTATAACATTTTGGTCCATGAGCCAACAAGGTGTGATGCTTACCACTCAACAAAAACCCTTGGTTATACACACATTTTTACGAATGCCTATATAAATGCACACTTTGAGTACCATCTTGCTTATATCTGAAATCACATTTATTTATTTTTACATTTATTTAACTAGGCAAGTCAGTTAAGAACAAATGCTTCTTTACAATGACGGTCAAGGAACAGTGCCTTGTTCAGGGAAGAACGACACATGTTTACCTTTTCAGCTCTGTGATTCGATCTAGCAATATTTCGGTTACCTGCCCAACGCTCTAACCACTAGCGCTACCTGCCGCCCAACATGGTCCGACACAGCAGTTTATTTTATTGTGAATATCACATTCGAAACACGGAATTGGGTCGATGCATCTCAAATGTATTATCCAGCAAGATATCCATAGGGCGCATAGAAGGGGTCTAATTTGAACAGAGAGATTAAACTATCTAAGGACAAAAAAATGAAGACCGACAATTCCTGAAAAAGGGAATATGTCAATGTTGTTTTTAGAAATATTCAACAAGACTTTGAAAGTAGAAGAGATTGGTTGATGGGAGGGGTTGGCTTAAAGCTATTCAAACAAAGTGCCATCTTTCAACACACGTTACTAGTTTGTGTTTGTCTCTGTGAACAGCGCACGGTGGTTCTCATCTGCGGGAGGAAAGATTAAGTGTCATCACTTGAACATCAAGCTCCGTTATGGTCTACGTCATTTCGGTCAGCTTTTTTGATAATACTCATTGCACTTTTCAGTCCTGTTTTTAAAATAATTCCACATAGAATGACAGTCAGGTTCATGCTTTCATTGTTTTCCATAGACATATGACATCAATTCATATCTCTACACCGCACCAAGAGCCATGGTATATGGGGCAGAACCGTGAGAGGAGTGTTCCCTTATTTTCTCTTTGGACTCACGACCGCACAAACAAAATAACAATACATTGTAGGCCCTAGACCACATTGCAGTCCATGTCTGCAGTTAACGGGCACAATGGACAATGTCCAACATGTATGTTGCAAAAGTGTTGCACTTGTTTTGCAGTTATGATTGATTTGAGGAGAGATTTCATCATCATTAGCCTATATTGGAAGGGGGGGTTCACACGCAACCACAGTAAAAGCCGTATTAGGCCTAAGCCTAACCTATGAAGCACATTTCTCGGTAAAAGTGTAGCAAGCATGGGCACCGGGGTTCTGAACCTTTAAGGCTGCGTTTAGACAGGCGGCCCAATTATGTTTTTTATTCTCTCACTAATTGGCATTTTTCACAATCAGATTAGCTCCGAGTGGTACAGTGGTCTAAGACATTGCGTCTCACTACAGAGGCGTCACTGCAGTACCTGGTTCGCATCCATGCTGCATCACATCCGGCCGTGATTGGGAATCCTATAGGGCGGTGCACAATTGGCCCACCGTCCCCCGGGATAGGCCGTAATTGTGAATAGGGATTTGTTCTTAATTGGCTTGCCTAGTTAAATAAAAGATGTGATTGGTGAAAATACCAATTAGTGTGAAAAATATCAGAATTGGGTTGTCTGTGTACCCATAGATCTTAAAACACGAACCCAACAACGCAAGCAAAACGGACTAAATAGTCAAATACGCTTTTTCGTTTTCAAATACTTTGTAGGCTACATTCGCAATTTTTCAGGTCACATTACATTTCGAGAAATGATATAGACCCAGGTCTTGGCCTATTGCAAGAAAAATAGAAAACAACCAGGTGTCATATTGCGCTGCCTTTGCATCCGGTTTATAGGCTATAGGTATAGCCTGCTTGATATACTAACCATAACTCAAGAGGCATAACACATGTCTCTTTTCAGGCTAGACATTCTGTTGCCTTTCCGAAATAATTAATCAACGTAAATCAAGGGCTCCTCCTATTCTTCACGCACCTGTTCACATTAAGGTCAACAATAGTTTTAAATGTGAGTTCTAAAGCATTTAGCAAAACGTCGCAGGTGGTGTTTCCATCATATGACATTTTTCTTAATGGGCAACTGTGATATGCAAAAACAGACTCGACAAAAATGCATTGCCATGTTTCAAAGAAAAAGCTGAAATATAATAAATTAAACAAGTTCTCCTGTTTCTTCGTTTTAATTGTAAAGAGTATATAAAACTATAGTGGGATCGATTTGTTTATGTTTTTTTTATTAATCGCAGTTTACATGCAGTCTCTCTCCAAATGATTTCAAAATACAAATAATAAAAGATAATAGTCTGTAATCGTTAACATACGCCTCTCATGATAGTAAAACACTTAGCGATGATAACCCAAAACAAAATCAAACTGAATGGGGCTCTCTTGGAAAACCTGTGTGTAAACGAAAGGTCACGTGGTATACCTGACTTTGAGTTTATGCATCTGTTGATATGTATCCCTTAAAATAATAACGATAATAGTAACAAGAATGAAGACATTTTATTGTTATTGTTTTCAACAGTATGCCATGTTATTACATCCCGGTAGAATACCTTTCAGTCCAGCCTGTTCAGCTAAACGCCTACCATCTCACCTCTCACGGCGTGTGCCACATGTTTCCGACTCTATTCTTTCCTTTTGCCTCAAGTGCCTGAAGCTTTTCTCAAACATCCATGTGCACTCAGAAAGGTCTTTCCCAACAGGGTCCCATGTTTAAGAGCCGAGTTCGACCAGGTTGGACGACATAGGGTTCAGTATAGTGTCGTGCAAAGAGTGATGATGGTGCACAGAGTCAAGGCTGGACACGAGGATGGCGCTAGGCCCGGGTGGAGGCGCGAGGCCGTGCATCTGCAGCCCGGAGTTTGAAACGAGGAGCATTGCCGGGCTCGACGAAGTGTGATCCGGAGTCCCTGAAGGCGTTTTGTCGTCGTCTGAGCTCCCCAAAAGTGTTTTATTTCCATTCATGGAAGAAGTCAATGGGTTGTGGCTGTTGGTGTTGGAGTTTTCGTTGTTTTCCCTGTAGAAAGGAAAGATAATAATATAGTAAAGTATAACGTAGCCTACATCATTCCACATTGTCATGTAGCCTTTACAAAAATGCATTCGTTTGCAAACGACACATAGGCCTATAGGCTCATCATAATTATCCTGAGCTGTTAGATTACAAATGTAGTATTAGTGCAGTTTTTAATTTACACGTTTCAGGCCTGTAGAATAAATGAACTGGTAAATGAGAAGTGTAGGTTCTGTCGTCGCTGTCATTGGCCTATGTTGTATTTTGTATAAGAAGTTGTAGCAGCCTATGTAGCTATTAAAATAACAATGTGTGAAACTCACGAGTCAAAGCCTATTTGAATCTAGGATCAGTGTTCGATTTTCTTGCATCATCTAGTCTCATTGTGCAGATCTTGTTTGTAATAAAAACTGGACTATGTCATTTTTAATAGACACATATGGGCAACTATATGCACTTGTCACAAGCGCGTGAAGTCCGCATGACACTTATTTTGGAATATGTGAATGCAATGGACACACACACACACACACACACACACACACACACACACACACACACACACACACACACACACACACACACACACACACACACACATATACTCATTCATACACACTCAAACCCCACACTAGGTAAATGATTTTATATTTATAACTTAACTGTTATTATATAATTATATAATTACACTCTGAATTGCATTTTGCCGTTTCTAAACACATTTGATCAAACAACACGTACCCTATAATGAGGACGAATAGACACATTTGTCATTACCGTATTCCATCAAGTCAACGTTAGGAAAAAAATGTTGAGCCATTTGAATGATATCTAAACTGTTCTATACGGTTAGTTTGGGCTTATATGGGTATGAAGGTATAAGGTCAAACCTCAACTGTGTATACACAAGCAGGCGTTAATGACAGACCTAACTATTGCTAAAAGTGTATTAGGCATACATTCACAGTCGCAGCGCAATGACTCATGGTTTTAAAGTGGAAAGGCATGATTTACGCAGTGGTATCAGCTTGAATTAGTCACCAGCGGGTGAAAGAAGACACCCTCTGAGTGAACACCTGACTAAAGACATTAAAGGTCCTCTTTACAGTAGGCCTATAATTTCGAAACTTTGAAATGTACAAACAGCTCAGTAAGCATTTGCAAAATAACTACCACCCACTAACAGAATATCAACATCTTGACATTCAATGAACTTTTTTTTGGTGTGCGAAATAGTTAAACCAGGCCTAAATGTACATATGTTCAAGTCCTCAGGTCTATATCTTTAAGGATTATTCCTTAAGTTTTCTTTAAAATTCATCCAGTGTTCATATTTCTAAGCATGCGTCAATTAGTCATATGGATAGGTTAAATGGTAAATAATAGCATGATATTAGTTTGCTTGTGTTTATTACATTTATATTTATTATTAATGATCGCTTATAATAAAATATTATATCATTTAGAATACCCTGATATGAAATGAGAGGATAGTATGTATGAGTCGGTTTCTCCCAACAGATAATCCAAGGTAAAGCCAACGTCCAGACTTTTACGCACACATAAACATTGAAACAAATGTACCAATAGGACAAAGACAAAGTAAACATTTACTTACTCGTACCTTTCCTTAGCTTCTGCCGCGCGGTCTCTTTGTCGTCTGTTTTTGAACCAGTTACTGACTTGTGTGGTTGTCAACCCTGTGCCCTCGGCGAGCTCCCTCTTCTCCCGCGGGGAAGGGTAGGGGTTATGCGTGTACCATTCTCTGAGGACGTTCCTGCTCTTCTCTTTGAAACAGTAACTTGTCTCCTCTCCGTCCCAGATAGACCGAGGCAGGGGGAACTTTCTGCGGACACGGTACTTTCCCACAGCCCCGAGAGGGCGGCCTCGGAGCTTCTCCGCCTCGATATAGTGTGCTTTGAGCCAAAGCTGTTGCAGCTTCGGGTGATTGTGAGGGGAAAATTGGTGGCTCTCAAGGATCTTATAAAGCTCTCTGAAATTTCCTCTGTGAAAGGCGACCACAGCTTTAGCTTTGAGAACACTTTCATTTTTGTGGAGGTGCTCACACGCGGGTAAAGACCACAAAAAGCGCCCGAGCCGTTCGATGTTTCCACCCTGTTGGAGGACCTCGCAGACGCACGCAACTTGCTCTTGCGTAAAGCCAAAAGTTGGAAGCATAGACATAGTTGCTAGTTAATAAACAGGTATATTTTTGCTCTACTTCCACGTCCTCTGTTATGGCTAAGACATTAATGCAAGTAACCTACACTGTAAGTCCACGAACAACCATGAAGTTCTCCAAAAGTAGGCTCTATCAAAATATAAAATCCAATCGAAATGTAAAAACTAAAGTCCCGTTCATGAATGGCAACACAACATGCACAGCAATCCCACCAAGTATACTGAGAGACAGTGTTTACTCCTTCCACAGTCGTTGTCCACCTTTTCTGTCGTTTCAACATTACCTACTCCTGAAGACCAGGCTCGCTCGCTTGATTTAATAATATTATTCTAAGATGGAAAGAAAAGCGATTATGTGAACTGTGATTGGTTGGTTATCTGACCCGTGGATGGCGAGGAAAAGACAATAGTTTTTGACAATGATTTTGTCATGGTTACGCTGTCATCGAAAGTAACCAGATATGCTTTGAGGTGGCTACCTGGTCCCACTGACTGATTGTCCCCTTCTATCCAAGCTCGCCTACCAATAGAAATATTGGCCAGATTTTTCCTGTAAATATTTTTTGTTTCTCCCAATTTTTGACAGACATTCGAGGCAGCCAAAGAGTGCGAAGCTGTGAAGCAGTGATCCCTTTTTTCTGGGGAGGATGGCGCCAAAGCGCGTAGCAAATGTATACACAGCCTCCACTATTCCTGCTTATTAATCATGTGCCATCTAATGTTTACATTGTAATACGGAATTTTATGTAGGCCTACACCACGCATCTGGCACATCATGATATAGATATCATACTTAAACTACAGGCTAGGCGTGAATTAACATTGCTGGGGGAACAACACAAATTGTTACCCGAAATATTTGGTATAATTTGACCTGTTTCGACACAGTGACAAAAGTCTATAGATACAGTATTTCCCCAAGTTGAAAAACTGGGGCAAACTGGGGCAAACTGGGGCCACTGTTGACGTGTTCCAAAAATGGGATACAGTTGAATGAATTAGATTTATACCAAAAGAAATGGTCTTAGAAAAGTTCCCAGATTTGAAGACAGTTCCCTCATCTTCCAATCGTGGTTTAACCCCTGCTAGATCATGTGCCCATTGACAACATCTGGTGTAATTAACCATGCATTATTTAATACACATGAGGATATGACAAAATACCAAGGCAGCCAGGCATCCTGTGGGCACACCACCAGGAACTGTACACTGTGGAATACTGTTGCATTAGGGCAAACGCACAAGGTGTCTGAATAATAAAACAAACGGTTGAGAGAGGTGTTTTCTGCAAAGACTGGTCTGGGAGAGAGGGGAGGGGACAGCTCGCGCTCTCTAAGGCTTTCTGATGGGAACGAAAGGTTGAGCTTGACACCGGTAAGACAAATTAACTTCTTGTTTGGAGATAGTATTTAAGAAATATATGTTAATAGTTCATAAATATAGATCTTCTCATGACGTCTTATATCTCCGATAAAAATAATTGTTCTGAGTGAGAGTGCCTAGGCTACCTGTTGTGGATATGTTATTATCTATTGCCTGGTGGAGTGGAGAATTGACCAGCTGATAGATTTCTATTGCATCACAGGGGGACCTCTTCATTAGGTCAATTTACACTCACCAGTATCATATCACACTAGGCCAGGTCTCTTTCCATCCACAGATATTAAAAGCGTCTGTATTATGTGCTTTCTGTAAAATAGAGCGCAAAAAACCTGTTTCAGCTTTCATCCGAAGAGCTTTGTAATTTTGCTGCTAATTTAAGAAGCATTTCAGACCACAAGAAAGCTCAGCAAAATTATATTTTGTGTGAAATTATAGAATCCCTAACGCTTGTCGTAAAAAAACGAAAGGGTTGTAAAAATAGCAAGATATGAAAAGGTGTTCTGCTCTGTGTTGTTTTGCCTTCAATGAAAATGGACCTCGGTTGCCTTGCCTCTTCCAGGCGAGGGTGTAGCCAGCCCAAGCGTCTCCACAAATCTCAAGCCAAAGTGTAGGCTACTCGTCTAGTCAACACTCAATGTTAGTACATTTGAATATAGAAATATTGCCATTATTGTCAACCATGAATATAGGTTCATTTTCATCGGTTATATTTGAATTAGGCCAGTACTTTGAATTAGGAAATGCACGCAATGCAAATTTGAAAGACAAAATTATTAGGCTTTACTGGCTCAAAAAGCTCAACAACAATATTTATGGTAATATTTAGGCTATAGTCCTATGTCTCTATTTCTCTTTAATATTGTAGTTTAGTTTAACTCTAGCTTAATTCAGACCACTGTGTTTTAAATCAGACCCAGTAAACGAAGCCACTTAATAGCAAGAAAACCTGTTTTTAGTGAAAGGACCGTGGGATGTCTCATATGCACTTGTAGGTTAAAATGCATCCATACCGTAGCCATAAATTACATCATTCATTTTAACATGCTTCTCAGTATTTTAGATCATATGATGGCACATTTCGCCGAATGAAAAACACAATAACTAATTTCCCCTGTATCATCCAGATTAATCATCTTGAAAGAAAACCCTTATCCGTTTCCATGTTATGTTTTCACTCGCGGAAGGAACAGAGTTGAATAAATTCGCCTGAAGCAAAGTTTGCAAAGTGGTATTTAGGCATTAGCTTGACTGATGCTAATCATCAGGGGACAAGTCTGCTGAAATGGAGATTCATAGAGGTATACAAATTCCCAATGTAATGATATTAGACTGAGCATTGGTTATTTACACCTCTGAGTAGTTTGTTCCTCTTGATCCACTTACAAATGTATTATCACATAGGGAAATGTAATAATAATACCAATACTAATAATAATACTACTACCACTACTACTTATAATAATATTCATAATAATAGTAGGATACATCTATGCGTAATTAATAAAAAAATATTTGTGGCACTCAATATAAATAGAAGGCCACACGATGCAATTATGTTTAATAACTGTTTAATAACATACAAAAAATAACCAGTGCATAATAGGCTATAATTTCCAATTGAGTATAATTTCAATCAATGACACGAAATAGTGCTTCAAGACATATCTAAAGGAGATGTTGAAGAAACGTTTTCACGGTACAAAAGCAACGAGCACACATGTTTAAAATGAGCGCTCAAACATTGTTTGACAGAGCAGCCACTACCAGACCAGCCACTACCACTACCAGCCACAGACCAGCCACTACCTACATAAAGCTCCCAGATCGTTTATGATAACTTTTGGGATGAGCGGGACAACAGTCGTCTGCCCCACTATTTCCCACACCCTGTATGATAAATGCTTATGAATAGGATATTTGTCTATTGAGAAAATGTACGAACCTGGCTATAGGCCACATAAACGTTAGGGCTATACAGGTCTAGACCCATTGCTCTAGCATAAAATTATATTTAATGAAATTCATTTGAAATTCTGTTTTGAGATGGGCCTTTATGTAGGTCTATGTGAAAAAAAGTGTTTAATCTATTAGGAACTGCCATGAACAGAAAACGCTAAGAGCCAACCTGGCGTACACATAAATCAGGCTTACAATTACAGAATAGGCCTATATTGTTCCAACTCCTTGTCAATAGCAATGCAATGCCCTATACAGGTGTAGTGCTCCTTGCGGTTAGAGGTGAGCCTATTCGTTTATTCCTTGCAGGCGGAAAGTGCCCGCTGGGCCACTGCGCAGTCACAAGTGCTGATCAAAGCCTCTGCTGCAGGCCGAAGGAACCTGGCAGTGACAGGCCAAATCAAGGTACCGGTCTCGCCTTGACAATGTTTGTAAACCTCTTGTTTCCACGGATCAGTTTGATCAGAGCTTTGCTGGGCAAGCGTGGCTGGTCTGAGCGGTGATTATTACAATGCTAATGAATGGGGATCGCGTTTCTTCTAATAGTCACCCCTATTTTCACAACCTCCCATCGCTAACCCAAAAGCTCTTTGCCACGACCTCCACTAATTGGACTGATTATTGCAATATGTTTTTTGGGGAGCGCAGGGTGGCGGCGGGACGTGGCTTTTCCGTGGCCTACCCCGAGACAGGCCCGAAGTGGGTCGATGAGTTACATTCGTTCAGACATGTCATGTTGGGCAGACAGAGAGAACGAATTAAATCCAGGCGATTGGTGTCTCTACTGTTTAAGAACATAAGAATGAGGGCCTAGGCAATAATTTAATGTTTCTATCTACCTTGTTACCCAATAGGCCTACACAGGAAGGAGTACTGGAAGGACTGATGAGATCTTGTCTTAATGTACAGACAGAATAGGCGTTGGCCTGAGAGGTTCACGCAGTGGATGATAGGCTATCACTAACACGGGTCTAGCTGGTGTTTAGAACTGTTTTCAAATTAGACCTATACTACGGAATACGCCATGTTATTCTGTTCTCATTAAGAAACGAATCCAACTACTGACACTAGGAGAATATATGTAGCGCAAGGGTTTCTCTGATTTACAGAATTACGTATGCACTTTCTCTTGGGCATTGGGCATAAATCTCAGATCCCAGATGAGATGTGCGGCCAAGGCAGGTGTGAGCGAACAATGGAAGCAACAAGTGTCTTTCTTCAGCCTCTCCACGGGGGCTAGAGTGTGGGCCCTGGGCCGCTACTTAGACTAATTCATTCAATCAATCATTTGATTTGATTCCTGCTTATTTTCAGTGCTTGCTCGGTTACTTCACCAGTACACGGAGTCTATTATGCATTTCCCCCTCACATGCTTAGCACGCACTATACTTTGAAGTGGAGTGCTAGTCCAGCGATCCTGATACTTCACTCTTCATTTACTGTCCCAGGAGACCCAGGCTGCGCGTGACATGTCATGGACATCTCTCTTGTCAGGGCGATAGGCGACGTGTGCAGTTTTGAAAACAAATTTAGCCCCCTTAACTCTTGTGACATACAAGGACAAAATATAGTCTATGTTATGGATAATGAAATGTCTAATGATGTTTTAGACTATACCAGAGCCTCTGAAAGTGTGATATTATTATTATTTTAGGTCAGCGTCTGCGTAAATTACATTTAAAAATTCGTTTTCACAAACAACCACAGTCTGAACCGCGTGCGTGACTGTTATGCCAGGAAGATGGCCTTTGAAGAGAGGAGAGCGCCCACGGTCTGCATTTTTCCCTGCTGACCGGCCTACCCTTCAAAAAACAACAATGCGTTAAGTTGATTGATAAGGAAACAAACTATTGTCCACATTGATTCTCATAAGGACTAGGATAGTCTATAAAGGTAATACTAACAATAAGTACAAATTAGGGGAAACTTATAAACAATTAAAAAATAACCTTTTAGGGTAGGCCTACTGTAACTTGCTATAGGAACAAAGGATCCGCTATCAATGAATTACACACATATCTGATTCTAAAGATCATGAAGAGGAAGATGAAACACATCCATTATTATTGTTATTTAGATTGATTGTTGTGCAGCATTAGGAATTGTAACGCGTACCTCCTCCTCTTCATCCGAAAAGGAGGAGTAGTGATTCGACCAAAATGCAGCGGTTTGATACGACATGATATTGTAATAAACAAAACAGAAAACATGACGAACACTTGAATAATTACAACACAAATAAACGATGTAGACAGACCTGGACACGAACTTACATATAACGTGAAGAACGCATGAAACAGGAAACAGACTACATCAACCGAACAAACAAACAAACAAACAAACAAACAAACAAACAAACAAACAAACAAACAAACAAACAAACAAACAAACAAACAAACAAACAAACAAACCGAAAACAGTCCCGTGTGGCGCAACGACATAGACACAGACACAGGAGACAACCACCCACAACAAACAATGTGAAAACACCTACCTTAATATGGCTCTCAATCAGAGGAAATGAAAACCACCTGCCTCTAATTGAGAGCCATATCAGGTCACCCTTAACAAACATAGAAACACACAACATAGACTACCCACCCAAAACTCACGCCCTGACCGTCAAACACATACAAAATAACAGAAAACCGGTCAGGAACGTGACAGGAATTCATGAGACAGTCCCCAGCAGTAGTACATTCAAATTGTATCCTATTCAAATGGAGTTTTTCTGCAGGTAGAACTTTTGCTAATCACGTTCTGGTGATACTGTAGAAGACACCACTGAGCCAGCATGGCCCATAGAGGGCACATAAAACCTCATGATAACAGGCTCCAACACTGTAAACAATTTCTCAGACGCCAATGCATCGAGTTCAAAGGCAGATCAGCGAACTACATGTACAAAAAAACATACTTAATTTACATTTTATTTTGGTCATTCCTTGTGGCAATAAACATTCTGATTTCATTGTCATCTTATTTTGTCTATTGACCTCTCACCCCCTTCATGGCATACTTGTTATTTTAGATGTGAGACTAATACTATATACAGTATAGATTACGATTCCTGACACACATATTAAATTCCCTGGCATATTGTTAAATATACAAATGTTTATATTTCCACCTTACAAGAAAACAAAACAATCAAATGTACAGTTTTTAGACTGAAAATGTCTGCTCCAGACTGCTCCCAATTCAGACTGCTCCCACTTCAGACTGCTTCCACTTCAGACTGCTCCCACTTCAGACTGCTCCCTCTTCAGACTGCTCCCTCTTCAGACTTCTCCCACTCAGGCTGCTCCCACTTCAGGCTGCTCCCACTCAGACTGCTCCCACTTCAGACTGATCTCACTCAGACTGCTCCCACTTCAGACTGCTCCCAATTCAGACTGCTCCCACTTCAGACTGCTCCCAATTCAGACTGCTCCCACTTCAGACTGCTCCCAATTCAGACTGCTCCCACTTCAGACTGCTCCCACTTCAGACTGCTCTCACTCAGACTGCTCCCACTTCAGACTGCTCCCACTTCAGACTGCTCCCACTTCAGACTGCTCCCACTCAGACTGCTCCCACTTCAGACTGCTCTCACTCAGACTGCTCCCACTTCAGACTGATCTCACTCAGACTGCTCCCACTTTAGACTGCTCCCACTTCAGACTGCTCTCACTCAGACTGCTCCCACTTTAGACTGCTCTCACTCAGACTGCTCCCACTTCAGACTGCTCCCACTTCAGACTGCTCCCACTTCAGACTGCTCCCACTCAGACTGCTCCCACTTCAGACTGCTCTCACTCGGACTGCTCCCACTTCAGACTGCTTTCACTCGGACTGCTCCCACTTCAGACTGCTCTCACTCAGACTGCTCCCACTCAGACTCCTCTTACTTCAGACTACTCTCACTCAGGCTGCTCTCACTCAGACTGCTCCCACTTCAGACTGCTCCCACTTCAGTCTGCTCCCACTCAGACTGCTCTCACTCAGACTGCTCCCACTTCAGACTGCTCCCACTTCAGACTGCTCTCACTTAGATTGTTCCCACTTCAGACTGCTCTCACTCAGACTGCTCCCACTCAGACTCCTCCTACTTCCGACTGCTCTCACTCAGACTGCTCCTGCTTAGACTGCTCCCACTCAGACTGCTCCCACTTCAGACTGCTCTCACTCAGACTGCTCCCACTCAGACTCCTGAACTTCAGACTGCTCCCACTCAGACTCCTCCTACTTCAGACTGCTGTCACTCAGACTGCTCCTGCTCAGACTGCTCTCACTCAGACTTCTCCTACTTCAGACTGCTCCCACTCAGACTCCTCCTACTTCAGACTGCTCTCACTCAGACTGCTCCCACTCAGACTCCTCCTACTTCAGACTGCTCTCACTCAGACTGCTCCTGCTCAGACTGCTCTCACTCAGACTTCTCCTACTTCAGACTGCTCCCACTCAGACTCCTCCTACTTCAGACTGCTCTCACTCAGACTGCTCCCACTCAGACTCCTCCTACTTCAGACTGCTCTCACTCAGACTGCTCCTGCTCAGACTGCTCCCATGTATTCTAATCAGCATTATCAGCCAACTTTTCTTACAAAGCTGTACATTTATTTTTTCAGCGTTTCGCCAAAGACTGACTCAATTATTATTATTTTAGTTATTCTAGTATTATTTTTGAATGATCGTTGAACTATTTAACTCTGATCCAAAACATCATCCGTTCTGATTCTCCAAACAATTAACAGGAGACACTGTTTGTACTCCAGCTACTTATTTTCGTGCATATTGCAACAAGCAACAGAAATGTGTCCATTGTCCTCCTGAGTTGACTTTATTGTTCAATGAGCACTAGACTATACTGAACAAAAAAATAAATGCAACATGCATCAATTTCAAAGATTTTACTGAGGTGCAGTTCATACAAGGAAATCACTCAATTTAAATGAATTCATTAGGCCCTAATCTATGGATTTCACATAACTTGGCAGGGGCGCAGCCATGGGTGGGCCTGGGAGGGCGTAGGCCCACCCACTTGGGAGCCAGTTCCACCCACTGGGGAGCCAGGCCCAGCCCATCATAATTAGTTTTTCCCCACAAAAGGACTTTATTGTCACGGCTGTTGAAAGGAGAGGACCAAGGTGCAGCGTTGTGAGCGTACATTTTCTTTTATTAGGGAAAAAAACGCAGAACAAAACAATAAACAATACCAAAACAAACCGTGAAGCTTAATGCAATGTGCCATCAAACAAAGTTAACTTCCCACAAAGACAGGTGGAAAAAAGGGCTACCTAAGTATGGTTCTCAATCAGAGACAAGGATAGACAGCTGCCTCTGATTGAGAACCACACCCGGCCAAACACAAAGAAATAGAAAACATAGAAATAAAGAAACTAGAATGCCCACCCTAGTCACACCCTGGCCTAACCAAAATAGAGAAAAAATGGCCAGGGCGGCCAGGGCGTGACAGTACCCCCCCCCCCCCCCCCCCCCCCCCCAAAGGTGCGGACTCCGGCCACAAAACCTGACTCTAAAGGGGAGGGTCCGGGTGGGCTTCCTTTACGATGGCGGCTCTGGTGCGGGACGTAGAACCCCCTCCGCCTCTGGCTCCCCCCACTTTGGTGGGGGGAGCCTCTGGTGCGGGGACCCTCGTAGCGGGCCCCGGACTGGGAACCCTTGTTGCGGGCCCCGGACTGGGCACCCTCGTTGCGGGCCCCGGACTGAAAAATAAATAAATACTCATCAGCACCGCCCCATCCCCCTCCTCAAACAGTCCCGTTGGTGAAGAACCCGGATATAGAGTTCCTGGGCTGGTGTGGTTACACGTGGTCTGGGGTTGTGAGGTCAGTTGGATGTACTGCCAAAGTCTCTAAAACGAGGCAGCTTGTAGTAGAGAAATGACCATTCAATTCTCTGGCAACAGCTCTTTTGGACATTCCTGCAGTCAGCATGCCAATTGCACACCCTCAAAACTTGAGACATCTGTTGCATGGTTGTGTGACAAAACTACACATTTTAGAGTGGACATTTATTGTCCCCAGCACAAGGTGCACCTGTGTAATGATCATGCTGTTTAATCAGCTTCTTGATATGCCACACCTGTCAGGTGGATGGATATTCTTGGCAAAGGAGAAATGCTCACTGACAGGGATGTAAACCATTTTTTGTACAAAATTTGAGAGAGATAAGCTTTTTGTGCGTATGGAACATTTCTGGGATCTTTTATTTCAGCTAATGAAAAATGGGGCCAACACTTTACATATTGCTTTTCTATTTGTGTTCAGTATAGATTAAATCACTGGGTGATAAGGAAGGGGTTCTTTACAGTGCCTTCATAATATCCTCTTCTTCCCCATATGGGTATCGGTCAAGATGGATAGGTGTACCTGCTGAGCGGGACAGAAAAAGGCCTTTACCTGGGCGTCTAACAAGTATTGTAGTAGGGTCAGCTAAGAGGGCTTCTACCCCAGAGGGCTTCTACCCCAGAGGGCTTCTACTCCAGAGGGCTTCTACCCGAGAGGGCTTCTACCCCAGAGGGCTTCTACCCCAGAGAGTTTCTACCCCAGAGAGTTTCTACCCCAGAGGGCTTCTACCCCAGAGGGCTTCTACGCCAGAGAGTTTCTACCCCAGAGAGTTTCTACCCCAGAGGGCTTCTACTCCAGAGGGCTTCTACCCCAGAGGGCTTCTACCCCAGAGAGTTTCTACCCCAGAGAGTTTATACCCCAGAGGGCTTCTACCCCAGAGGGCTTCTACCCCAGAGAGTTTCTACCCCAGAGAGTTTCTACCCCAGAGAGTTTCTACCCCAGAGGGCTTCTACTCCAGAGGGCTTCTACCCCAGAGGGCTTCTACTCCAGAGGGCTTCTACCCCAGAGGGCTTCTACTCCCTAGGGCTTCTACTCCAGAGGGCTTCTACCCCAGAGGGCTTCTACCCCAGAGGGCTTCTACTCCAGAGGGCTTCTACCCGAGAGGGCTTCTACCCCAGAGGGCTTCTACCCCAGAGAGTTTCTACCCCAGAGAGTTTCTACCCCAGAGGGCTTCTACCCCAGAAGGCTTCTACGCCAGAGAGTTTCTACCCCAGAGAGTTTCTACCCCAGAGGGCTTCTACTCCAGAGGGCTTCTACCCCAGAGGGCTTCTACCCCAGAGAGTTTCTACCCCAGAGAGTTTATACCCCAGAGGGCTTCTACCCCAGAGAGTTTCTACCCCAGAGAGTTTCTACCCCAGAGAGTTTCTACCCCAGAGGGCTTCTACTCCAGAGGGCTTCTACCCCAGAGGGCTTCTACTCCAGAGGGCTTCTACCCCAGAGGGCTTCTACTCCAGAGGGCTTCTACTCCAGGGGGCTTCTACCCCAGAGGGCTTCTACTCCAGAGGGCTTCTACTCCAGAGAGTTTCTACCCCAGAGGGCTGATGTCAGCCCTCTGATGTCAGCTTGTTGTGCACTTTCCTCTCACATATGACTTCCTGTTCCAGTCTGGGAGGGTATTGACTTCCTGTTCCAGTCTGGGAGGGTGTTGACTTCCTGTTCCAGTCTGGGAGGGTATCTCTTTACAGAAGGCAGGTTGCTCTCTGGTTAAATCAATCTGTAACATCGCTTAATGTTTTCACCTCATGCACAAACTGCAAAAATCTCAGAAGCTGGAGACTCTTACATCCCTCACTAGCTTTAAGTTCCAGCTGTCAGAGCAGCTCACAGATCACTGCACCTGTACATAGCTCATCTGTAAATAGCCCATCCAATCTATCTCATCCCCATACTGTATTATTGTTCTTTATCTTGCTCCTTTGCATCCCAGTATCTCAACTTGCACATTCATCTTCTGCACATCCTACCATTCCAGTGTTTAATTGCTATATTGTAATTACTTTGCCACCATGGCCTATTTATTGCCTTGCCCCTCTTATCCTACCTCATTTGCACATGCTGTATATATGTTTTTCTACTGTATTATTGATTGTATGTTTGTTAATTCCATGTGTAACTCTATGTTGTTGTATGTGTAAACCTGCTTTGCTTTATCTTGGCCAGGTCGCAGTTGCAAATGAGAACTTGTTCTCAACTAGCGTACCTGGTTAAATATGCCAGGAAAGATTTTATTAACATTGATCCACAGTAATTAGCTATGTGCCTAATGCTGAATTTGTATCCATTCCTGTCCCTGCAATTTTACTGTGATTTGGAGTTTCACTTGAAACTAGGAGTTCACGGGGTGTCACAAGCCATATGGCCAATAAATACTTCCATGATACAGTCAGTAGATCTACACTGGTGCTGCACCATATACGTACATACTGCAGGACATACTCTACATGTTTTTGTCATGCAGACCATTAACCAACTGAACTTTACATGCAATGCTTTACTGTACTTTGAAGGAATGTTTAATGTGTTTGCGTGCAGCATTAAATCACGTTCGCCTTCTTCCAGTACAGTAAGTTCTTGAGTTCAAGACAACAGCAGTTCTTTCCTAGTTTTCTCCATGTATAGCAGAACAGCATACATGAGAATAACCAATACATTGTAACTTTTGAGTTTCTTACACCAATCCATCTATGGCGGATCCCTCCGTCTGACTAATGTGTGTTTTTAGCATCCAAAACAAATCTCTTTGTCTTTTTTTTTCATAATCATAATGAGTTCCTTCTCAAGCTCTCCGATTGTCCATCAAGCATGTCAGTGTTTACAGTGGAGTGCCTTTAATAATGTAATATGAAACCACATGTTGTAGAAATTAGGCAAAACATGTGTGCATTGTAAATGTACGTATGCACACTTTTTTTTTATATGGAGGAGTTGAATTTTATGATTGCTTTTTAATTCTGTTAGTCTGGCAAACTAAACGCCTGCAAAATTCAGGAAGTTAACAATTACAGTCAATTTGAGTGTGCAACAACAGCCATACACCATTTGAGAGTATTGAGGACTTACAGTGCCTTGCAAAAGTACCCCCTTGGCGTTTTTCCTATTTTGTTGCATTACAACTGGTCGTTTAAATTGATTTTTATTTGGATTTCATGTAATAGACATACACAAAATAGTCCAAATTGGTGAAGTGAAATGAAAAACAATATATTGTTTAAAAAAATTCTAAAGAATTCAATTGGAAAAGTGGTGCATGCATATGTATTCACCCCCTTCACTATGAAGCCTGTAAATAAGATCTGGTGCAATTACCTTCAGAAGTCACATTATTAGTTAAATAAATCCACCCGTTGTCCAATCTAAGTGTCACATGATCTGTCACATGATCTCAGTATATATACACCTGTTTAGAAAGGCCCCAGAGTCTGCAACACCACTAAGCAAGGGGCACCACCAAGCAAGCGGCACCATGAAGACCAAGGAGCTCTCCAAACAGGTCAGGGACAACGTTGTGGAGAAGTACAGATCAGGGTTGGGTTATAAACAAATATCAGAAACTTTGAACATCCACTGAGCACCATTAAGTCATAACAAAATGGAAAGAATATGGCACCACAACAAACCTGCCAAGAGATGGCCACCCGCCACAATTCACAGACCAGGCATGGAGGTCGTTAATCAGAGAGGCAACAAGAGACCAAAGATAACCCTGAAGGAGCTGCAAAGCTCCACAGCGGAGATTGGAGTATCTGTCCGTAGGACCATTTTAAGCTGTACACTCCACAGAGCTGGGCTTGACGGAAGAGTGGCCAGAAAAAAGCCATTGCTTAAAGAACAAAAATAAGCAAACACATTTGGTCTTCATCAAAAGGCGTGTGGGAGAATCCTCAAACATATGGAAGAAGGTACTCTGGTCAGATGAGACTAAAATTGAGCTTTTTGGCCTTCAAGGAAAACGCTATGTCTGGCGCAAACAAAACACCTATTATCACCCAGAGAACAACATCCCCACAGTGAAGCACGCTGGTGGCAGCATCACGAGTTGGGGATGTTTTTCATCTCAGGGACTTGGAAACTGGTCAGAATTGAAGGAATGATGGATAGTGCTAAATACAGGGAAATTCTTGACGGTAACCTGCTTCAGTCTTCCAGAGATTTGAGACTGGGACCGAGGTTCACCTTCCAGCAGGACAATGACGCTAAGCATACTGCTAAAGCAACACTCGAGCGGTTTAAGGGGAAATATTTAAATGTCTTGGAATGGCCTAGTCAAAGCTCAATCCAATTGAGAATCTGTGGTATGACTTATAGATTGCTGTACACCAGCGGAACCCATCCAACTTGAAGGAGCTGGAGCAGTTTTGCCTTGAAGAATGGGCAAAAATCCCAGTGGCTAGATGTGCCAAACTTATAGAGCCATACCCCAAGAGACTTGCAGCTGTAATTGCTGGAAAAGGTGGCTCTACAAAGTATTAACTTTGGGGGGTGAATAGTTATGCACGCTCAAGTTTTTTTTTTTTTTTTTGTCTTATTTCTTGTTTGCTTCACATGAAAAAGTATTTAGCATCTTCAAAGTGGTAGGCATGTTGTATAAATCAAATGATGCAAACCCCCAAAAATCTATTTTAATTCCAGGTTGTAAGGCAACAAAATAGGAAAAATTCCAAATGGGGTGAATACTTTCATAAGCCACTGTACTGTGAGGAAATGGAGCATATGAATCATGACATATAGAGTCAATAGTAGTTCTCCTTTCCTATGCTGATTTTGATAGTGTTAACATGCAAAAAGCATCATGTTTAACACAACTCATTTAGAAACTCATTCCCGGAACAGATCCTTCTTTGTAACAACCTATTGAATTAATCAATATGGAGTTCAACTTATGTCTAAAAGTTCAAATGTTCTGAGTCAACATGTAAGATTTGTTAATTGGATCATTTTTTATGTTGAACCTTATTTATTCCAAAGTAATAACATGTTCTCACTTCTGCAGGTCAGTATCACGTTCCGTCATCATCGAGGTGGAAAGGTGTGTTCGATTGTGAGCTTGATGGTCAGTCTGCCTTTCAATGTGGATAAACGTCACCTTGTTGGTGTGTGGTTATGATATTCTTATTTGATATTTCAATAATATTGTTATTATTTTGTTATTCTTCACGTTGGGATATTTAAACACTGTCAATGAGCAGTATGAAATGATAATTAAATGTACATTAGTTCAAGTTAAGTTAATTATACTGATATGTAGCCTATGCTAACTTTTTCAAACTGAATTAATTCTTAGCATTTGAATTATTGGTTTGTTAAAGACGCTTTTCATCATTCAGCATTGCTCATTTAAATCCAGACAAACCTGTTTTTAGCAAACAGATGAATATCTCAGCAGGAAGCCATCAAGTATTCAAAAATAGGGACACTTTATGAGACCCAAATGAAACTGATATTGAGCTATGACGAATTCCTTGATGAAAATAACCCCCATACAACTACTGAATGTGCAACGACATCAAACATCACAGAAATGTAGAAGGTGTATCTGTTTCTAACGTTTTCATGAGATTGATTAATAGTTACGAAACTGCTTCTGTAACCATTCTCTAGCTGTCTACAGCAGAGCCACATATTTCAATATGTCTGTGGTCTACAGTATAGCATATTGGCATGTACATACATATAGTGGGAGAGTATAGGGTTTCTGTAGGATGAGGCCTAGTGAAGACGTACTTGTCTACATGCAGAGGAAAAGATGGTTCTTTACGGGGAGGGGGGATTACTGTCAATTGCTCACAAATTGCAGTAATGCCCAGAGCTCGGCCACCCACATGCGCGCAGAGAGACAATTGCTACATGTGTCCATTCCACATTGGCAACACGTGGCGCTTACACGGGCAACACTATCTTCATTCTTTCCACTGACACTTAGAAAAAGCATGTGTGAATTACCAAGCTCTCTAAAACCTATTTATTTATAATTGGGTATTGAAACGTATGAACATAATGAAACATTGCTTTCATTGAATGTATTTATTGATAAGAGGATTTTGTGTATGTACAGTATGCCATATAATGGGTATTTTTTTAATGAGTATAAATAGCGTCAACAGAGCAAAACAACTGAGTACCATGCATGCAGTATATCCCCACTCCTCTGTTCATTCTTCTCCCTCACAGCTAGCAGATGGCTAATCGAGTAACGGAGTTTAATAAGCACTGCTGAGACTAATAATGAAATAAGGGCCCTTCATATTGTTATCTTTAATGTCAGGACCTGCTTCCATCCAGCAGATAATATTAAATCACCAAGGAGATGCGGAAGAGTTGACTCATTTAAACCACATGTACTTCCTGCTTTGGCTGGTGGAAAGGCACAGTGTTTAAATTGTATTGAACACAAATCTACCCTCAGTGAAGGAATGGAGTGTGGGTGGACTACAGGTGTGGTATCTGACTCTGACTCACGGGTGTGGCTCTTTAGCTCCAGTAGTGAGGACAGTAGAGGAGTCAACGCTCAGGCATTAAAGCTGACTTTAAACACTCAGGTCAGGGCACATGAAAGACCTAACCACTGGGACTAAGATCAGTCTGTCTGCACACCGTCTGCAGCTGGCACCGGAGGAGAGACAAGATGGCAGGCTTTGTGGGTGTTTGCACACATGTGCATTAGTGCGTGTGTGTGAGTGCACGCTTGTGTGCGAAAAACTGAGCCTCCCCGTGCAACAGAGCATGTGTACAATATACCGTACCAACCAACAGTATAGATAACCAATGACCTTTCAACTCTCTAGTAGTAACGAGGCCTGTTGCCCCGAGAAATCTGAGGAAGAATGTGTTAACGGCTCTGTGTGAAGCTATGGTTGGGAGGAGGAGGGGCGGAGGATGTTGGGGATAAGGTAAAGAACAGAAAATAGCACTCTATAAAGTACAAAACCTTTGTCAAAAAAGTGGGGGAATATTTATTATGGCCAACTTCACTTATGGCTTCCTGCAAGCGGCAGCCGGTGCTGTGTGCTCCACCTCGGGGAGCTGTGAGCAGGTCACGGTTTTGGTTTGCATGCCAGCCTCGACCCACGCTGAGGAGGAAAGCCACCACAGTCATATTTACATCAAGTACTGTAATATTATCAATAAAAGCCTGGAGCCAGGCACCTTGCTGTAACTCACTGCAGACAAGTGGCTGTGCAGCTGTTCTGGCTTCATCCTCAGGGCAAGGGGAGGAGGGGGGGGGGGGGGGGTGAGAGACAGGTGTCCCAGCCAAGCCAAGACTGCACATGTCTCTGATCCTGAGGTCAATTGTGGCTTGTTGTCCTTTGTGTAAGATTTGGCAATACGTCCAGGGAGTCTGAGAAGATTTATGATAAGATAATAGGTGACAACAAGTGAATTTGTGACTGGAGAATTGCATTACAAGATGATTAGCCAAGTCCTGCTTTTCCAAGACAGCAACAGAGCATCATTAGCCCACTCTTACAAAACAAAACATGATACAGTTCCTTAGTTTTTTGGGGATATGATGATGCAAAACAGCTGTACTAATCTCAATGAGGTATCTAAGTCATATTCATCTAAATCAAGGGGTGTATTTCATTAGTTGAAATGATTGGATAACTAACAGAGTGGCTTTATTAACATCAGAAGTAGAACACTAACATGATATCGTAGTGATGTTCATCTCTGTCCCTGCTAGATGGTGTTACTTGGCTTCCAGCAGCAGGCTATCTGTATGACCTCATTACATGACCTCCTCAGCCAGAGATAACACTTCACCAGAGCAGGAGCAACATGAAGAGCATGTCTCACAGTGTCTCCATCTGAACACACCACCGGAACTCTGAAACAGATCATTTAAAAACAGATCTAGGAAGTAAACACAAGGATACGTGTACATAAATATTCAGAGGTGCAGCTTTGGTTTTAGAAGTGGGGGTTGTATAACCTTGTAGGGGGGTCTGAGGGTCCTCCCTCAGAATGTTTTGGGCATTTAAAGCTAATTTCCAGAATCTCTACACGATCTAACATGACCTTTGGCCATTCTAGCCATCTCTATTGAGAACAACAAAAAGTAATCAAAAATTCCTAATCATCAAGCTAGGTATGAGATCATTATTAAATCTGTTTAAGTGATTGATAAGACTAAACTAGATCAAAGATAATTGTATAATCAATAGTGTTTTGCACCTTTAACCAATAGCCTAACAAATTAACAACTTAAAGTATGAAGACTTAACTTTTGATATCCTTTAAGACAACGTCTACTGTATATATCATTTCAGCCAGACCGCCCTGCCAGCCCGACCCCCACCAGTCTAGTCAATAACTCAACTCTCTTCCCAACAATTTCCTTCCCATCTTTTTTTTAATGCCTCAAGGGAAAGGTTTGGAAAACAAAAGTTGAATAAAAATACACATCCACCTACACATATACAGTACATTAACACTCAGAAACAGGACATCCTCCTTATACAGTGCCCTCAGTAATTACTGGTGAAGCCATTTTCAGTGAAAAATTTCAGTGAAGCCATTTTCTTCTTATCGCTCTATACTTGACAACTTTGGATTTGAAATCAAACTATGAGGTTAAGGTGCAGACTGTCAGATTGAATGAGAACGTTATAGAAGCACATATATCATACCCCACCAAAAGAATGCCTACCTCCACTGTCATTGTAATGGAGAGAGGATAGCATGTCTTCTCACTCATCATTATTCACGATTCATTTAGGATCAAATACTACACTTTTTTACTACTTTAATAAACATACAAATATTTTTTTGGGGTGGGATATGTACAAACAGTGGTGTAATTTCTAAACGGTTCACCATTAAAATACCCTCAAATTGAAGATCACAGTCTGCACTTTAACCTCATAGTCATTGTTTGATTTCAAATCCAAACGTTTGGAATGTAGAGGCAAAATAAGAAACAATACTGCACTGTCCCAGTAATTACGGAGGGCACTGTAATTCATATCATAGGCCTAATAGTACTGTAGAGCTCTTTTCACTTGCACACAATATAGCTGCATCACCACGTCCTGCCTCTAGGGGTCCACTGCCCTGCAGCACTACAACCCAACACACCCCATTCATCTTTAGGATCTTAATAAAATATGCATTATTGGTTTCAGGTGTGTTAGGCTAAGGCCAGAGTGACAACCAACAATATGGCAGACCCCCAGTGCCAGGACTGAGCAGCCCAGCAGGTAGGGATCACCTAAATAGGTATCTCCCCTGACTTGGGCATGTTTTCAATACAGACTCCTTTTGTCATACAGTATTCCATATATGGCATCCAGACCTTATGAAAGTTGCACAGTATACCCTTAATCTTGTAATAAATCAAATCTAGTGATACATATCTTGACATCCTTCACTGGCATGTACTGTAGTATGTTCTATGGATGGTCTTTAAACTGCAGTCATTTATGTCTGAGATGATATGAACACGACTGGGCATTCTAACATATCTGTACCCATTCATCATCATCAATAGTGTCTCCCAGATCTTCCTCACATTTGTGTGTCATCGGGAAAAGCCTCAATCAACCCTTGATACAGTTTGGAAATCAACTTTAGAGGTCTGTCAGAGTGCCTTAAAATAGTTTCAATCTTTAAAACTTCTGGCTTGTCCAGTGTTTTCTACACAGAGAGAATAAAGTGTTGTATCTGCAAAAGTTCACCTCAGCTCTGTCACATACTGATCTTCCCTGGCTGCATGACCCTGCTGAGACCCCTTACACCATCTGATCCTCCTAAGAATTTTCTTGGTATATATTTATACATTATAATATCCAAGAATATAATACATTTCCATTATTCCATGATCCCAGACTGTAGACTACCCATCAACTCAAGATGGAAATTGGTATCCATTCACTGATTGTTATAATATACAGCAAAATTCTCCTGAGCTCTGTGTACTTGTCTTCCCTGGCTGTCTGACCCTGCTGGGACACCGGTCACCATTTGATCCTGCTAAGACATGATGAGCATAGTGTTGTGTACTGACTGTGCACCATAACAGTGAAGCCTGTAGAGCTGTTTATACCGTGTCAGTGAAAAGTAGGGAAGTAGCTAGGGAAACTGACAGATTAATAACATTACATAGCTATACTGACTCTAATAAAAACTCAAATTGCACTGTCAAAACATTTCAGAATATCGATCTTCAATCGTTTGGCCGCTTGTTTCATCATTTGAGTCAGGTCTAGTGTAATTGAGGCAAAAATAATAGCTAAAGTTAGTGAGCTTGCAAGCTAATGATAGCTAACTTTTGGCTAGCTCTAATGGTACATCAACTGGCGAAAACTAGCCAAGTTAATTTACTTATGTTGAAACGGGACATAACAAAGGCTACAAAATATTTCCAACAGCTGTTAGATATTGCTATTTGACAGATAGCTGAGGCTAGAGCTAAACTGGCTGTGTGGTAGCTAGCAACTAGCTAGGTAGCTAGTTCATTCCCTTCAGACAGATCTTCAGTTGAGAGGGGATAAAACATTAGCTAACGTTATATGTCAGTTATACTACTAGCTCAGCACCTGCAATAAATACTTGTTTTCTGTTAAGTCAAACAGCAGTTACCTTGCCAGATACACCAGTCAAATAAAGAGTTGCCAGTGTCTGCTCTGCTTGCGTCTACAACTCGGGAAAAAAAGCGCAACACAGAACATACAGCAGCTGCTTCTATTCATCTATCCCGTGCCGGTCCTATAAGCCAGCCTTTCAGAAGCTTTGCCTTCACATAGCCTGTCTGCACACTGAAACCCAATCGTGGAAAATACTTAAGAAAAAATACTTTAAAGTACTATTTAAGTAGTTCTTGGGGTATTTGTACTTTACTGTTGATACTTTTGACAACTTTTACTTTTACTTTACTACTGGTCATCCCTACTGCCTGGTCATCCCTACGGCCTCTGATCTGGTGGACTCACACAAATGCTTAGTTTGTAAATTATGTCTACGTGTTGGAGTGTGCCCCTGGCTATCCGTCAATTAAACAAACAAGAAAAGGGTGCCATCTGGTTTTCTTAATATAGGCTGTTTGAAATGATTCATACTTTTGCTTTTGAGACTTAACTATATTTTTTCAATTACATTACCTTTTGATACTTAAGTATATATTAAACGAAATTCTTTTAGACTTTTACTCAAGTAATATTTTACTGGGTGACTTTCACTTTTAATAAAGTAATTTTCTATTAAGGAATCTTTACTTTTCCTCAAGTATGACAATTTGGTACTTTTTCATCCACTGCTGAAACCGCCAAACAGCCTAACTGACCGCTCTGAGGCGGCTGCATGGTCCTAAAGCACACCGATGTTGTTTTTTGTATCACAGTGCAATGGTAAAACTGGGGGGACCAAAAAGCAATTTCAGAATGTTGGAGTGTTATGTTCCCCCCGTCTCCAGTGAAAGTTGCGCCCCTGCAAATATCTAATGAACAAATCGATGTAATGAATAAATATTTGTGAGATCATTTGGAGAAAAAGTTTGATTGCAATTCTCAGCAAGCTTTATGGGGTGGGTTGGGGGCCGCTGCGCATGTAACATTTGCCCTGCTGCAAGGGGAAGTGATGTTAGATACTTGTAGACCAAAATTGCCCCACTTAGCCAAACAAACTGCTGATGGCTTAACCCAAGCTTTCTAATGGCCAAAATAACCAGGATCAGCCTCTCCCTCCTTGGCCCTGCAAAAACTATGCAGAAATTAGCCAGCATAAATACATTCCAGTGGAGGTTGAGTTATTGAGCCTCTCCCTCCATAGCCCTGCAAAAACTGGGCAGAAATTAGCCGGCCTTAATAAATTCAAGTGGTTGTGTTAATGAGTGCTTATTTGTGGACGTCTTGTGAAGGACCTGATCTAGAACACACACCCTCACATAAAAACCAGACCTCATCTAGAACTCATACCTTCACATAAAAACCAGACCTCATCTAGAACACACACCTTCACATAAAAACCAGACCTCATCTAGAACTCATACCTTCACATAAAAACCAGACCTCACCTAGAACACACACATCTTCACATAAAAACCAGACCTCACCTAGAACACACATCTTCACATAAAAACCAGACCTCATCTAGAACTCACACCTTCACATAAAAACCAGACCTCATCTAGAACTCATACTTTCACATAAAAACCAGACCTCATCTAGAACTCATACCTTCACATAAAAACCAGACCTCACCTAGAACTCATACCTTCACATAAAAACCAGACCTCATCTAGAACTCATACTTTCACATGAAAACCAGACCTCATCTAGAACACACACCTTCACATAAAAACCAGACCTCACCTAGAACACACATCTTCACATAAAAACCAGACCTCACCTAGAACACACATCTTCACATAAAAACCAAACCTCACCTAGAACACACATCTTCACATAAAAACCAGACCTCATCTAGAACACACATCTTCACATAAAAACCAGACCTCATCTAGAACACACACCTTCACATAAAAACCAGACCTCATCTAGAACACACACCTTCACATAAAAACCAGACCTCATCTAGAACTCATACCTTCACATAAAAACCAGACCTCATCTAGAACTCATACCTTCACATAAAAACCAGACCTCATCTAGAACTCATACCTTCACATAAAAACCAGACCTCACCTAGAACACACATCTTCACATAAAAAACAGACCTCATCTAGAACACACACCTTCACCTAAAAACCAGACCTCATCTAGAACACACATCTTCACATAAAAACCAGACCTCATCTAGAACTCACACCTTCACATAAAAACCAGACCTCATCTAGAACACACACCTTCACATAAAAACCAGACCTCATCTAGAACACACACCTTCACATAAAAACCAAGCCTCATCTAGAACACACACCTTCACATAAACACCGGACCTGACCTAGAACACACACCTTCACATAAAAACCAGACCTCATCTAGAACACACATCTTCACATAAACACCAGACCTCATCTAGAACTCATACCTTCACATAAAAACCAGACCTCATCTAGAACTCATACCTTCACATAAAAACACACTGAATTCTGAACATCGACTTTGAAGTTCTGTCTGACCTCTCTTTTAGAGGCACGGATAGTGAGGATATAAATTATGGTCCCTGTTCAGCTGTAACTTTACATCCCAAGGTGTCATTGTTGCAGCGTCTCTGCGTCTCACTACACACTCACACATTGGTAATTAGAGTGCCACTTCTCCAGCCAGCACCTTTTCTCTCTGGGTCACTGATAGCAAAAGGCTCTTAAACTTTATATTCCCTGATGGAGTGGAAAAGCTGGTGCGACATTACAGTTGAATGTTTAAGTAAAATCTCATTACGGACCCTTTCTTTTTTAGGACTTAGTGTTTACCTGGAGTGGAAAGGGTAAGTGCAATATCCAGGGTGTCGTTTCCATGCCCAAACCAGGTTTGAAGGGCTCATAAATGCTAACAGATACAGTAAACCCAGTTTAAACTATACTGTTAAAGGATGAAAGGAAAATGTTTGTTGTATTTCCCAGACTGTTTTTATACTAGTTGAAAACAGACCTGTTTCCTTTGTTTATTCAGATAAATACGGTGAATGGATAAATAAAACACACATTTAGATAAATATACAGTCTGTTAGTCTGTTCAGCTCCATGAAAAACCACCTTAGTGTTCAAACATTCATAGAATGCACGTTCATATGATTGTATTTTTGAATCATATTTATTCAAGTGATAGATGTTGGTTTATCATAAGCATGATTATTGTTATTAAAGTATTAGTTGTGGTATTGTAGTTGAATTTGAATGAGTCAATGTTTTTTGTATAATAGCTAGTAAAGCTACTGTGTACATCTTCAGTGAATCTCCTGTAATAGTTTTCTTCCAAGCTATTGCCTTAGTTAGTGGGAGGGGATAAATGTGTCACTCAGTTATACGGGCTCCACCAAGTGAAAACTGTCTATGAGTCGTACTTCCCGTGCACAAATGCTCGCTCTGTGGATTAACAGATAGGCAACTTTGAAAGCTTATCTTGTGCATCTCAGCATATTTGAATACTTTTTTCATATGTAATCTTGTAGGTAATTTAATCAATTTGACCAGCCCAGTGCGGGATTAAAAGACGTTGACTCAGTCGGCGAAGGCTTTTATGGAGAGACATTCAAGCCAGAGTCAATGCTAATTTAATGAGCCAATGATTTTACCTGTGTCTCACCTTTCCCTTTTGTTGCCACACTATAAACTGCACTTATGAAAGGCCCCATCCGGTTTGTTTTCACAATCAATCTATTTTTTCCCTCGAAAATGAAATATTCTGTGTTCGGAGAAGTCGTTTCTTGCCAGGACTAGCACTTCTAGTTGGAAAAGAGGGTTAATCTTTCAACAGACAGAGCAATAAAAAGCTTTTGAAAGAGGGATCCAAGAAGAATAGGAAACCCTCCCTTGTGGCTCTGTGGTCAAACATGAGTGTAGAGGACAGGCTGGCACTTGGCCCAGAGAGTGTGAGCATCCCTGCCATCTCCAAGACTAAACCGTGCCAGCAGCCACACTGAACAAGTTAAATCAAATCAAATCAAATAACATTTTATTAGTCACATGCTGTAACGGCTTTCTTCCTGGGATGGAGGAGAGGACCAAAATGCAGCGCAGTTAATGTTCAACATGTTTAACAAAGAATGACAATAACGTGAACACTATACAAACTACAAAATAACAAACGTGAAAACCGAGACAGTCCTATCTGGTGCAGAACACAAACACAGAGACAGGAAACAACCACCCACAATCCCCAACACAAAACAAGTCACCTATATATGATTCTCAATCAGGGACAACGATTGACAGCTGTCTCCGATTGAGAAGCATATTAGGCTGAACACAGAAACAGTCGAACTAGACACACAACATAGAATTCCCACCCAGCTCACGTCCTGACCAACACTAAACAAGCAAAACACATAAGAACTCTGGTCAGGACGTTACACATGCGCCGAATACAAGAGGTGTAGACTTTACAGTGAAATGCAGTTTAAGAAAATGGAGAAAAATAAGAAATAAAAGTAACAAGTAATTAAAGAGCAGCAGTAAAATAACAGAAGCGAGACTATATACAGCGGCATACCGGTACAGCGTCAATGTGTGGAGGCACCGGGTAGTTGAGGCAATATGTACATGTAGGTAGAGTTATTAAAGTGACTATGCATAGATGATATCAACAGAGAGCAGCAGCGTTGTAAAATAAGGGTGGGAGGTCAATGCAAATAGTCTGGGGAGCCATTTGATTAGGTGTTCAGGAGACTTATGGCTTGGGGTAGAAGCTGTTTAGAAGCATCTTGGACCTAGACTTGGTGCTCCGGTACCGCTTGCCGTGCGGTAGTAAAAGAGAACAGTCTGTGACTAAGGTGGCTGGAGTCCTTGAACATTTTTAGGGCCTTCCTCTGACACCGGCTGGTATAGAGGTCCTGGATGGCAGGAAGCTTGGCCCCAGTGATGTACTGGGCCATTCGCACTACACTCTGTAGTGTATTGCGATCGGAGGCCGAGCAGTTGCCACACCAGCCAGTTATGCAACCAGTCAGGAAGCTCTCGATGGTGCAGCTGTAGAATCTTTTGAGGACCCATGCCAAATCTTTTCATTCTCCTGAGGGGGAATAGATTTTGTTGTGTTCTCTTCACAATTGCCTTGGTGTGCTTTGACCTTGTTAGTTTGTTGGTGTTGTGTACACCAAGGAACTTGAAGCTCTCAACCTGCTCCAATGCAGCCCGGTCGATGAGAATGGGGACGTGCTCGGTCCTCTTTTTCCTGTAGTCCACAATCATCTCCTTTGTCTTGATGACGTTTAGGGAGAGGTTGTTGTCCTGGCACCACACGGCCAGGTCTCTGACCTCCTCCCTATAGGCTGTCTCATTGTTGTTGGTGATCAGGCCTACCACTGTTGTGTCATCGGCAAACTTAATGATGTTTTGGAGTCGTGCCTGGCCGTGCAGTCATGAGTGAACAGGGAGTACAGGGGGGGACTGAGCACGCACCCCTGAGAGGCCCCTGTGTTGAGGATCAGCGTGACGGAGGTGTTGTTCCCTACCCTTACCACCTGGGGGCGGCCCGTCAGGAAGTCCAGGATCCAGTTGCAGAGGGAGGTGTTTAGTCCCAGGGTCCTCAGCTTATTGATGAGCTTTGAGGACTCTATGGTGTTGAACGCAGAGCTGTAGTCAATGAATAGCATTCTCACATAGGTGTTCCTTTTGTCCAGGTGGGAAAGGCCAGTGTGGAGTGCAATAGAGATTGCATCATCTGTGGATCTGTTGGGGTGGTATGCAAATTGCAGTGGGTCTAGGGTTTCTGGGATAATGTTGTTGACGTGAGCCATGACCAGCCTTTCGAAGCACTTCATGGCTGCAGATGTGAGTGCTACGGGTCGGTAGTCATTTAGGCAGGTTACCTTTGTGTTCTTGGGAACAGGCACTATGGTGGTCTGCGTGACTTGAGTGGGTTGATTCACTGACGTGGTCTTCCTGTCTGGGTTGGCGCCCTCCCCCTTGGTTTGTGCCGTGGCAGAGATCTTTGTGGGCTATACTCGGCCTTGTCTCAGGATGGTAAGTTAGTTGTTGAAGATATCCCTTTAGTGGTGTGGGGGCTATGCTTTGGAAAAGTGGGTGGGGTTATATCCTGCCTGTTTGGCCCTGTCTGGGGTATCATCGGATGGGGCCACAGTGTCTCCTGACCCCTCCTGTCTAAGCCTCCAGTATTTATGCTGCAGTAGTTTATGTGTCGGGGGGCTAGGGTCAGTCTGTTATATCTGGAGTATTTCTCCTGTCTTATCCGGTGTCCCTGTGTGAATTTAAGTATGCTCTCTCTAACTCAATCTTTCTCTCTTTGTGTCTATCTATCTCTCTCTCGGAGGACCTGAGCCCTAGGACCATGCCTCAGGACTATCTGGCATCAGGACTCCTTGCTGTCCCTAGTCCACCTGGCCGTGCTGCTGCTCCAGTTTCAACTGTCCTGCCTGTGGCCTGTTCACCGAACGTGCTACCTGTCCCAGACAGAGGTGAGCACTGAGGTGCTTGCTTGTGTGCGGCCTTGTGAATGTTGACTTGTTGAAAGGTTTTACTCACATCGGCTGCAGAGACCGTGATTACACAGTCTTCCAGAACAGCTGGCGCTCTCATGCATGTTTCAGTGTTATTTGCCTCTAAGCGAGCATAGAAGTAGTTTAGCTCATCTGGTAGGCTCATGTCACTGGGCAGTTCTCGGCTGTGCTTCCCTTTGTAATCTGTAATGGTTTGCAAGCCCTGACAAATCCTACGAGCACCAGAGCCGGTGTAGTACGATTCTACCTTAGTCCTGTATTGACGCATTGCCTGTTTGATGGTTCGTCGGAAGGCATATCAGGATTTCTTATAAGCTTCCGGGTTAGAGTCCTGCTCCTTGAAAGCGGCAGCTCTAGTCTTTAGCTCAGTGCGGATGTTGCCTGTAACCCATGGCTTCTGGTTGGGGTATATACTTACGGTCACTGTGGGGACGACATCATCTATGCACTTATTGATAAAGCCAGTGACTGATGTGGGGGACTCCTCAATGCCATCGGAGGAATCCCGAAACATTTTCCAATCTGTGCTAGCAAAACAGTCCTGTAGCTAAGCGTCTGCTTCATCTGACCACTTTTTTTAATTGATCTTGTCACTGGTGCTTCCTGCTTTAATTATTGCTTGTAAGCAGGAATCAGGAGGACAAAATTATAGTCAGATTTGCCAAATGGAACTTGAGGGAGAGCATTGTATGCGTCTCTGTGTGTGGAGTAAAGATGGTCCAGAGTTTTTTTTCCTCTGGTTGAACATTTAACATGCTGATAGAAATTTGGTAAAACGGATTTAAGTTTCCATGCATTAAAGTCTTTGTCTTTGTGCCAGCCTTTAATGTGCCAGCCATTATTTGATTGCCTACGAATTCTCAGAAGGCAGCCCACCCTCCAGCCCGTTTTTCTACGCCTCTTCTTCACGCAAATCACAGGGATCTGGGCCTGTTCCCGAGAAAGCAGTATATCGTTCGCGTCGGCCTCATCAGACTCGTTAAAGGAAAAAAGGATTCTGTCAGTCCGTGGTGAGTAATTGCTGTCCTGATGTCCAGAAGTTATTTTCTGTCATAAGAGACGGTAGCAGCAACATTATGTGGGGACACGTAAAATGTCTGCCTTCTTCTCCGGCGCCATCTTACAGAGGCACAGGAGGAGAAAGAGGCACAGGAAGAGAGAGAGAGACAGACAGACAGTGAGAGGGGAAACAGAGAGGCTCCGGACGCTCAGTGAGTGAGGAAACGGAGAAGCTCCGGGAAGATCAGCAAACAAGGTCAGAAAGACAAGGAACGGTGGAACAGGAAAGGACACGGGATACTCTTATTCTCCTCTTTTTTCTGCTGTGAGGCCAGCCTGCTCTGAGTGACAGCAGTGTGGAGGGAAGCTGACATTGTTGAGGTATGAACTTCACTGTTTGTGTTATGGACAAAAACAGTGAGTCAGATCAGGCCCTCTCTACAGGGGAGAGGGGCCTGACCTACGGTCGACCTGCCGGTGGATACTGTTTTTTTATTGGCCAGTCAAGTTAATTTGATAAATTCAGGGCATCTCTAAGTTCGTCCTGCTTTAGAGTGCACACCACTGTAAGTGTAACGGCGGTCCTCCTCCTCTTCGACCGAAAAGGAGGAGTATTGAGGGAACCAAGGCGCAGCGAAGTTTGAACACATATTTATTTAACAAAGACACGAACTTGTATAAACTAACAAAACAACAAAACGGTGAAGACAGACCTATATGACGAACTTACATAAAACAATAAGAACGCACGAATAGGACAATTAGACTACACAAACCGAACAAACCGTAACAGTCCCGTATGGTGCAAACAATTACACAGACACGGAAGACAATCACCCACAACGAACACTGTGACAACGCCTACCTAAATATGACTCTTAATTAGAGGAACGCCAAACACCTGCCTCTAATTAAGAGCCATACCAGGCAACCCAAAACCAACACAGAAACAGAAAACATAGAATGCCCACCCAACCTCACGTCCTGACCAACTAACACACATAACAAACTAACATAAATAGGTCAGGAACGTGACATAACCCCCCCCATAAGGTGCGAACTCCGGGCGCACCAGCACAAAGTCTAGGGGAGGGTCTGGGTGGGCATCTAACCACGGTGGTGGCTCAGGCTCCGGGCGAGGTCCCCACCCCACCATAGTCAATCCCAACCTCCATCTACCCCTAAAAATGTCCACCCATATCCCACAAAATCCTCTTTGTAACATCCATGACAGGGACAGCACCTGGACAGAGGAATAAATCAAGACAGAGGGATAGATAAGAATAAAGAGGTAGATCAAGAAAGAGAGGGAGATCATAATAGAGGGGCAACTCCAGACTGAAAGGCAGCTCCGGACAGAGAGACAGCTCTGGACTGAGGGGCAGTTCTGGGTATATAGCCGTTTCTGGCTGAAGGGCAGCTCCTGGCTGACTGACGAATCTGGACGCTCATGGCAGGCTGACGGCTCTCGACGCTCATGGCAGGCTGACGGCTCTCGACGCTCATGGCTGGCTGACGGCTCTCGACGCTCATGGCAGGCTGACGGCTCTCGACGCTCATGGCAGGCTGACGGCTCTCGACGCTCATGGCAGGCTGACGGCTCTCGACGCTCATGGCAGGCTGACGGCTCTGGCAGATCCTGTCTAGTTGGCGGCTCTGGCAGATCCTGTCTAGTTGGCGGCTCTGGCAGATCCTGTCTAGTTGGCGGCTCTGGCAGATCCTGTCTGGTTGGCGGCTCTGGCAGATCCTGTCTGGTTGGCGGCTCTGGCAGATCCTGTCTGACGGGCGGCTCTAGCGGCTCCTGTCTGGCGGGCGGCTCTAGCGGCTCCTGTCTGGCGGACGGCTCTGTAGGCTCATGGCAGACGGGCGGCTTTGCAGGCTCATGGCAGACGGGCGGCTTTGCAGGCTCATTGCAGACGGATGGCTCAGACGGCGCTGGGGAGACGGATGGCTCAGATGGCGCTGGGGAGACGGATGGCTCAGATGGCGCTGGGGAGACGGATGGCTCAGATGGCGCTGGGGAGACGGATGGCTCTGGCCGGATAAGGCGCACTGTAGACCTGGTGCGTGGTGCCGGAACTGGAGGCACCGGGCTAAGGACACGCACCTTCATACTAGTGCGGGGAGCAGGGACAGGGCACACTGTACTCTCAAAGCCCACTCTATACCTGGTGCGTGGTACCGGCACTGGTGACACCGGGCTGAGGACAAGCACATCAGGATTAGTAGGGAGAGAAGAAACAGTGTGTACAGGGCTCTGGAGACGCACAGGAGGCTTAGTGCGTGGTGCCGGAACTGGAGGCACCGAACTGGATACACGCACTACAGGGAGAGTGCGTGGAGGAGGAACAGGGCTCAGGAGACGCACTGGTAGCCTAGTGCGTAGTGTAGGCACTGTAGGTACTAGGCTGGGGCGGGGAGGTAGCGCCGGAAATACCGGACCGTGGAGGCGTACTGGCACTCTTGAGCATTGAGCCTGCCCAACCTTACCTGGTTGAATACTCCCGGTTGCCCGACCAGTGCGGGGAGGTGGAATAACCCGCACCGGCCTATGTAGGCGAACCGGGGAAACCATGCGTAAGGCAGGTGCCATGTATGCCGGCCCGAGGAGACGCACTGGAGACCAGACGCGTTGAGCCGGCCTCATGACACCTGGCTCAATACCCAATCTAGCCCTACCAGTGCGGGGAGGTGGAATAACCCGCACTGGGCTATGCACTCGTACAGGAGACACCGTGCGCTCTACTGCGTAACACGGCGCCTGCCCGTACTCCCGCTCTCCACGGTAAGCCTGGGAAGTGGGCGCAGGTCTCCTACCTGCCCTTGGCCCACTACCTCTTAGCCACCCCCAAGAAATTTTTGGGTGTTACTCACGGGCTTTTTGGGCTTCCGTGCCAGACGCGTTCCCTCATAACTGCGGTTCCTATCTCCGGTAGCCTCTGCTCTCCTCAGTGCCTCCAGCTGTTCCCATGGGAGGCGATCCCTACCAGCCAGGATCTCCTCCCATGTGTAGCAACCTTTCCCGTCCAATATATCGTCCCAAGTCCATTCCTCCTTCTTTTCCTGTCCCTTACTCCATTTACTCCGCTGCTTGGTTCTGGAGATTTGGTGGGTGATTCTGTAACGGCGGTCCTCCTCCTCTTCGACCGAAAAGGAGGAGTATTGAGGGAACCAAGGCGCAGCGAAGTTTGAACACATATTTATTTAACAAAGACACGAACTTGTATAAACTAACAAAACAACAAAACGGTGAAGACAGACCTATACGACGAACTTACATAAAACAATAAGAACGCACGAATAGGACAATTAGACTACACAAACCGAACAAACCATAACAGTCCCGTATGGTGCAAACAATTACACAGACACGGAAGACAATCACCCACAACGAACACTGTGACAACGCCTACCTAAATATGACTCTTAATTAGAGGAACGCCAAACACCTGCCTCTAATTAAGAGCCATACCAGGCAACCCAAAACCAACACAGAAACAGAAAACATAGAATGCCCACCCAACCTCACGTCCTGACCAACTAACACACATAACAAACTAACATAAATAGGTCATGAACGTGACAGTAAGTCTATATTTTCTATTGTCTCTGGCTCTTTTCATTTCAGTTTCTTCCTAAAAAGTAACAGCAAATAATCTGCAATCTGGGGTTATATGTCTGGCTACACATAGACTAGATTGAATAAATTCCAAACAAATACAGTATGCTCAGAGAACAGTGTAGGGACTCAAACACACACACAGACAGAGAGAGAGAGTCAAGGTGTCGCCTGTCTGGTCTTGAACCAGGGCCCAAAGGACCTTCTCCCAAACACTCCACAAGGGAAGTGCTTTGAGGTATTGTGACAATCCTTGCGATTGATAGGTAAATCAAAACTTTCCTGTAATAAAAAGAAACTCTAAAAATCCTCCATCAATATCCACCTTGGTATGAGTAAGACAAAAGGAAGGAAAATTATAAAGTATTGTGTGAATTAATCTGGTGAACAGACCAGACTAGTGCATCATCTGGTGAACGGACCAGACTAGTGCATCATCTGGTGAACAGACCAGACTAGTGCATCATCTGGTGAACAGACCAGACTAGTGCATCATCTGGTGAACAGACCAGGCTAGTGCATCATCTGGTGAACGGACCAGGCTAGTGCATCATCTGGTGAACAGACCAGGCTAGTGCATCATCTGGTGAACAGACCAGGCTAGTGCATCATCTGGTGAACACACCAGACTAGTGCATCATCTGGTGAACAGACCAGACTAGTGCACCATCTGGTGAACAGACCAGACTAGTGCATCATCTGGTGAACAGACCAGGCTAGTGCATCATCTGGTGAACAGACCAGACTAGTGCATCATCTGGTGAACAGACCAGGCTAGTGCATCATCTGGTGAATGGACCAGACTAGTGTAGGATTATTAATTGGACAGAATGCTTTTCTGTAAAATCATTCTATAATCAGTCTGCCATGATGCCCCCTGAGCCACCCCATGCTACTTTACAGCCTCCCAAGTTTATGCCTTCTGTTGTTATATCAGTTGTTGATGATATTTTTTTCTCTCTACCTGCTCACAAGCTCTTTACCAGAGAACTGAAACGTTATAGTCGTTCGTAATAAATAGTGAAAGGGATGTAGCTTTCTGCCACTAACTCGTCCCTCAGCCCCTCTCTGTCCCCTGGGACTTGGGCTGACATGCAGCAGCCTCGGACACATCAAACTTCCATACACTTCTTCTCTTTCTCCCGCTCTGTCTCTCTGTCTCTCTCTCTCTCTCTCTCTCCCTCCCTCTCTCTCTCTCTCTCACTCTCTCTCTCTGTCTCTCTCTCTCTCCCTCTGTGTCTCTCGCTCTCAGATGACAGCCTGTTGAATCATGTCTCAGTTCAGTAGTTGAACAAGTGCAACAACAACGACATAGGGCCAGAATCTATTCAGCAGCGGTCTATGGAAGTAAAAGGCTGGACTGATAGAGCGAACAGACTCCCGGCTGGCTTCAGGTTCTGACTGCAGCTCCTTTAAAAGACAGATGGCTCATTGTTCCTCAGTGATTTGGTCGGTGTGCTTAATTAAAGCTAAATTGCAAAGGAATGACCCTGTGGCTTTGGACCACAGGCCCCATGCAGGTACATAGCCTAGACACACACACATGCACACACACACGCACACGCACACGCACACACAGACAGACAGACAGACAGACAGACAGACAGACAGACAGACAGACAGACAGACAGATGCACACATACACACATACACACACGCACACCTACACACACGCACACACATTCACATACACACACGCACACATACACACACACATTCACATAGACACACGCACACACATTCACATACACACACACACATTCACATACACACACATTCACATACACACACGCACACACATTCACATACACACACACACACACACACAAAATGATTCATGCATGTACCACACACACACACAAATGAGGTAATTTGGGTTAATTGGTCATGCATGTTGGATGTCTGCTCCCTACCGACCAGCTTGACGGTTGTGGTAGTAGCTGGGCTATAGCAGGTCAGACCTGAACACAAGAACCAAGGTAGAACAGAGGTAGAACAGAGGTAGAACATATCTAGAACATATCTAGAAAAGAGGTAGAAAAGAGGTAGAACATATCTAGAACAGAGGTAGAACAGCAGTAGAACAGCAGTAGAACAGAGGTAGAACAGAGGTAGAACATTTCTAGAACAGAGGTAGAACAGAGGTAGAACATATCTAGAACAGAGGTAGAACAGAGGTAGAACATATCTAGAACATATCTAGAACAGCGGTAGAACAGAGGTAGAACAGAGGTAGAACATATCTAGAACAGAGGTAGAACAGAGGTAGAACATATCTAGAACAGAGGTAGAACAGAAGTAGAACATATCTAGAACAGAGGTAGAACAGAGGTTAGAGAGAGTTGTGAGGCAGGCGTGTATAATGAAGCCTATGGGCTGGTCATTCCTATGCGGTGGTCTGGTTGGAGACTCTGTCTGAGGCTAACTGTCTAACCTTCACCAGTACATGGTTGTAGTTGCGTCATTGTATCCTAGTTGTCGCGTTGCAGAACAAGACAGGGCCCTGGCTGAAGGCAATGGTTTTATGTACTTGGTGGGGGTACAGGTTTTAAAAACCTTTAGGAGCTGGTCTCAATCCAGTAGAACTGTACCTGTCTAGATCTGCTATGTCTACACCTGTCTGACTGTATATTCAACCCTCTCTACTTCTCTTGTTCACCGTTGGAGTTTTTGTTGTCTGCCCTGCCCTGCCCTGCTATCTGTCTGTCTGTCTGTCTGTCTGTCTGTCTGTCTGTCTGTCTGTCTGTCTGTCTGTCTGTCTGTCTGTCTGTCTGTCTGTCTGTCTGTCTGTCTGTCTGTCTGTCTGTCTGTCTGTCTGTCTGTCTGTGTCTTCTGACCTGCTGTCTATCTGTCTGTGGGGGATATCTTATCAGTTAGCGGTCCCCCCATCACAGTGAGTGAACTCCCTACCCTGCTGTTGGGGATATTATATCAGTTAGCGGTTCCCCCATCACAGTGAGTGGACTCCCTACCCTGCTGTTGGGGATATTATATCAGTTAGCGGTCCCCCCATCACAGTGAGTGAACTCCCTACCCTGCTGTGGGGGATATTTTATCAGTTAGCGGTTCCCCCATCACAGTAAGTGAACTCCCTACCCTGCTGTGGGGGATATTTTATCAGTTAGCGGTCCCCCCATCACAGTGAGTGAACTCCCTACCCTGCTGTGGGGGATATTTTATCAGTTAGCGGTCCCCCCATCACAGTGAGTGAACTCCCTACCCTGCTGTGGGGGATATTTTATCAGTTAGCGGTCCCCCCATCACAGTGAGTGAACTCCCTACCCTGCTGTGGGGGATATTTTATCAGTTAGCGGTCCCCCCATCACAGTGAGTGAACTCCCTACCCTGCTGTGGGGGATATTTTATCAGTTAGCGGTCCCCCCATCACAGTGAGTGAACTCCCTACCCTGCTGTGGGGGATATCTTATCAGTTAGCGGTCCCCCCATCACAGTGAGTGAACTCCCTACCCTGCTGTGGGGGATATCTTATCAGTTAGCGGTCCCCCCATCACAGTGAGTGAACTCCCTACCCTGCTGTGGGGGATATCTTATCAGTTAGATGGTCTACAATAACTCCCCCCTTTCACAGTGATTGAATTGAAAGTGATGAGCGATAACATTCCAAATCAAAATGTATTAGTCAGGTGCGCCGAATACAACAGGTGCAGACCTTACAGTGAAATGTTAATTACGAGCAGCTAATTACAATGCAGTTAAAAAAAATATGAGTAAGAATAAGAAATAAAACTAACAAGTACAGTGCCTTGCAAAGGTATTCATCCCCCTTGGCATTTTTTTTCCTATTTTGTTGTATTACAATCTGTAATTTAAATAGATTTTTATTTGGATTTCATGCAATGGACAAACACAAAATAGTCCAAATTGGTGAAGTGAAAAAAATTAAAAAGTTGTTTCAAAGAATAAAAAAAAAATCCAAAACTGAAAAGTGGTGTGTGCATATGTATTCACCCCCTTCACTATGAAGCCTGTACATAAGATCTGGTGCAACCAATTACCTTCACAAGTCACATACTTAGTTAAATAAAGTCCACCTATGTGCAATCTAAGTGTCACATGATCTGTCACATGATCTCAGTATATATACACCTGTTCTGAAAGACCCCAGAGTCTGCAACACCACTAAGCAAGGGGCACCACCAAGCAAGCGGCACCATGAAGACCAAGGAGCTCTCCAAACAGGTCAGGGACAAAGTTGTGGAGAAGTACAGATCTGGGTTGGGTTATAAACAAATACCCAAAACTTTGAACATCCCACGGAGCACCATTAAATCCATTATTAAAAAATGGAAAGAATATGGCACCACAACACACCTGCCAAGAGAGGTCCGCCCACCAAAACCACGGACCAGGCAAAGAGGGCATTAATCAGAGAGGCAACAAAGAGACCAAAGACAACCCTGAAGGAGCTGCTAAGCTCCACAGCGGAGATTGGAACATCTGTCCATAGGACCAATCCACAGAGCTGGGCTTTACGGAATAGTGGCCAAATTTTTTAAGAAAAAAATAAGCAAACACGTTTGGTGTTCGCCAAAGGGCATGTGGGAGACTCCCCAAACATATGGAAGAAGGTACTCTATTCAGATGAAACTAAAATTGAGCTTTTGGCCATCAAGGAAAACACTATGTCTGGCGCTATCCCAACACCTCTCAATCCCAACACCTCTCAACACCTCTCATCTCTCACCTCTCATCATGCTGTGGGGATGTTTTTTATCGGCAGGGACTGGGAAACTGGTCAGAATTGAAGGAATGATCAATAGCGCTAAATACAGGGAAATTCTTGAGGGAAACCTGTTTCAGTCTTCCAGAGATTTGAGACTGGGATGGAAGTTCACCTTCCAGCAGGACAATGACCCTAAGCATACTGCTAAAGCAACCCTCGAGTGGTTTAAGGGGAAACATTTAACGGTCTTGGAATGGCCTAGTCGAAGCCCAGACCTCAATCCAATTGAGAATCTGTGGTATGACTTAAAGATTGCCGTACACCAGCAGAACCCATCCAACTTGAAGGAGCTGGAACTGGAACCAATGGCTGATGTACCAAGCTTATAGAGACATACCCCAAGACTTGCAGCTGTAATTGCTGCAAAAGGTTGCTCTACAAAGTTGTGTGCTATGCACACTCAAGTTTTCAGTTTTCATTTATTTCTTGTTTATTTCACAATAGAACATATTTTGCATCTTCAAAGTGGTAGGCATGTTGTCTAAATCAAATGATACAACCTCCCCAAAACCTATTTTAATTCCAGGTTGTAAAAGCAACAAAATAGGAAAAATGCCAAGGGGGTTAAATACTTTCGCAAGCCACTGTAAGGGGAGGCCACCTGCTGTTAGTGTCAGCTTCCTGTCTGAGAAGTGTGTCTGATGCTGCACCAACAGGAGATGTGGGACGTTGATGTACCTTCAGCCAGGAGGAAACCTGCTGTTAGTGTCAGCTTCCTGTCTGAGAAGTGTGTCTGATGCTGTACCAACAGGAGATGTGGGATGTTGATGTACCTTCAGCCAGGAGGGAACCTGCTGTTAGTGTCAGCTTCCTGTCTGAGAAGTGTGTCTGATGCTGTACCAACAGGAGATGTGGGATGTTGATGTACCTTCAGCCAGGAGGGAACCTGCTGTTAGTGTCAGCTTCCTGTCTGAGAAGAATGTTTCTGACCTGTACCAACAGGAGATGTGGGATGTTGATGTACCTTCAGCCAGGAGGAAACCTGCCCTTCTCTTAAAAGCCAAACAGCAGGATTTGATTACTGATACTGTTAGAGCAACACACACGCACACAAGCACACTCAAAAAACACACATAGGCGAATGCACACAAGCAAACATAGACACACAAACACACACGTGAACATATGCGGTAACACAGAAGTGAACACACATGCATGAACACACACACACACACACACACACACACACACACACACACACACACACACACACACACACACACACACACACACACACACACACACACACACACACACACACACACACACACACACACACACACACAGACACAGACACACGCACGCACACACGCACACACATTATACTACTGCATCTGGCAGTCTATGGTGTAGGGTAAGTCCAGCTATGGCCTGTCTGGCCTACCCCACTGGCCAATGGTTAGTGAGGAACGCTGTGGCCAGCAATAGTGAACACATATAAAGTGGATATTAACAAGACTGTGTATCGGCCAAAAGCCTTGTGGAGCAAGGTGTCGAGATCATTAATTTTAACAAGGAAAGCAGATATAATCTCAGCAGAGCGCTTATTTCATAGACGTCCTGCTCTGTAGTTGGTGCACTACAGAACTCTGGGACATGAGGGACACACACAAACACGCACGTACGGACGTATGCACGTATGCAGGCACACACACACACACACACACACACACACACACACACACACACACACACACACACACACACACACACACACACACACACACACACACACACACACACACACTGAAACCCCTTAGACAACAAGGCCTGGATGCAATACCCATCAGTGGTAGTTGAAGCACTATTACTGAGAGACAACGCTTAGAGCAAAGGAATTCACAGCTTGCTGCGTCAACGCTGTGGTAGGGGCAGCCGCCATCAGAATTTTAATTGTCTGAGACAAAGGAGGTTTTACATTTTTGCTCTGGTCCTTTCCCCCGTCTTCCATGGAACAATAAATTTGTCTGGACCTGTTATGGAGATCTTTTGAAGTTCTGGAGGAGACCGTAAATCTTTCAGGCACCTTTGGGAGCCGGTGCAGTGGTGCAGCATACGTCTATTTCATAGTCACTGTGATCTATGAAGTGGTCGGCCTACCTCTATTTCAGAGTAATGATGATCTGTGGTCCTCTGCATCTCGGTTTCCGAGGCACCTTAAATCTCGGGGCCTGGACGGCCATCATTATGGGTGGGGAGGTTGGTGAAGGGAGGTTCACTTCTGTTCTCATGGGCTAACACATTTGGTCATTTTACTGCACAGGGAAGCTACAGTATTGCCCAACTCCCCCCCTAGTCTGGATGACCACACCCCCCAGACTATCCCATTCCCCAGACTATCCCATTCCCCGGGCTATCCCATTCCCCAGACTATCCCATTCCCCGGGCTATCCCATTCCCCAGACTATCCCGTCCCCAAAACCCAGACTATCCCATCCCCCAGGCTATCCTGTCCACACCCCCTAGACTATCCCACCCCTGGCCCAGTCCGCTAGCCAGCCGCTGTCAGACAGTTTTTCTACGCGCTGTCCATCTGTGTCTCTGCTGGATCTTCAGCTATTCACCTCGTGCCGACCTGGTTGTCCAACATGCTCGTAAAAGACCGTATTCCTGTTAAGTTCTAAAGGTTTTTATAACAAATGCACCGTTTCATGGGCTTGAAAGAGTGGGAAATGTCAGAGGACAGATAAAACTGAGTTACTGTTTCCAGTTTCACAAATCACAGCAACAAGTTACGAATGAAAAGGAAAGAGGAAAGAAAGAGAGAAAGACAGGAGAAAGAGAGAGAAAAGGAGAAAGAGAGAAAGAGAAGGAATGAAAGAAAAAAGAGAGAAAGAAAGAGAGAGAAGCAAAGAAAGAAAGAAAGCAGAAAGAAAGAGAGAAAGAAAGAAAGAAAGAAAGAGAGAAAGAAAGAAAGACAGAAAGAAAGAAAGAAAGGGGAAAGGAGAGAATCCAGATCTCCAATCTTCTCTGTCTCTCTCCCTCTCTTCCGTAGACACCTGTGCGAGTCTAATGTTTCAGCGGGTCCCTGAAAAATAAACGCATTGCTCCAATCTCTTAATCAGAGTGGCTCCGTCGAGTATGGTCACATGATACGGTCTGGGCGGCTGATGATGCCTGAGCGTCGGTGGAGGAGGGGGGGTGGGGCAGCTTAATCTTTTTTAATTCAAATCAAGGAGGTCCCTGGTGGGGCGCTGGGATGATACCCTATCCGGCGCAATCAGGCTGACCTCCACTCTGAGCAGCGCTCTAAATGATTAATGGAGCTGCCTCCCTGCTCTGTCCCCATGGCAACGGGAAACTCGATAAGCCTCAGGAATTCGCTTCTCGACCAAACGTGTGTGTGTGTTGGTGTGTGTGTGTTTTGCCAGGATTTAGCTGGGTGGGTGGGTGTAGTGGAGAGAGGGTGCTTCATGGAGGGTTGGCAAGGAGAGAGTGTAACTATTGGGAATCATTCACCCCAGACCACTAACTAGCCGGGGTAAGGAGGTAGACCAGCAGCCAGCAGGATTTGGAGGGAACATTTCTAGTGAAATTAAGGTAGGGCTGGTGTGTTCAGGGAGAAGTAGCATTTCTGGTGAGGTTAAGTAAGGATGGTACCGAGAGGTGCATAGGCTACTGATACTCTGAAGTCTTCATAGGAAAGTGAGTGAAACAGAAAAAAAACCCCACAGGGCTACAGTTTTTACAGTTAGATTGCATGTTATTGGCAATGGGTGGACAACTGGAAAGTGTATCTCACAGAGAAGCAAATAAGTAATGCAGAGAATATGTAAATCTATCACAATCTCCAATTAAAGTCAACTGCCATAGCTACTGTAGTTGAAACAGTCAAAACAGATGCAGAAGTCCACTTCTATAGCTACTGTAGTTGATACGTACAGAAGCTACAGCTATTACAGCCTATGTTACTCCTCTGTTTGAGTGCATTCCGACCTGCCGTCCAGTGTGGAGGTCCCTGATTGGGGGCCTGGTCCATCCAGTGTTGAGGTCCCTGATTGGCATCCTGGTCATAGCTGGTCAGTCAGCCCTTTTTGTCCATCGGTCCAGAGAGCCACTGATATGGAAATCTATGTTATTAACAAGTTGGGGTCTCTTGTGCTCAAGTGCCCCTGTGTCTGTTTTGAGGAAGGGTGGGGTTGCTACTTACAACCCACATTGATCTGATTGTCTGGGGTATTGGAGTGAGGCCTGTATCTATTGGCAGGGGTAAGGAAACTACATCCCCAGAGTCAACAGAGGCCCTATTCAGGACTGTGAATGGTGGCCTGCAAAGTAGAGGTCGACCGATTATGATTTTTCAACGCCAATACCGAAACCAATTATTGGAGGACCAAAAAAGCCGAAACCGATTAATCGGCCGATTTAATTTTTTTTATTTATTTGTAACAATGACAATTACAACAATACTGAATGAACACTTTTATTTTAACTTCATGTAATGCCTCAAATAAATAATGAAACATGTTCAATTTGGTTTAAATAATGCAAAAACAAAGTGTTGGAGAAGAATGTAAAAGTGCAGTATGTGCCATGTAAAAAAGGTAACGTTTAAGTTCCTTGCTCAGAACATGAGAACATATGAAAGCTGGTGGTTCCTTTTAACAGGAGTCTTCAATATTCCCAGGTAAGAAGTTTTAGGTTGTAGTTATTATAGGAATTATAGGATTATTTCTCTCTATACCATTTGTATTTAATTTACTTTTGACTATTGGATGTTCTTATAGTCACTTTAGTATTGCCAGTGTAACAGTATAGCTTCCGTCCCTCTCCTCACCCCTACCTGGGCTCGAACCAGGAACACATCGACAACAGCCACCCTCGAAGCATCGTTACCCATCGATCCACAAAAGCCGCGGCCCTTGCAGAGCAAGGGGAACAACTACTTCAAGGTCTCAGAGCGAGTGACGTCACGGATTGAAACGCTATTAGCGCGCACACCGCTAACTAGCTAGCCATTTCACATTGGTTACACCAGCCTAATCTCGGGAGTTGATAGGCTTGAAGTCATAAATGGCTCAATGCTTGAAGCACAGCGAAGAGCTGCTGGCAAACGCACGAAAGTGCTGTTTGAATGAATGCTTACGAGCCTGCTGCTGCCTACCACCGCTCAGTCAGACTGCTCTATCAAATATCAAATCATATACTTAATTATAACATAATAACACACAGAAATACGAGCCTTAGGTCATTAATATGGTCAAACCCGGAAACTATAATTTTGAAAACAAAATGTTTATTCTTTCAGTGAAATACGGAACCGTACCGTATTTTATCTAATGGGTGGCATCCATCAGTCTAAATATTCCTGTTACATTGCACAACCTTCAATGTTATGTCATAATTACGTACAATTCTGGCAAATTAGTTCGCAACGAGCCATGTTGCCCAAACTGTTTCATATACACTGACTCTGCGTGCAATGAACGCAAGAGAAGTGACACAGTTTCCCTAGTTTAATATTGCCTGCTAACCTGGATTTCTTTTAACTAAATATGCAGGTTTAAAAAAATATACTTCTGTGTATTGATTTTAAGAAAGGCATTGATGTTTATGGTTAGGTACATTCGTGCAACATTTTGTGATTTTTTTCACAAATGCGCTTTTGTTAAGTCATCCCCCGTTTGGCAAAGTTGGTCTTCACACAGTTAGCAACGAATCAGGAGGCCCAAACTGCTGCATATAGCCTGACTCTGTTGCACAGAACGCAAGAGAAGTGACACAATTTCCCTAGTTAAAATAAATTCATGTTAGCAGGCAATATTAACTAAATATGCAGGTTTAAAAATATATACTTGTGTATTGATTTTAAGAAAGGCGTTGATGTTTATGGTTAGGTACACATTGGTGCAACGACAGTGCTTTTTTTCGTGAATACACTTGTTAAATCACCCGTTTGGCGAAGTAGGCTGTGATTCAATGAGAAATGAACAGGCACCGCATCGATTATATGCAACGCAAGACAAGCTAGATAAACTAGTAATATCATCAACCATCTGTAGTTAACTAGTGATTATGTTAAGATTGATTGTTTTTTATAAGATACGTTTAATGCTAGCTAGCACCTTACCTTGGCTTCTTGCTGCACTCGCATAACAGGTAGTCAGCCTGCCACGCAGTCTCCTCGTGGAGTGCAATGTAATCAGCCATGATCGGTGTCCAAAAATGCCGATTACCGATTGTTATGAATACTTGAAATCGGCCCTAATTAATAGGCCATTCCGATTAATCGGTCGACCTCTACTGCAAAGACATCAACTCTACAGTTAAATTCAATACTTGCAGCCGGCATAGTCTTCTGTGGGTGCCAATGGGCAGTAGCTAGTGCTCATCTAGAAGCTAGACTCCCACACTTGGGTGAAGTCAGGCTGGCCACATGGAGAGAGCTCTAAAGGACCCTTTCCTGTGTTGGCTCATATTCTGCACATATTGGGACGATTGCACACCTAAGTCATGCATGTATATATGCCAAATATGTGTTTGTGTTTGTGAGTGAGTGAGTGAGTGAGTGAGTGAGTGAGTGAGTGTTGGTAAGTATCTTGTATCAGGCCCATTGTGGCAGTTGAAGGATGAATACACCGCTTGGCTTTGACAAGAATCAACACAGACAGCTCACTGAAAATGCCATACTGTCCAGGCTGTGTATTGAAATACCATCCTGTGTGTGTGTGTGTGCAAGTGTGTGAGAGTGTGTCTGTGTCTCTCTCTCTCTCTCTGGGTGTGTGTGTGTGCGTGCTGTTGCATGAAAATAACATTCGTTCGTTGCTCATGATATCCCCTTTAAGTAATTGTAAATTTGCTCCACACACAACATCATGTCAATCCAGAATACTTCCTCCACACAACATAACGTAAACCCACAACACTTCCTCCACACAACATCATGTAAACCCATAATACTTCCTCCACACAACATAATGTAAACCCATAATACTTCCTCCACACAACATCATGTAAACCCATAATACTTCCTCCACACAACATCATGTAAACCCATAATACTTCCTCCACACAACATCATGTAAACCCATAATACTTCCTCCACACAACATAATGTAAACCCACAACACTTCCTCCACACAACATCATGTAAACCCACAACACTTCCTCCACACAACATCATGTAAACCCACAACACTTCCTCCCCACAACATCATGTAAACCCATGATACTTCCTCCACACAACATCATGTAAACCCATAATACTTCCTCCACACAACATAATGTAAACCCATAATACTTCCTCCACACAACATCATGTAAAACCACAACACTTCCTCCACACAACATCATGTAAACCCACAACACTTCCTCCACACAACATCATGTAAACCCATAACACTTCCTCCACACAACATCATGTAAACCCATAATACTTCCTCCACACAACATCATGTAAACCCATAATACTTCCTCCACACAACATCATGTAAACCCATAATACTTCCTCCACACAACATCATGTAAACAACAACACTTCCTCCTTACAACATCATGTAAACCCATAATACTTCCTACACACAACATAATGTAAACCCACAACACTTCCTCCACACAACATCATGTAAACCCATAACACTTCCTCCACACAACATCATGTAAACCCATAATACTTCCTCCACACAACATCATGTAAACCCATAATACTTCCTCCACACAACATCATGTAAACCCATAATACTTCCTCCACACAACATCATGTAAACCCATAATACTTCCTCCACACAACATAATGTAAACCCACAACACTTCCACCACACAACATCATGTAAATCCATAATACTTCCTCCACACAACATCATGTAAACCACAACACTTCCTCCACACAACATCATGTAAACCCATAATACTTCCTCAACACAACATCATGTAAACCCATAATACTTCCTCCACACAACATCATGTAAACCCACAACACTTCCTCCTTACAACATCATGTAAACCCATAATACTTCCTCCACACAACATCATGTAAACCCATAATACTTCCTTCATACAGCATCATGTAAACCCACAACACTTCCTCCACACAACATCATGTAAACCCACAACACTTCCTCCACACAACATCATGTAAACACATGATACTTCCTCCTCACAACATCATGTAAACCCATAATACTTCCTCCACACAACATAATGTAAACCCACAACACTTCAACCACACAACATCATGTTAACCCATAATACTTCCTCCACACAACATCGTGTAAACCCATAATACTTCCTCCACACAACATCATATAAACCACAACACTTCCTCCTTACAACATCATGTAAACCCATAATACTTCCTCCACACAACATAATGTAAACCCCTCAACACTTCCTCCACACAACATCATGTAAACCCACAACACTTCCTCCACACAACATCATGTAAACCCATAACACTTCCCCTACACAACATCATGTAAACCCATAATACTTCCTCCACACAACATCATGAAAACCCAAAATACTTCCTCCACACAACATCATGTAAACCCATAATACTTCCTCCACACAATATCGTGTAAACCCATAATACTTCCTCCACACAACATAATGTAAACCCACAACACTTCCTCCTTACAACATCATGTAAACCCATAATACTTCCTCCACACAACATCGTGTAAACCCATGATACTTCCTCCACACAACATAATGTAAACCCACAACACTTCCTCCACACAACATCATGTAAACCCATAATACTTCCTCCACACAGCATCATGTAAACCCGTAATACTTCCTCCACACAACATCGTGTAAACCCATGATACTTCCTCCAAACAACATAATGTAAACCCACAACACTTCCTCCACACAACATCCTGTAAACCCATAATACTTCCTCCACACAACATCGTGTAAACCCATAATACTTCCTCCACACAAGATCATTTAAACCCATAATACTTCCTCCACACAACATCATGTAAACCACAACACTTCCTCCACACAACATCATGTAAACCCATAATACTTCCTCCACACAACATCATGTAAACCACAACACTTCCTCCACACAACATCACGTAAACCCATAATACTTCCTCCACACAACATCATGTATACCCATAATACTTCCTCCACACAACATCATGTTAACCCATAATACTTCCTCCACAAAACATCATGTAAACCACAACACTTCCTCCACACAACATCATGTAAACCCATAATACTTCCTCCACACAGCATCATGTAAACCCGTAATACTTCCTCCACACAACATCGTGTAAACCCATGATACTTCCTCCACACAACATAATTTAAACCCACAACACTTCCTCCACACAACATCCTGTAAACCCATAATACTTCCTCCACACAACATTGTGTAAACCCATAATACTTCCTCCACACAAGATCATTTAAACCCATAATACTTCCTCCACACAACATCATGTAAACCCACAACACTTCCTCCACACAACATCATGTAAACCCATAATACTTCCTCCACACAACATCATGTAAACCACAACACTTCCTCCACACAACATCACGTAAACCCATAATACTTCCTCCACACAACATCATGTAAACCCATAATACTTCCTCCACACAACATCATGTTAACCCATAATACTTCCTCCACACAACATCATGTAAACCACAACACTTCCTCCACACAACATCATGTAAACCTATAATACTTCCTCCACACAACATCATGTAAACCTATAATACTTCCTCCACACAACATCATGTAAACCCATAAAACTTCCTCCACACAACATCATGTAAACCCATAATACTTCCTCCACACAACATCATGTAAACCCACAACACTTCCTCCACACAACATCATGTAAACCCATAATTCTTCCTCCACACAACATCATGTAAACCCATAATACTTCCTCCACACAACATCATGTAAACCCACAACACTTCCTCCACACAACATCATGTAAACCCACAACACTTCCTCCACACAACATCATGTAAACCCACAACACTTCCTCCACACAACATCATGTTAACCCATAATACTTCCTCCACACAACATCATGTAAACCCACAATATTTCCTCCACACAACATAATGTAAACCCATAATACTTCCTCCACACAAGATCATTTAAACCCATAATACTTCCTCCACACAACATCATGTAAACCCACAACACTTCCTCCACACAACATCATGTAAACCCATAATACTTCCTCCACACAACATCATGTAAACCACAACACTTCCTCCACACAACATCACGTAAACCCATAATACTTCCTCCACACAACATCATGTAAACCCATAATACTTCCTCCACACAACATCATGTTAACCCATAATACTTCCTCCACACAACATCATGTAAACCACAACACTTCCTCCACACAACATCATGTAAACCTATAATACTTCCTCCACACAACATCATGTAAACCTATAATACTTCCTCCACACAACATCATGTAAACCCATAAAACTTCCTCCACACAACATCATGTAAACCCATAATACTTCCTCCACACAACATCATGTAAACCCACAACACTTCCTCCACACAACATCATGTAAACCCATAATTCTTCCTCCACACAACATCATGTAAACCCATAATACTTCCTCCACACAACATCATGTAAACCCACAACACTTTCTCCACACAACATCATGTAAACCCACAACACTTCCTCCACACAACATCATGTAAACCCACAACACTTCCTCCACACAACATCATGTTAACCCATAATACTTCCTCCACACAACATCATGTAAACCCACAATATTTCCTCCACACAACATAATGTAAACCCACAACACTTCCTCCTTACAACATCATGTAAACCCATAATACTTCCTCCACACAACATCATGTAAACCCATAATACTTCCCTCATACAGCATCATGTAAACCCACAACACTTCCTCCACACAACATCATGTAAACCCATAATACTTCCTCCACACAACATCATGTAAACCCATAATACTTCCTCCACACAACATCATGTAAACCCACAACACTTCCTCCACACAACATCATGTAAACCCATGATACTTCCTCCACACAACATCATGTAAACCCATAATACTTCCTCCACACAACATCATGTAAACCCATAATACTTCCTCCACACAACATCATGTAAACCCATAATACTTCCACAACTCTTTAGCACACTGGGGAAGAAAAAAATATATAAACTCAACATTTTTCTCCTGTTCTCATGGGAAATGCTATCCTTTGGTGCTGCTCCAAAGTGTGCAAAAGAGCACTCTGAATACATCCAACCTGTTAACACACAATCAGCACTGTGTAGTATCCCTGGTGGAGAGAGGGTTTAGAGACCATGTTAGAGGAGCAAATAATGAATATGCAATAACTGGATGAGTTCAAGACCACATTACATCATGGAATCATCAAAAGAGATAAGGGTGAAATGGAAAGAAAAATGGGCCAACTGATCTTGAAGGTGTGTGTGTGTGTGTGTGTGTGCGTGCGTGCGTGTGGCTGCACGTTTGTGTGGTTAGTGACAGATGCCACGGGGATATCGGTGACAAGCTGACAGGCATATAAACCCAGTCTGACCTGTTCTACTCTGGCCCCTTGATCCTACACCCTCCAGTCTCTGGTTCCTGGTAAGACTGGACCCTGAGTCCTGCACCCTCCAGACTCTGGTTCCTGGTAACTCTGGCCCCTGGGTCCTACACCCTCCAGTCTCTGGTTCCTGGTAACTCTGGCCCCTGGGTCCTGCACAGTCCAATCTCTGGTTCCTGGTAACTCTGCCCCCTGGGTCCTACACCCTCCAGTCTCTGGTTCCTGGTAACTTTGGCCCCTGGGTCCTACACCCTCCAGACTCTTGTTTCTCTACTTCCAATGTTCTGACACCAGCAATAAGGAACCTGGGCAAGACCATGCCGAACAAACCGGCAAGCGTGTGACATACCCCGCATACAGTTGTCATGGGTACCTTAATTATTCCACACTGAGTCCAATACTGTCCCATGACTCACTGGCTCACTTAGCTAAACCACACTGAGGCCAGTCCTGTCTCCTGACTCACTGACTCACTTAGCTATACCACACTGAGGCCAGTCCTGTCTCCTGAATCACTGACTCACTTAGCTAGACCACACTGAGGCCAGTCCTGTCCCCTGACTCAATGACTCACTGACTCATTTAGCTTTACCACACTGAGGCCAGTCCTGTCTCCCGACTCACTTAGCTATACCACACTGAGGCCAGTCCTGTCCCCTTACTCACTGACTCACTTAGCTATACCACACTGAGGCCAGTCTGGTCCCCTGACTCACTGACTCACTTAGCTTTACCACACTGAGGCCAGTCCTGTCCCCAGACTCACTTAGCTATACCACACTGAGGCCAGTCCTGTCCCCTGACTCACTTAGCTATACCACACTGAGGCCAGTCCTGACTCACTGACTCACTTAGCTTTACCACACTGAGGCCAGTCCTGTCCCCAGACTCACTTAGCTTTACCACACTGAGGCCAGTCCTGTCCCCAGACTCACTTAGCTTTACCACACTGAGGCCAGTCCTGTCCCCAGACTCACTTAGCTTTACCACACTGAGGCCAGTCCTGTCTCCTGACTCACTTAGCTATACCACACTGAGGCCAGTCCTGACTCACTGACTCACTTAGCTTTACCACACTGAGGCCAGTCCTGTCCCCAGACTCACTTAGCTTTACCACACTGAGGCCAGTCCTGTCCCCAGACTCACTTAGCTATACCACACTGAGGCCAGTCCTGTCCCCAGACTCACTTAGCTATACCACACTGAGGCCAGTCCTGTCTCCTGACTCACTTAGCTATACCACACTGAGGCCAGTCCTGTCTCCTGACTCACTTAGCTATACCACACTGAGGCCAGTCCTGTCCCCAGACTCACTTAGCTATACCACACTGAGGCCAGTCCTGTCTCCTGACTCACTTAGCTATACCACACTGAGGCCAGTCCTGTCCCCTTACTCACTGACTCATTTAGCTATACCACACTGAGGCCAGTCTGGTCCCCTGACTCACTGACTCACTTAGCTTTACCACACTGAGGCCAGTCCTGTCCCCAGACTCACTTAGCTATACCACACTGAGGCCAGTCCTGTCCCCAGACTCACTTAGCTATACCACACTGAGGCCAGTCCTGTCCCCAGACTCACTTAGCTATACCACACTGAGGCCAGTCCTGTCCCCTGACTCACTTAGCTATAACACACTGAGGCCAGTCTGGTCCCCTGACTCACTGACTCACTTAGCTTTACCACACGGAGGCCAGTCCTGTCCCCAGACTCACTTAGCTTTACCACACTGAGGCCAGTCCTGTCCCCAGACTCACTTAGCTTTACCACACTGAGGCCAGTCCTGTCCCCAGACTCACTTAGCTATACCACACTGAGGCCAGTCCTGTCTCCTGACTCCCTGACTCACGTAGCTATACCACACTGAGGCCAGTCTGGTCCCCTGACTCACTGACTCACGTAGCTATACCACACTGAGGCCAGTCCTGTCTCCTGACTCCCTGACTCACTGAATCACTTAGCTACACCACACTGAGGACAGTTCTGTCCCCTGACTCAATGACCCAATTAGGCCTACACTGGACTCACAGAACACACTGTGTCTACAGTCAAGCAGTAAGTATCTCAAGGTCAGCTCAGTTGGACCCGTTCCAAGTGTTCTACTCTCAGATGAGTCACTAGCGTACTGTCTGTCTGTGACCTAGCTTGCGTTGCACTGAGATTTAATTAGACAAGAAGACCAGGCCTTTTCCATGTTCCCAGGTTGCTGTGTTTACTTTCATAAACAAACTAACCAACAGGCGAAATGAAGACAAATGACCAGTGAACACCACCACTGCAGCAGCAGTAGAAATATTGAGTCATATTGGAACTGAGGAAAAATGTAAAGAGCAGAAAAATAACAGAGACCTGTTGGGCAGAGAGGGGTGGGGCAGAGAGGGGTGGGGCAGAGAGGGGCGGGGCGGAGAGTGGCAACGAGGGACGGAGCAGGGCAGGTAGAGGCAGGGTGGGGCGGAGATGGGTGGGGCAGGGTGGGCTGGGGTGGGCTTGAATGTTGAGCACTAAGCTAATTAGCCATAGAGGGCGAAGTGGAGAAATGTATCAGAGGTTAACACAGAAAGGGGAATGTTTACAGAGAGATACCTCATGGGAGATAGGCTTGGAGGGGCTCCAAGCGATATCGCCGTATACCGTTGGTACTAACCACAAGACAGCCACTGCACACATCATGCACAGCCTGTCAAAACCATATCAGAGTGGTAGACAATGTCACTAGCCTGTCTGTCCATCTGTGGTCATGATGGTCACCCAAGCTTTATCTCCACACACAACCCTCAACAAATTAGCTTCCAAGCACAACCCAAAGCACTGCATTCTCTTAATACTTGTGTACCCTATTTTAGTTATTGAATATTTAGTTTCACCCTCCGTCAATCTTTTGAAAGGCAGTCTCTCTCCTGCTCGCGTCTACCGTTCATGTTGCTGAGCGTAGGCTGAAAGGAGTCATACAGTAATACAACTGCCTGCTCAATATTTCACCGAAACTATGAAAAAAAGGGATCATACAGCTGCAACCATTCCCGACCGCAATGACTTCAGAGGCAGGCTGTCCTCCAGAGTGTAGTCTCCGGTGCAGGAGAAAGAGAGAGGTCTGACAGACCAAATGAAACGCAGAGGCAGAGAGGGCTGGCGTAATCGGGTTACATGATTGATGAGAGGGGGAAATGGGATCATGTTGTATTAAGAAAATGTGTGTTTGAACCCAAAACCGGCGGGTATCAGCAGACTAATGCATCAGCTATGGACACCTGAGAGCTAGATGCTGTTAGCACAGTCCCAACGGTGAGCAGGCTTATCGATCCTACGCAACCGCTTCTTTCCTCTCCCTCTCTCTTACTCTATCATCTCCTTACTCTATTATCTCCTATCTATCTCTCTCTCTTCCTCTCTCTCTCACCACTGCTGTAAACTCAACATAGCACAATAGCGTCTGTGTATCTGTGTCTGTTTTTGTTGCAGTGTCCAACTTTTGGCACAAGCAGGATGCCAACACTTAATCCCTGTGGTTGTTAGGGGTACAGTAGCACTGCACTGCCTCAAGGAATTTAGGAGGGCGTGCTGCAGGGTTTGTCTCGCTACAGGCCAGCCAGTGTGCTAGAGTGATGAATTAGTGTTCTTGGTTAAGTATGTGGTTAAATTGATTCTGCAATAAATAATATTCTACAAATATAAAATATATTTATGTACAGTGCATTCGGAGAGTACTCAGACCCTTTGACTTTTTTCACATTTTAAATTACGTTACAGCCTTATTCCAAAACGGATTAAATAAAAAATATATATTTACATAAGTATTCAGACCCTTTGCCAAGAGACTCGAAATTGAGCTCTGGTGCATCCTGTTTCCATTGATCATCCTTGAGATGTTTCTATAACTTGACTGGACATGATTTGAAAAGGCACACACCTGTCTATATAAGGTCCCACAGTTGATAGTGCGTGTCAGAGCAAAAACCAAGCCATGACATTGAAGGAATTGTCTGTAGATTTTTGTTTTTTATTTTACTACTTTTTCTCCCCAATTTTGATATTTTATAATCGCTGCCGCTCCCCAATGGGCTCGGGAGGTGAAAGTCGGGTCATGCGTCCTCCTAAACATGTCCCGCCAAACCACGCATCTTAACACCCACCTGCTTAACCCGGGAAGCCAGCCGTACCAATGTGTTGGAGGAAACACCGTTCAACTGACACCCGAGGTCAGCTTGCAGGCGCTCGGCCCCCCACAAGGAGTCGCTAGAGGGTGATGAACCAAGTAAAGCCACCCCGGCCAAACCTGGTCGACGCTGGGCCAATTGTGCGCCACCCTATGGGACTTCCGATCACGACCTGATGCGATACAGCCCGGGATCAAAACCGGGTCTGTAGTGGCGTCTCTAGCACTGCGATGCAGTGCCATAGACCGCTGAGCCACTTGGGAGGTGCAGGCTTCCATCATTCTTAAATGGAAGAAGTTTGGAACCACCAAGACTCTTCCTGGAGCTGGCCGCCCAGCCAAACTGAGCAATCGGGGGAGAGGGGCCTTGGTGAGGGAGGTGACCAAGAGCCCGATGGTCACTCTGACAGAGCTCCAGACTGACTCTGGGGGGATGGGAGAATCTTCCAGAAGGTTAACCATCTCTGCAGCACTCCAAAATCAGGCCTTTATGTGCCTAAAAGGCACATGACAGCCCGCTTGGAGTTTGCCAAAAGGCCCCTAAAGACTTTCAGACCATGAGAAACAAAATTCTATGGTATGATGAAACTAAGATTGAACTCTTTGACCTGAAAGCCAAGCGTCACGTCTGGAAGAAACCTGGCACCATCCTTACGGTGAAGCATGATGGTGGCAGCATCATGCTGTGGGGATGTTTTTCATCGGCAGGGACTGGGATTCTAGTCAGGATCGAGGGAAAGATGAACGGAGCAAAGTAAAGAGAGATCCTTGATGAAAACATGCTCCAGAGCGCTCAGGATCTCAGACTGGGGCGAAGGTTCACCTTCCAACATGACAATGATCTTAAGCACACGGCCAAGACAATGCAGGATTGGCTTCGGGACAAGTCTCTGGTTGTCCTTGAGTGGCACAGGCAGAGCCTGAAATCTACCATCTCTGGAGAGACCTGAAAATAGTTGTGCGGCAACGCTCCCCATCCAACATGACAGAGCTTGAGAGGATCTACAGAGAAGAATGGGAATAACTCCCCAAATACAGGTTTGCCAAGCTTGTAGCGTCATACCCACGAAGATTCAAGGCTGTAATCGCTGCCAAAGGTGCTTCAACAAAGTAAAGAGTTTTTTAAAACGTATTTTTTTACATTTTTTATTTTAATTTAAATGTATTTTATACATTTTTAAAAAAAAAAAAAAAAAAAAAAAGTAAAATCTTTTCTTGCTTTGTCAATATGGGGTATTGTGTGTAGATTGATGTGGAAAAAACAATTTAATCAATTTTACAATAAGGCTGTAACAAAACAAAATGTGGAAAAATACAAAGGGGTCTGAATACTTTCCGAATGCACTGTAACTACCAAAAAGCATACAATAAAGCTCAGATTTGAATTATTTATTTTATGCAGTTATTATTGCTCATCTTTATCAAGGGTGCCCACTGTAAGTATATTTTATGTAGAGTGCATATAATATATTACATTTATAATGGGTTTTGTATGTTGTAACCATGTTTCAATTTAAAAAAATGGTCTCCTCGTGTACAAGAATGCACGTGTATGTGTCCCAGAGCAAAGGTTACTGTGATATCTGCATTTCAGGAGGAGCCGTCTGTTTTTGGTTTTGCTCAACTTAAACCATCATTTTGAAATGTTTAGTTCTAAAACAAATCAGTGGACAATCCCTCAACAAACAGTCACTGGGGTGGAAACCAACGTCATAAAGAGGAATGAATGAAGAAATGGAGTCAATGTCACGCAGCAGCGGAGAATGAAAGCAAAATCAGCCAAACCAAGCCCTAAAGAAACTAAACCTGCAATATACTGTATATAATGAGAGTGTCATATCGCATTCTTGATTTTATTTCATCTTATGCACCAAACATTTGCTCATGTCACAACCTTTCAGAGAGGAAAATAGTTCATAAATGTTATGCAACTATTACGGGTAATATTTTCATTTTTCCATGCTGTTATATTTTTCCACTGACAAACAAATCAAAAAGCTAAAACCAAGTTTTTATTTTATTTTTATTTCACCTTTATTTAACCAGGTAGGCTAGTTGAGAACAAGTTCTCATTTGTAACTGTGACCTGGCCAAGATAAAGCATAGCAGTTCGACACATACAACAACACAGAGTTACACATGGAATAAACAAACATACAGTATAAAAGTCTATATACAGCATGTGCAAATGAGGTAGGATAAGGGAGGTAAGGCAATAAATAGGCCATGGTGGCGAAGTAATTACAATATAGCAAAAAACACTGGAATGGTAGAATGTGCAAGAAGAGATACTGGGGAAGGTAGTTGGATGGGCTATTTAAAGATGGGCTATGTACAGGTGCAGTGATCTGTGAGCTGCTCAGACAGCTGGTGCTTAAAGCTAGTGAGGGAGGTAAGAGTCTCCAGCTTTAGTGATTTTTGCAGTTCGTTCCAGTTATTGGCAGCAGAGAACTTGAAGGAAATGCAGCCGAAGGAGGAATTGGCTTTGGGGGTGACCAGTGAAATATACCTGCTGGAGCGCTTGCTACGGGTGGGTGCTCAAATGGTGATCAGTGAGCTGAGATAAGAGCTGAGATACCTAGCAGAGACTTGTAGATGACCTGGAGCCAGTGGGTTTGGCGACGAGTATGAAGCGAGGGCCAGCCAACGAGAGGGTACAGGTCGCAGTGGTGGGTAGTATATGGGGCTTTGGTGACAAAACGCATGGCACTGTGATAGACTACATCCAATTTGTTGAGTAGAGTGTTGGAGGCTATTTTGTAAATGACATCGCCGAAGTCGAGGATCGGTAGGATGGTCAGTTTTACGAGGGTATGTTTGGCAGCATGAGTGAAGGATGTTTTGTTGCGAAATAGGAAGCCGATTCTAGATTTAATTTTGGATTGGAGATGCTTGATGTGAGTCTGGAAGAAGAGTTTACAGTCTAACCAGACACTTAGGTATTTGTAGTTGTCCACATATTCTAAGTCAGAACCGTCCAGAGTAGTAATGCTGGACGGGCGGGCAGGTGCGGGCAGCGATTGGTTGAAGAGCATGCATTTAGTTTTACTTGCATTTAAGAGCAGTTGGAGGCCACGGAAGGAGAGTTGTATGGCTTTGGCGCTCGTCTGGAGGTTAGTTACCACAGTGTCCAAAGAAGGGCCAGAGGTATACAGAATGGTGTCGTCTGCGTAGAGGTGGATCAAAGAATCACCAGCAGCAAGAGCGACATCATTGATGTATACAGAGAAGAGAGTCGGCCCAAGAATTGAACCCTGTGGCACCCCCATAGAGACTGCCAGAGGTCCAGACAACAGGCCCTCCGATTTGACACACTGAACTCTATCAGAGAAGTAGTTGGTGAACCAGGCGAGGCAATCATAGCTAATTGAGCCTGCAGGAGAGGCTCAGCTTTTCCAGAGCAAGTTTGACAAACAGGCAGGCATCTCTCTCTGTAGGAGAGATGGCCATTGTTTGTGTGACACTGTCCTGCTGGCCACAGAGCACAGAGATGTTTTAACTTCTTTCGGGATCAGTGTACCGTCCATGGGACGGTTGAGCTAACGTAGGCTAATGCGATTAGCATGAGGTTGTAAGTAACATGAACATTTCCCAGGAAATAGACATATCTGATTCTTGTTAATCTAACTGCACTGTCCAATTTACAGTAGCTATTACAGTGAAATAATACCACGCTATTGTTTGAGGAGAGTGCACAACGTTTAACATGAACAGTTATTAATAAACAAATTAGGCACATTTGGGCAGTCCTGATGCAAATTCTGAATAGAAATACAATAGTTCATTGGATCAGTCTAAAACTTTGCACATACATTGCTGCCATCTACTGGCCAATATATAAATTACACCTGGGCTGGAATAATACATTATGGCCTTTCTCTTGCATTTCAAAGATGATGGTCCAAAAAAAATAAAAAAGAACAGTTGGTTTTTTCTTCATATTATCTTTTACCAGATATATTTTGTTATATTCTCCTACATTCCTTTCACATTTCCACAAACTTCAAAGAGTTTCCTTTCAAATGGTACCAAGAATATGCATATCCTTGCTTCAGGGCCTGAGCTACAGGCAGTTAGATTAGGGTATGTCATTTTTGGCGAAAATTTCAAAAAAGGGGCGGATCCTTAAGCGGTTTTAAATTTAAGGCACATGCAGAGTTAGTGTTCCAAATGGGTCACCATTTGCTCAACTTTCCAATGATAGAATAAAGAGTATATTTGGAGGATAAAAGTAATGTCATGCTTTCATTTCAATTGTTATGTTCTCAATATTTAAATGATATTAGTATTATATACATTCTAACTATTCAGCATGTACTGTATATCTAATGAACATTATGGTAAATATTGCAACATAGAAACTGCCCATGCTATAACCTGTTTGTGATGTGTGCAGGATATTAGAATCGCGATCTGAAAGTAAAGGTAATGTCAGACAACAGAGCCACAGCACACATGACTTCACTGACAACAAACTAAATAGCCTAGTTCTTACTTCCTGGATTTTGTTCTCCTATAGTCTTGTGTTTAAGCTTTACTGTTATATATGATATATGATATATGTATAAGTCTCTCACTGAACTCTCTGAAATTTGTGAAATATCCCATTGATTTTCTCAAAGCCTTTTTGCTCCGGTCCAAAAGGTGGTGATTGTATGGTTGTTCCCGTCCATTAAAAGCCTAGATTACTGCACATTAGCTGTGGGCCTAGATTAAAAATAAACTGCATTGAAACTTCATTCAATACCACAATGAGCACGGAAATCTTTTGTTACACACTGGGAACAGGAGGAGCATTTGTTTACACTGAGCGATTCCTTTCAAGGTCTTGAATGTTCTGAACTGATCAAAGAAACAGCTACATATGAGAACAAGTTTCAAAGCAAATGTTACAATTTCAATAACTACAGAGATGTAAATGCACTTTTCCACAGTTTATGATATATCTACAAAAACTCAAAAGTTTTACATAAAAAAAGTTAACTCTTTAAAAATGTTTTTTTTTTTTACTTTCAAGGTCTTTGCAATATTGTCCATACATTTTAACCTAATCAAACTGACGTCAGTATGAACAGTTTAAAACTCATGCAAATTGAGACTGCTAATCATGTAGTCGAACAGCAGTAGACATTTCATGACTGCACTGCAGATGATTCTCAAATGGGATATTTGGCTTGTGTTTTTAGTCAATGTAAATATACCGTTATACATGTATGTGTATTGTTGCTGCAAATTAGTGTGAAATGCAATGAAAAATGTGATGTATAATTCCAAAATAGAAAGTTATATATACTTTACAAAGGGAACACAGGTTCTAATTGATCTTAATAGAAAAATAATACATGAATGCTCTATTATCTATGTACTGTACGTAGTTTGACTGACGAAAGACTAATTGTATCTTATTTGATCAAATAATAACATTTGATCAAATCTCTTTCCTCTTGTCTTGGGCGTGTGTTGGGGTTTACTGTAACCCCCAGAGATATTGCATAGACTGTTAGAGTGTATCAGATAATGTGAAGATTAACAGCGGACCACCCCACACGCAAACAGGATGTAATGGCTGTCTGCAGTTTTTCCTCTGTCATCAGTCATTGGGGTCAAAGGTCACACGATTAATCAAAACTGTTTCTGCGGTGTGAGATACACAAATGAGCCTCTTAGGATTACCCAGGGCTGAAGATGGCCCCGTCTGTTTATATCTGCCAGACCGCAGGGTTACATTAAACTCCCCATTTCCAGTCTGGTGTGAACTAATCAGCCATTCCATTTGAGTGACTTTACTCTGTCCTCCATTTCCTATTCTGCTGTCACGATGAGCCTCGTATGGGACTTGTATGAGGTCCTGCCGGTTACATTAGCTGGTGTTTGGACATCTGTAGGGCTTGGCTCAATGAGGAGGCCTGTCAACGTGGCTTTTGTAAATCGAGAGATAGTCCAAACACTCGGACACGCGGTAATAAAAACAAGCCCCTGTTCCCTGCATTAGCTCTGCTTTAGTGGAGAGGGATGGGTCTGAGTGATGCATCATGCATTTCTGTTACAGCTAAAGGGGAATTTCACCCTGGGGGAATCTGGGCTTGTTTTCATGATGTCTGAGGCATTTCCAGGACAGTGAGATGTTATACTGATCACACTATGTTAAACTGATCGCACTATACTGTACGTTTTTGTGGGTGTAGATATGATTGTCCTTGTTTGATAGAGCCATTGCCCATATTTCAGCAATGTTCCTATCAGCGGATTCATTGCTAAATATACAAGCATACACATTTTTTCCAGTCTCTGAAAGACTACAACTTGTTTTGGGCGGTGCTTTATGCTCTGGCATCCGTCCCTCCCCCAAAGCGGGATTTTTTGAAAAGGAGGCGGACACTAACAACAATCCTTAAGGCAAAACTGAAAGAACTGACCAGAAGAAATGGCTTCAAGTGACTACTCTCATCAACACGAATTAGATGAAAGAGCATCTATTAGCTACATGGTGACATTCAACCATACATGTTTCCACCGGAATATAGAGAAGAGGAATCGAAACAAAGAGTTGGATTTAGCTAACTTTAGAAGTTCAGCTACAGCTCATGCCAGCAGAGAGAGGACAGATGACAAAAACAGTGCCTAGCCAAGTAAGTTATTTTTCCTGCAAGCCACCTAGCTAGCTAGCTTCAGTTTATCTACTGAAACCCATATTGTGTATTGCTGGCGAACATACTACTTTGTCACAATGGGGGGGAAATCAAAAAAACATTCTGTTTGCTAACAAAGCTAGCTACTGCGCATTTGGAAAGTCTTCAGACCCCTTGACTTGTTCTACATTTTATTACAATGCAGGTTTATTCTAAAATGGATTAAATAGTTTTTTCCCTCATCAATCTACTACACACAATACCCCATAAAGACAAAAGAAAAACAGGTCTTTAGAATTTATTGCAAATGTATTAAATATAAATAACTGAAAAATCACATTAACATAAGTGGTCAGAACCTTTACACAGTACTTGTTGAAGCATCTTTGGAAGCCATTACAGCCTCAATTCTTCTTGGGTATGAAGCTACAAGCTTGGCACACCTGTATTTTGGTATTTTCTCCCATTATTCTCTGCAGATCCTCTTAAGCTCTGTCACATTGGATGGGGAGCGTTGCTGCACAGCTATTTTCAGATCTCTCCAAAGATGTTCGATCGGGTTCAAGTCCAGGCTCTGGCTGGGCCACTCAAGGACGTGCAGAGACTTGTCCCAAAGCCACTCCTGTGTTGTGTTGGCTGTGTGCTTAGGGTTGTTGTCCTGATGGAAGGTGAACCTTCGCGGCCAAAATCTCATGGCTTGTTTTTTGCTCTGACATGCACTGTCAACTGTTGGACCTTATATAGACAGGATGTGTGTCTTTCCAAATCATGTCCAATCAATTCAGTTTACCACAGATGGACTCCAATCAAGTTGTAGAAACATCTCAAGGATGATCAATGGAAACAGGATGCATCTGAGCTCAATTTCGAATCTCATAGCAAACGCTCTGAGTACTTATGTATATAAGGTATTTCTGTTTTTTAGCTTTTATACATTTCAGAGACCTGTCTTCGCTTTATCATTATGGGGTATTGTGTGTAGATTAATTCAGATTTCTTTTATTTGATACATTTTTTAATATGGCTGTAACATAACAAAAAGTGAACAATTTCAGGTGGTCTGAATCCTTTCCGAATGCCCTGTATATACAGTACCAAAAGATAGCTATATCATATAACTGATGTCTTTCAGAGTTCAATACACAACTTTGACATTAGCTAACTAGCTAAATTAAGCAGCTAGGCTAGCAATCTCGCTAACAGTAGGTTCATTCTTATTGAATGTCTTCCATTTTGTTGTGAAGGAAAAACATGTATGTTATCTCATCACTTCTCAGCTCTCGTCGAAATGGATACCCCATCAGTTCAGTTTAAAAATCTTTCTGATAATCTTTGGTCACCGCATCATTCTTGATAGCAGCAAGCCACTGGCAGAATCGGAGCAACTGTCTGGTAGGTAGAATGGTGAAAGATAACTCATTTTTGTGATTGTTTGTAATTAGCACAGCCAGGCACCATACGGGTATGATGAAAAACAAACCCTTACTAAAAAATCTTGCCTAGAAATTCAGAGATTACTGTGTGTTGGTTGTTCGAAGTTAACAACGTCATTATTCAAGTTTATTGACACACCCACTCTGCCTAGTGGGCGGTATCAGTATTCACTTTGAATGCTGGACTTTGTGGTTCACTAAGAGTACACTAATACACAAGTAGTCGCGATTCTTCCCGATTCTACCAGTGAAATAAAAATGTGCGCGCTATAGCTTGTGGTTTGGATAATTGTGATGTTTATGATAAAAACGTAATGTTGTTATTATAGTAATGACTATATGCCGTGGCAGAGCCGAGGTGAAATTCAGCTTTAAAGAGATCTTCTGGAATAATTAGTGAATTACTGTGAAAGTGTTTCGACCACAGTTGAAAGGAAAATGATTGCCCTCCTTAACTTTCTGTAAATTAATAGGATTGTGGGTAATGGTCTTATAAAGCAGATTGTATACGTTATTACTGAAGTCCAGAGAGGACATATGAATAAATAAAAATATTTTTCTATGTCGAGTTCACAACTTATATATCTCATGATCACTACTTAACAAAAGTTGTTCTGTCGAGATAATCAAAAGTACCACGCATTATCCATTCATTTGTTCAGATGCATGATAACCACCTTATCAAGGAGCCCTGTGGCTGCATTGATGACAATATGCTTGTGGGGGATTTAAGCCATAAGATAACCAAAGACCACATCCATTCGCATGCAAGGAACAAAGCAGCTAACCTTCCTAGTTTAATGAGCTAGCTAGTTCGCTAGGTAGTCTTATTAGCTAGTTTACCTAGCTAGCTAGCAAGCTATCTTGTAATCTATGCTGGTTGTTAGCTTACTTAGCTGATATGTGTATAGTTAGAAGGGACACTTCATGTTTGGTGGGAAATATTTAAATTTACATTGGGGTGAGCTCCATTTCTGACAGGTTGCTCAGATTCTATTTCAGCCTCAGAGGCTAATAAATCAGGATGAATCAGGATGCTGTAAGCTCCTTGCAGACAGCAGATAAAGTGACATCCTGACTTATCAGCCTCTGAGGCTACTATTCAATCTGATTAGCCTGCCAGGAATAGACTGCACCCACTCTTGATCATATGCATAATGCACTGACTGCTAATCTGCCTTCCAGGAGCTTTACCTATAAAGGTGAAACATCTGTTGAAGTGCTCTTGAGCAAGGCATGTAAACCTAATTGCTCCTGTAAGTAGCTCTGGATGAAAGCATCTGCTAAATTACTAAAATGTTAAATGTAAACGGCCTACAAGGCAGAATCCTGACTTATCAGCCTCTCAGTCTGCTACTGAATCAACCTCTCAGGAATGTATTTTTTTTATTTTACCTTTATTTAACCAGGCAAGTCAGTTAAGAACAAATTCTTATTTACAATGACAGCCTAGGAACAGTGGGTTAACTGCCTTGTTCAGGATGCCAGATTTTTACCTTGTCAACTCAGGGATTCGATCTAGCAACCTTTCGGTTACTGGCCCAACGCTCTAACCACTACCTGCCGCCCAGGAATAGAGATCACACATCTGTAAATGTAAATGTTATCCATAAAAAATTAAGTGTCCCTTCAAATTATACACATATCAGTTCTGCAAGCTAACAACCAACTCAGATGACAAGCTAGCTAGCTACAGTCCAAACAGACCAGGGTTTTGGGTTTGAGTAGTGAATGGGAACAGTGAAACATTCTTCCTTAGATGTGAATATTCTCAAAATATAGATTTGAGCCAATGTCTTAAGCAGTTGAACATGTTATTTCTCCACCCTTTAGAAAGTGACAAACTGACTCGTGCCTTTGATTTGACGGACTGCTTATGTGCAGATCAGCGCGAGACGACTGTTAGACAAAATGAGTGTTTCTACACATAACTTGCTTACTTACTGACTTTATTGTCCCCATGGGGAAATTTTGTTGCAGTGTCATGTACATGTTTAAAGTGGCATTTAAATACAAAACAAAATTGACAATACAACTTTCATAACAGTTACATACCAATTAAATATATATATTTTTAAAGGCTAGCCTGCTGGCCTTACTGAGTCGATAGGAACATTAGCCCGAGCTATTTAGGAGGGATATCACACCTGGCACAAATTATTGTCTAGTTGTGTTTTTCCTGCCGGGAGGTGCCCTATACCTGCACCCAGAGGGGAGTAGTTAAAAGCCACCCCACAGGGGGTGGCTTGGGTTTAAAATTATTTTGTGAGCCTTGCGGAGGGCCCTGACCTTAAAGATATCATCCAGGCCTGACTGTTTGACTCCAAGTACCTTGCTTGCTGTGGTGATAATCCTTCTCAGCATATTTCTCTGGCTGACAGTGGCATTGCCAAACCAACAAACAATAGAAAAAGTTAAAATACTCTCAATGAAAGATTTGTAAAACAGAGTCAGTATAGTACAGTCTACAGTACATTAAAAGATCCCAGCTTTTTGAGAAAGTACCATCTCTGTTGGCTCTTTTTGTAGATTACTCCACTGAAGTTTATTGTCCAAGAGGACACCCAGGTATTTTGTATTCCTCTACAATCTCTATAATCTGACCTCTGATAGATGTTGCAGAGGTAGGTGTTGTACAATTCCTGAAGTCTATGCACATATCTTTGGTCTTGTTGGTATTGAGGACCAAGTGTGATTCCTCACACCACTCTACAAAGTCATCTAGGACCGGGCCATGATGTTCCTTGTCATCATGCAACCGGCTGATCAAGGCAGTGTCATCAGCTAACTTAACGAGGTGTCTGTCAGGATGGGAACTAGTACAACTATTAGTGAACATGATGTACAGGAGTGGGGACAAAACACATCCCTGAGGAGAGCTTGTGTTGGTATTGCGTATGTCCGACACGTGGGAATCTATTTTGACTCGCTGTGAGCGTTAGCTCAGGAAGTCCAAGCGTAATCTTAGCTAGCCAACGTAGCCATGATATCGCCTACAAGTGTGATCGGGGATTTCTATTGGAGAAGCAGTTTTAGCCATACTGTACGGTCTTTGATTGTGTGATTATGGGTAGCAGCAGTTCCTGGTTTGGGGGTTTTGTCATTGATTATTTGGACAAATCAGAATTGAGCGAAGGAGGTGCCTAAACTGGTACAGTGATTTTCAAGACTGTGTGCGGATTATAAACGGTTTACACTAGATTCCACAGCCACAAATTCTAAATTAGCTATATCGTAAAAATGTATGGAAACGAAAAGGCCTTTTCTTGCCAATATAGACACGGGTGAAATTAGCGGAAGGGAGGAGTTTGGCTGAGCTAGAGTTTCCATTTGCACAATTGTTAACTGCATTCCCCCGAGAATTAAAACAGGAAATTATAAACTTTTGCAAGATAATTTTACTTCTGGGTAACTGAGATTAGCATGAAATGTGCCATCTCTTAGTGTAGCAATCAATAAAAACGTTTGACCTCATCCCGTCAGTAGATGATGCCTGGCTATTCTTTAAAAGTGCCTTCCTCACCATCTTAAATAAGCATGCCCCATTTAAAAAATGTAGAACTAGGAATAGATATAGTCCTTGGTTCACTCCAGACCTGTCTGCCCTTGACCAGCACAAAACATTCTGTGGCATTAGCATCGAATAGCCCCCGTGATATGCAACTTTTCAGGGAAGTTAGGAACAAATATACACAGGCAGTTAGGAAAGCTAAGGCTAGCTTTTTCAAACAGAAATTTGAATCCTGTAGTACTAACTCAAAAATGTTCTGGGACACTGTAAATTTCATGGAGAATAAGAGCACCTCCTCCCAGCTGCCCACTGCTCTGAGGCTAGGAAACACTGTCACCACCAATAAATCCACTATAATTGAGAATTTCAATAAGCTTTTCTCTACGGCTGGCCATGCTTTCCACCTGGCTACCCCTACCCCGGTCAACTGCCCGGCATCCTCCACAGCAACTCGCTTCAGCCCCAACCATTTCTCCTTCACCCAAATCCAGATAGCTGATGTTCTGAAAGAGCTGCAAAATCTGGACCCCATCAGCCTGGCTAGACAATCTGGACCCTCTCTTTCTAAAATTATCTGCCAAAATTGTTGCAACCCCCATTACTAGCCTGTTCAACCTCTCTTTCGTATCGTCTGAGATTCCCAAAGATTGGAAAGCTGCCGCGGTCATCCCCCTCTTCAAAGGGAGTGACACTTTAGATCCAAACAGCTACAGACCTATATCTATCCTACCTTGTCTTTCTAAGGTCTTCGAAAGCCAAGTTAACTTCTTCTAAATGGGGGGGCGCTGTTTTCACTTTGGGAAAAAATCGTGCCCAAATTAAACGGCCTCGTACTCTGTTCTAGATCCTACAATATGCATATTATTATTACTATTGGATAGAAAACACTCTGAAGTTTCTAAAACTGTTTGAATTATATCTGTGAGTAAAACAGAACTCATTTGGCAGCAAACTTCCAGATAGGAAGTGAAAATTCTGAAAAAGGGGCTCTGTGTCAGGGCCTGCCTATTCAACTGGCTTATATTTATGGATCTGTATGCACTTCATACGCCTTCCACTAGATGTCAACAGGCAGTAGAAGGTTGAATGGGGTGTCTAGCTTGATGTGAGGCCGAATGAGCTTTTGGAGTGACAGGTCCGCTCTTTTGTCACTAGTCAGCTGCGCACAAGGGAACCTAACATTGTCTTCTGAAATGCGTTCGGTTTACACAACGAAATGCTCTGGCTCTGATTTTATTGAATACATATGAGAAAAACATCATAAAGTAGGATTTTTCAACTGAGTTTGACCAGTTTATTCAACGTTTATTGGGACTTTTGGAATTTTTCATTCCAGGTGCAAACATTTCTTGGACACGTGAGCTCCACATGGCTAGCCAAAGTTGCTAATTCGACAGAAGAAATGGACATTCTAAAACCAAACAACGATTTATTCTGGAACTAGGACTACTTGCACAACATTCTGATGGAAGAACATCAAAAGTAAGAGAATATTTATGACGTTATTTCTTATTTTTGTATTTTAAGTCGGCTCCAACAAGGCGGAGAATTGTAGGGTGCTGTCTCACAATATTGCATGCTGTATGTTGTACTAAAGTTATTTAAAAAAATCTAATACAGCGGTTGCATTAACCTCTTTCGGCTCAAGGGGCAGTATTGAGTAGCCAGATAAAAGGTGCCCATTTCAAAAAGGCCTGGAAGTTGTGTAACCAGGAAGTTGTGTCCTAAACATTGAGAATGGATTGGAGGAGAAGTAAAATGCAGATTTGGGAGTCATTAGCCCAACCTGTCTGATATTATAAGCCGTTTATTCCTGCAAACTTGTATGTAGCTTTTTTTTATTTGTGGCTTTTTTAAGGGAACCAAAAAATATTTTGGGGCGATGTCGAATATGTTAATTTGTATTGTGTTTCGTTATATTATCCAGCAATGTTGTCTATATTTGTATAATTTATTGTATTCATTATTAATGTATTAATTTGCCTGTCCTCTATTGGTTGAGATGCACTGCATACGCCTTCCACTGGGTGTCAGCGAATAGGGAGAGTTGAAATGGAGTTTCTACGTAGGTCCTAAAGGTTATAAATTGCTTGGAACCGAAGTGTCCCATCTTTCCACTCTTCGCTCTGACGCAGGAAGGGTCTTGGCATGTCATTTTAGAAGCTCCCGTATTAGCTCCTAGATATATCCGGCTCTGTTTTTATTCGATATAGGTGTTGAAGACATCGTAATGTTGTTATTTTAAACCGAATTATATCAGTTTATGTCAGTATATTGCAATTTTCGGGTATTTATTTTCGTGACGTTTTAGGAAGTTGGGTATCTCTGGCCCACATGGCTATTGTTTACTGCTAATTGCAACGTTGAAGACGACGTTCTCCAACCTAGCAACGATTCTTTTGGACAAAGGACACATTTCCCAAGATTCTGATGGGAGTTCATCGAAAAGTAAGAACTATTTATGCTGATAATTCATTGTTCTGTTGAAAAATGTCAAATGCATAAGACGCCATTTCCTGCAGAGTAGCCTTGCGTTATCGCAGCCTGTATTGCGCAGTAAGGTTAATTTAAAAAATGTAATTCAGCGATTGCATTATGAACTAATTTGTCTTTCAATTGCTGTCCAACCTGTATTTTTTTAGTCAAGTTTATGAATAGTTTTCGATAAGAAAAGGTGCCTTTACAAGATGGCGCCGGACAGATTGCTTGACGTTATGGACACTATTCTCATTGTATAAGCACGATTTGTGCCGCTAAATATGCACATTTTCGAACAAACTCTATATGCATTGTGTAATATGATGTTACAAGACTGTCATCTGAAGAATTCTGAGAAGGTTAGCCTGTTTGGGGTGCAAGCCCGAAATCGGAACGAAAATGACAACAGCTGCAGGGCGCGAAATTCAAAATCTATTTTTTAAAAATATTTAACTTTCACACATTATCAAGTCCAATACAGCATTTGAAAGATAAACATCTTGTCAATCCAGCCAACATGTCCGATTTTTTAAATGTTTTACAGAGAAAACACCACATATATTTATGTTAGCTCACCACCAAATACAAAAGTGGACAGACACGTATGAATATGATTATGATGTATGAATTATGATTCAAGTAGCATGCACAAGCCAACCGAAATAAACTAAAACCAACCTAAAGAACCCAGAAAAAACTACCTCAGATGACAGTCATATAACATGTTACACAATAAATCTATGTTTTGTTCATAAAAAGTGCATATTTTAGCTATAAATCAGTTTTACATTGATGCTACCATAAATGCTACCACATAACTACAGCCTGAATCCAGACGGGAGTAGCCAGAGAAAATACATACACCAACGTCGACTACTAATTACACCTCATAAAACATTTCAGAAAAACATATGGTGGATAGCTAATGAAAGACAGATATCATGTGAATAAAGCCAATATTTCCGATTTTTGAAGTGTTTTACAGCGAAAACACAATATATCGTTATATTAGCTAACAACATAAGCTAGCATAAGGCAGCACTAGCATAAGTCAAGCGCTAGCCTAGCACAGTTAGCAGAGTTAGCATAGCACAGTTCGACAGATATATGAAAAAGCATCCCAAATTGGGTCCTTATCTTTGTTGATATTCCATCAGAATGTTGTAACGGGGTCCAATGTCCAGTTAAGTCTTTAGTTGGGTTCCAGAACGAACTATTTCCCTCTTTGGTTAGCAAGCACAATAGCATTGCGGCGCTAACCTCTCCTTCTTCAAAAAATTCTTCCAAAACATCACGTCTAAAGTCCAGAATAAATTGCAATAATATAATTAAAGTATATTGAAAAAAACATACTTTAGGATGATTTTGTGACATGTATCAAATAATATCGAAGTCAGAGATCATATTCACCGTTATCGACCTTCTTCCAGAAGCCGAGACCAAATTATGCTTCGCGCCCGAATTTTTTTTTTAACTGCGCAGGTCTTACAAGAAGGTGTGTTATTCAGTCCATGGACGAGATATTCGACTGCTTTCAATTCTCACTTCCGCATTACAGCCTGATGAAGGCGTGTGACGTGTTTCTACGGTCCTAAGTGTAACTCTACACCAAGGTAGCTTAGCAGTTCAGACGTATTTTTCCGTGTTGTCGTGTCGTGTCCTGTATATATATATATTTACACCTTTTCTTCACATATCTTTTATTTATTTTATTATCCAAGAACTCAACTACAAAAGCTTTCCTGCAAAAGCTTTCCTGCAACCCGCTTCACCAATTACAATAAGTACTATTCACCTCAATCTGAAAATCCATCGTGGAAGATAGCCAGGGGCTAATTCAGAAGCTAGCCTGAAAGCTAATCCAGAAGCTACTCCGATAGCTAGCCAGAAGCTAATCTGTAGCTGCCCCGAAATTAGCCGGTTTGCTGGCTAGCGTTGGTGTTTCAGCTGCCCACGTTTTGCGGTCATCAGCTATTCCTCTAGCTCGATAATCTACCGGCACTTTAGTGCAACGCGACTCGGACCGGAGCATTCCGGGACTTTTTTTCTCTCAGTTTCCCCGGATTCCAACCGCAGCCTCAGCCTCTATTTTGCACCTTGATTTCGCAGCTAGCTAGCTGCATACCGTGTGACTATTGGCTTACGTCGACCCCGGAGCTAACTCAAATCATGCTGGAGCTAGCCAGCTGAGGAGTTCCATCACCATCCGGACCCGCTTCTTTGTTGCTGCTGCAGATACGGAACCCCACCGGGCCTTCACGACTGACTGCCGACGTTATCTGCCCGAGGGATTTATCCAACCGGCACCTCCGTCCCGGCGTTACCTGAACGCTCATCTGAGGCCCGCTAATCGTTAGCTGTCTTATCGGCTGCTATCTGAACAAAACCCCACTACACGGAACCTACCGACGGAAACGCACGAGGTATCTACAAACAGACCTCCATCCTATGCTGCTACCGATAGCCATATACCCGGCCAGCTGTCTGGATCGCCACGACCCCAACCAACCTCTACTCACTGGACCCTTATTTATCACTCGATTAAGCTTGCCTCTCCTTAATGTAAATATGCCTTGTCCATTGCTGTTCTGGTTAGTGTTTATTGGCTTATTTCACTGTAGAGATTCTAGCCCTGCTCTCTATACCATATCCAACCCTGCAGTTCCACCACCCACATATGCGATGACATCACCTGGTTTCAATGATGTTTCTAGAGACAAGATCTCTCTCATCATCACTCAATACCTAGGTTTACCTCCACTGTATTCACATCCTACCATACCTTTGTCTGTACATTATTCCTTTAAACTATTTTATCGCCCCCAGAAACTTCCTTTTACTCTCTGCTCTGGTAGCTCTAGGCGACCAATTCTCATAGCTTTTAGCCGTACTATTATCCTACTTCTCCTCTGTTCCTCTGGTGATGTAGAGGTGAATCCAGGCCCTGCAGTACCTGGCTCCACTCCTATTCCCCAGGCGCTCTCTTTTGATGACTTCTGTAACCGTAATAGCCTTGGCTTCATGCATGTTAACATTAGGAGCCTCCTCCCTAAGTTTGTTTTGTTCACTGCTTTAGCACACTCTACCAACCCGGATGTATTAGCCGTGTCTGAATCCTGGCTTAGAAAGACCACCAAAAATTCAGACATTTTTATCCCCAATTACAATATTTTCAGACAAGATAGAACGGCCAAAGGGGGCGGTGTTGCAATCTACTGCAAAGACTGCCTGCAGAGTTCTGTTATACTATCCAGGTCTGTTCCCAAACAATTTGAACTTCTACTTTTAAAAATCCACCTCTCTAAAAACAAGTCTCTCACCGTTGCCGCCTGCTATAGACCACCCTCTGCCCCCAGCTGTGCTCTGGACACTATATGTGAACTGATTGCCCCCCATCTATCTTCAGAGCTCGTGCTGCTAGGCGACCTAAATTTGAACATGCTCAACACCCCAGCCACCCTACAATCTAAGCTTGATGCCCTCAATCTCACACAAATTATTAATGAACCTACCAGGTACCACCCCAATTCCGTAAACACGGGTACCCTCATAGATATCATCCTAACAAACTTGCCCTCCAAATACACCTCTGCTGTTTTTAACCAAGATCTCAGCGATCACTGCCTCATTGCCTGCATCCGTAATGGGTCAGCGGTCAAACGACCTCCACTCATCACTGTCAAACGCTCCCTGAAACACTTCAGCGAGCAGGCCTTCCTAATTGACCTGGCCGGGGTATCCTGGAAGGATATTGATCTCATCCCGTCAGTAGAGGATGCCTGGTCATTTTTTAAAAATGCCTTCCTCACCATCTTGAATAAGCATGCCCCATTCAAGAAATTTAGAACCAGGAACAGATATAGCCCTTGGTTCTCTCCTGACCTGACTGCCCTTAACCAACAGAAAAACATCCTATGGCGTTCTGCATTAGCATCGAACAGCCCCCGTGATATGCAACTTTTCAGGGAAGCCAGAAACCAATATACACAGGCAGTTAGAACAGCCAAGGCTAGCTTTTTCAAGCAGAAATTTGCTTCCTGCAACACAAATTCAAAAAAGTTCTGGGACACCGTAAAGTCCATGGAGAATAAGAACACCTCCTCCCAGCTTCCAACCGCCCTGAAGATAGGAAACACTGTCACCACCGACAAATCCACTATAATTGAGAATTTCAATAAGCATTTTTCTACGGCTGGCCATGCTTTCCACCTGGCTACCCCTACCCGGGACAACAGCACTGCCCTCCCCTCTGCTACTCGCCCAAGCCTTCCCCATTTCTCTTTCTCCCAAATACAGTCAGCTGATGTTCTTAATGAGCTGCAAAATCTGGACCCTTACAAATCAGCCGGGCTAGATAATCTGGACCCTTTCTTTCTAAAACTATCTGCTGAAATTGTTGCCACCCCTATTACTAGCCTCTTCAACCTCTCTTTCGTGTCGTCTGAGATACCCAAAGATTGGAAAGCAGCTGCGGTTATCCCCCTCTTCAAAGGGGGGGACACCCTTGACCCTAACTGCTACAGACCTATATCTATCCTACCCTGCCTTTCTAAGGTCTTCGAAAGCCAAGTCAACAAACAGATTACCGACCATTTCGAATCACACCACACCTTCTCCGCTATGCAATCTGGTTTCAGAGCTGGTCATGGGTGCACCTCAGCCACGCTCAAGGTCATAAACGATATCGTAACCGCCATCGATAGGAAACAATACTGTGCAGCCGTATTCATTGACCTGGCCAAGGCTTTTGACTCTGTCAATCACCACATCCTCATTGGCAGACTCGACAGCCTTGGTTTCTCTAATGATTGCCTCGCCTGGTTCACCAACTACTTCTCTGATAGAGTTCAGTGTGTCAAATCGGAGGGTCTGTTGTCCGGGCCTCTGGCAGTCTCTATGGGGGTGCCACAGGGTTCAATTCTTGGACCGACTCTCTTCTCTGTTTACATCAATGATGTCGCTCTTGCTGCTGGTGATTCTCTGATCCACCTCTACGCAGACGACACTATTCTGTATACTTCTGGCCCTTCTTTTGACACTGTGTTAACAACCCTCCAGGCGAGCTTCAATGCCATACAACTCTCCTTCCGTGGCCTCCAACTGCTCTTAAATACAAGTAAAACCAAATGCATGCTCTTCAACCGATCGCTGCCTGCTCCGGCCCGCCTGTCCAACATCACTACTTTGGACGGCTCTGACTTAGAATATGTGGACAACTACAAATACCTAGGTGTCTGGTTAGACTGTAAACTCTCCTTCCAGACCCACATCAAACATCTCCAATCCAAAGTCAAATCTAGAATTGGCTTCCTATTCCGCAACAAAGCATCCTTTACTCATGCTGCCAAACATACCCTTGTAAAACTGACCATCCTACCAATCCTCGACTTCGGTGATGTCATTTACAAAATAGCCTCCAAAACCCTACTCAATAAATTGGATGCAGTCTATCACAGTGCCATCCGTTTTGTCACCAAAGCCCCATATACTACCCACCACTGCGACCTGTACACTCTCGTTGGCTGGCCCTCGCTTCATACTCGTCGCCAAACCCATTGGTTCCAGGTCATCTACAAGACCCTGCTAGGTAAAGTCCCCCCTTATCTCAGCTCGCTGGTCACCATAGCAGCACCTACCCGTAGCACGCGCTCCAGCAGGTATATCTCTCTAGTCACCCCCAAAACCAATTCTTCCTTTGGACGCCTCTCCTTCCAGTTCTCTGCTGCCAATGACTGGAACGAACTACAAAAATCTCTGAAACTGGAAACACCTATCTCCCTCACTAGCTTTAAGCACCAGCTGTCAGAGCAGCTCATAGATTACTGCACCTGTACATAACCCATCTACAATTTAGCCCAAACAACTACCTCTTTACCTACTGTATTTATTTATTAATTTATTTTGCTCCTTTGCACCCCATTATTTCTGTCTCTACTTTGCACTTTCTTCCAATGCAAACCAACCATTCCAGTGTTTTTTTTTAGTTTTTATTTTACTTGCTGTGTTGTACTCACTTCGCCTCCATGGCCTTTTTATATTTTTATTTATTTATACATATATCTGTTTGCCTTCACCTCCCTTATCTCACCTCACTTGCTCACATTGTATATAGACTTATTTTTTTTTTATCTTTTTCACTGTATTATTGACTATATGTTTGTTTTTACTCCATGTGTAACTATGTGTTGTTGTATGTGTCGAACTGCTTTGCTTTATCTTGGCCAGGTCGCAATTGTAAATGAGAACGTGTTCTCAATTTGCCTACCTGGTTAAATAAAGGTTAAATAAATAAAAAAAAAAAAATAATGACCTTTTATAGACAAGGTCTTAAAGAGACACATCGCATTTTGGAAATCTCAATTCGGCTGGGAAAATGGCTGTAAAAATATTTCTGTTCGACTTAGAGAAACAATTCAAACCTTTTTAGAAACTATAGACTGTTATCTATCCAACAGTAGTAAATATATGCATATTGTAAAATAAAAAGTTTCTTAGGAGGCCGTTTGAAAATGTGCACATATTTTCCAGTTTTTTCAATATTCAGCTTGCAGCCCAAACAGGTTAATGAAACAATTAATATATTTTGGTGGTTTATACGTTATAGCTATTTTTGCCTTGAATCAATGCTGTTGTCATGTTTGCTATTGTGCTAAGCTAATATAACGCTATATTGTGTTTTCGCTGTAAAACACTTGATAAATCGGAAATATTGTCTGGAATCACAAGATGCCTGTCTTTCAATTGCTGTACACTATGGATTTTTCAGAAATGTTTTATGATGAGTATTTAGTTATTTGGCGTTGGTGTCTGTAAATTTTCGGTCTGCTTTCGGTGCAATTTCTGACTGTAGCTGCAATGTAAACTATGATTTATACCTGAAATATGCAAATTTTTCTAACAAAACATATGCTATACAATAAATATGTTATCAGACTGTCATCTGATGAAGTTGTTTCTTGGTTAGTGGCTATTTATATCTTTATTTGGTCGAATTTGTGATAGCTACTGATGTAGTAAAAAACTGATGGAGTAAAAATAGTGGTGTCTTTTGCTAACGTGGTTAGCTAATAGATTTACATATTGTGTCTTCCCTGTAAAACATTTTAAAAATCGGACATGTTGGCTTGATTCACAAGATGTGTACCTTTCATCTGGTGTCTTGGACTTGTTAATGAGTGAAAGTTAAATATTAAAAAAAAATATATTTTGAATTTCGCGCCCTGCACTTTGAGCTGGCTGTTGTCATAAGTGTACCGACGTCGGGCTTGCACGCCAAACAGGTTAAGAACCAGTGTATCTTTCATTTGCTGTACAACATGTATTTTTTAGTAAAGTTTATGATGAGTTCTTTGGTTAGATTAGGTGACTGTCCAAAATATCTCCGGACATTTTGGTGCTATTTGTGACGATGGCTGCGTTGTAAAACCCAGATTTGTAGCTCAAAATATGCACATTTTCAAACAAAACATAAATTTATTGTATAACATGATGTTATAAGACTGTCATCTGATGAAGTTGTCCAAAGGTTAGTGATTAATTTTATCTCTATTTCTGGGTTTTGTGAAAGCTACCTTGGCCGTGAATAAATGGCGTTGTCTGTTTGGCTATTGTGGTGAGCTAATAGAAATATATATTGTGTTTTCGCTGTAAAACACTTAAAAAATCGGAAATATTGCCTGGATTCACAGGATGTTTGTCTTTCATTTGCTGTACACCATCTATTTTTCATAAATGTTTTATGATGAGTATTTATGTATTTCACGTTGCTCTCTGTAATTATTCTGGCTGTTTTGGTGCTATTTGTGAAGGTGGCTGCAATGTAAAACTACGATTTATACCTCAAATATGCACATTTTCGAACAAAACATAAATGTATTGTATGACATGATGTTATAAGACTGTCATCTGATGAAGTTGTCCAATGGTTAGTGATTCATTTTATATCTATTGCTGTTTTTTGCGAAAGCTACCTTTGCGGTGAATAAATGCGTTTGTGTGTTTGGCTATTGTGGTAAGCTAATATAATTATATATTGTGTTTTTGCTGTAAAACACTTAAAAAATTGGAAATATTGGCTAGATTCACAAGATGTTTATCTTTCATTTGCTCTACACCATGTATTTTTCATAAATGTTTGATGATGAGTATTTATCAATTTTACGTTGCTCTCTGTAATTATTCTGGCTGCTTTGGTGCTATTTTTGATGGTGGCTGCAATGTAAAACTATGATTTATACCTCAAATATGCACATTTTCGAACAAAACATAAATGTATTGTATAACATGTTATAAGACTGTCATCTGATGAAGTTGTTTCTTGGTTAGTGACTAATTTTATCTCTATTTTGTCAGTTTTGTGAAAGCTACCTATGCGGTGGAAACATGGTGAAAATATGCGGTTGTGTGTTTGGCTATTGTGGTTAGCTAATAGAAATACATATTGTGTTTTTGCTGTAAAACATTTTAAAAATCGGAAATTATGGCTGGATTCACAAGATGTTTATCTTTCATTTGCTGTATTGGACTTGTGATTTCATGAAAATTATATTATATGATATCCCTGTCTCGTTAGGCTAGGCTATGCTAGTCAGCTTTTTTGATGAGGAGGATCCTGGATCCGGGAGGGTGACTCGTTAGACAGACTACCAACCATTTTGAATCCCACCCTACTTTCTCCGCTGTGCAATCTGGTTTCAGAGCTGGTCATGGGTGCACCTCAGCCACGCTCAAGGTCCTAAATGACATCATAACCGCCATCGATAAGAGACATTACTGCGCAGCCGTATTCAACGACCTGGCCAAGGCTTTCGACTCTGTCAATCACCACATTCTTATTGGCAGACTCGACAGCCTTGGTTTCTCAAATGATTGCCTCGCCTGGTTTACCAACTACTTCTCTGATAGAGTTCAGTGTGTCAAATCGGAGGGCCTGTTGTTCGGACCTCTGGCAGTCTCGATGGGGGTGCCACAGGGTTCAATCCTCGGGCCGACTCTTCTCTGTATACATCAATAATGTTGCTCTTGCTGCTGGTGATTCTCTGATACACCTCTACGCAGACGACACCATTCTGTATACTTCTGGCCCCTCGTTGGACACTGTGTTAACCTCTACCGAGCACCTACCCCGAGTCCGGGAGCACCCCCCACCCCCCCCCCACACTGATTAGCATCGCTAGCATAGCGTCACAATTAAATAGTAGCATCTAAATATCATTAAATCACAAGTCCAAGACACCTAATGAAAGATACAGATCCTGTGAATAAAGCCACCATTTCAGATTTTTATAATGTTTTACAGGGAAGACACAATATGTAAATCTATTAGCTAAACACGTTAGCAAAAGACACCATTTTTTTACTACAACAGTTTTTTCCTGCGTCAGTAGCTATCACTAATTCGACTAAATAAAAATATATATAGCCACTAACCAAGAAACAACTTCATAAGATGACAGTCTGATAACATATTTATGGTATAGCATAGTTTTTTTTGAAAAATGTGCATTTTTCAGGTATAAATCACAGTTCTACATTGCAGCTGCAATCTGAAATAGTGCCGACGCAGCCAGAACAATTACAGAGACCAACGTCATATAACTAATTACTTATATTAAAACATTTCAGAAAAAATACACAGCGTACAGATATTGAAAGCCCAACATCTGGTGAATCCAAACAATATTTCAGAGTTATTAAATGTTTTATAGCGAAAACAAAATGTAGCGTTAAATTAGCATAGCCCCTTAGCTAGAACCAGCTGGGCGCCCACGACCAGTTCACATGCACGACGGATATATGAAATAACATCGTAAATTGGGTCTTACTATTGCTGATCTTTCATCAGAATGTTGATCAAGGTGTCCTTAGTCCTGATGAGTCGTTCAATCCATTCATAATGGCAACTTTCCCTCTTCATTTAGCATAGGTACTTGTCGACTGGCACGGTTCTGTCCAAAGTAAAAAAACTCACAGAACGGAACACGGCAAAACTCCCGAAAAAATTCAAATAATCTGATTAAACTATATTGAAAAAACATACATTAAGATGATATGGTCACATGTATCAAACAAACTTCGAGACGGAGATAGTTTTCATCCGTAACGGCAGCAAAACAGTAGACAATCGCACCTCCAAATCGCGCGATTCAGAGAACCGGAAGTTGTCGGTCACGCCAAAGAAATAGGTCTTATTTCACGTCAGTACAAGATAAACAAAACATTTCTCCTCTGACGTCCTCTTGACACCCAGAGGAAGACGAATGAAGTGTGTTTCGGGTCATAGGTGGCGTGACCATATATAGGCAGAGCGTTGAAGCGAGCATACACATCTTGCATTCTTCTTCTTGGTCAGGGAAAGTGCTGTCAAATGACTTCTGTTTCACTCAGAGACAAAATTGAAACGGTTTTAGAAACTATAGATTGTTTTCTATCCAATGGTATTAATTATATGCATATAGTAAGAGCAATAATTGAATAAGAGGCAGTTTAATCTGTAGAGGAAATTATGCTAATGCGAAAACAGCACCCCCTGTATTCTCAAGAAGTTAACTAACCTTCAGACAAGTTTCAATGCTGTACAACTCTCCTTCCGTGGCCTCAAATTGATCTTAAACGCAAGTTAAACTAAATGCATGCTATTCAACCAATTACTGCCCGCACCTGCTCGCCCGTCCAGCATCACTACTCTGGACGATTCTGAGTTCAAATACGTGCACAACTACAAATACCTAGGTGTCTGGTTAGACTGTAAACTCTCCTTCCAGACTCACATTAATTATCTACAATCCAAAATGAAATCTAGAATCGGCTTCCTATTTCACAACAAAGCATCCTTCACTCATGCTCCAATACCTAGACTGTGTTGTCCTTAAGCCATTTTGCCACAACTTTGGATGTATGCTTGGGGTCATTGTCCATTTGGAACATTTGCAGCCAAGCTTTACCTTCCTGACTGATGTCTTGAGATGTTGCTTCAAAATATACACATCATTTTCCATCCTCGTGATACCATCTATTTTGTGAAGTGCACCAGTCCCTCTTGCAGCAAAGCACCCCCACAACATGATGCTGCCACCAGGGTTGGGATGCGTTATGGCTGTGATGGTGTTCTTCGAAAGCCTCCCCCTTTTTCCTCCAAACATAACGATGGTCATTATGGCCAAAAAGTTATATTTTTGTTTCATCAGACCAGAGGACATTTCTCCAAAAAGTACTGTCTTTGTCCCCATGTGCAGTTGCAAACCGTAGTCTGGCTTTTTTATGGCGGTTTTGGAGCAGTGGCTTCTTCCTGGCTGGCCGGCCTTTAAGGTTATGTCAATATAGGTCTCATTTTACTATGGATATAGATACTTTTGTACCTGTTTCCTCCAGCATCTTCACAAGGTCCTTTGCTGTTGTTCTGGGATTGATTTGCACTTTTCACAACCAAAGTACTTTCATCTCTAGGAGACAGAACGCGTCTCTTTCCTGAGCGGTATGACGGCTGCGTGGTCCCATGATGTTTATATGTTTATTGCAAACTATTGTTTGTACAGATAAACGTGGTACCTTCAGGCATTTGAAAATTGCTCCCAAGGATGAACCAGACTTGTGGAGGTCTACAATTATTTTCTGAAGTCTTGGCTGATTAATTTTGATTTTCCCTTGATGTCAAGCAAAACGGCATCAATAACATTAATATAATAACATTATAACTGGAATATGTATTATAATAATATTATAACTGGTATATAAAATAATATTTTTACAACTGGTATATATAATATAATATTATCTAATTCTGGTGTATATTATAATAATATTATAACTGGTATATATAATAATATTATAACTGGTATATATAATATAATAATATTTAATACTGGTATATATAATAAAATGTTATGCCTTTTATAAAAAATATTATATTATATTATTATAACTGGTATGAATAATATAATCATTTTATAACTGGTATACAGAATATAATAACATTATAACTGGTATGTTTTAAATAAGAAGATTATAACTGGTATATATAACATAATAACATTATAACTTGTATATATAATATAAAAACGTTATAACTGGTATGTATCGAATAATAACATTATAACTGGTTTACATTATATGATAACATATAAACTGTATATATTTTATAATAATATTGTTACTGGTATATATAATAATATTATAACTGGTATATATAATATAATAATATTTAATACTGGTATATATAATATAATTTTATACCTTTTGTGCAAAATATTATATTATTTTAACTGGTATATATATAGTATATTTTTTTTATAACTGGTGTACAGAATATAATAACGTTATAACTGGTATGTTTAATATAATAATATTTTAACTGGTATATATAACATAATAATATCATAACTGGTAAACATAATATAGTAATTGTATAACTGGTATACATAATATAATAACAGTACAACTGGTGTATATAATATAATTATATTGTAACTGGTATATATAATATAATAACATTGTAACTGGTATATATAATACTGTATGTAACTAGTATGTACAATATAATAGTATCATGTTGGGAATATATAATATAATTACATCTTAACTGGCTTATAAAGTATAATAGCGTTATAACTGGTATATATGTAATATAATAACATTATAACTGGTATATATAATATAATAACAATATAACTGGTATAAATAATATGATAACTTTATAACTGGTGTATATAATATGATAACATTATAACTAGTACATACAATATAATACTATTCAAACTGGCATATATAATATTTAACTATTATAGCTGGTATACATAATATAATAATGTTATAACTGGTATTTCAAATAATAACATTATAACTGCTATGTTTAAAATAATAACATTATACATTTTAAATATAATACAGTTGAAGTCGGAATTTTACATACACTTAGGTTGGAGTCATTAAAACTCGTTTTTCAACCACTTCACAAATTTCTTGTTAACAAACTATAATTTTGGCAAGTCGGTTAGGACATCTACTTTGTGCATGACACAAGTCATTTTTACAACAATTGTTTACAGACAGATTATTTCACTTATAATTCACTGTATCACAATTCCAGTGGGTAAGAAGTTACACTAAATTGACTGTGCCTTTAAACAGCTTGGAAAATTCCAGAAAATTATGTCATGGCTCAAGAAGCTTTTGATAGGCTAATTGACATCATTTGAGTCAATTGGAGGTTTACCTGAGGATGTATTTCAAGGCTTACCTTCAAACTCAGTGACTCTTTACTTGACATCATGGTAAAATCAACAGAAATCATCCAAGACTTAAGAAAGAAAAATGTAGACCTCCACAAGTCTGGTTCATCTTTGGGAGCAATTTCCGCACGCCTGAAGGTACCACATTCATCCGTACAAACAATAGTATGCGAGTATAATCACCATGGGACCACGCAGCCGTCATACCGCTCAGGAAGGAGACGCATTCTGTCTCCTAGAGATGAACGTACTTCGGTGCGAAAAGTGCAAATCAATCCCAGAACAACAGCAATGTAGCCTAGTAGGGCCACGTTAACTAGCTAGCTAACTAATTTAGATATATAGCTTTGTTGATTTGATGAGGTTTAAATGTTTATGTTGAAATGGTGTTGGAGTAGCGGAGGCAGTGCTCCTGTTGTATGTGCTGCCTTGCGGTAACTCCATGGTTCTAAATCAGTAGTTGTTTAGGAAACTGAAACTCAGGCAACTCTCTGTCCGTGACACTGATGTTAAATCACAGTTCAGAAATCGCCAAATAATTTGGGAGACAAACAACTCTGTACTTTCCACACACACACACACACACACACACACACACACACACACACACACACACACACACACACACACACACACACACACACACACACACACACACACACACACACACACACACACACACACACACACACACACACACACACACACACACACACACACATTTATCAGCAGGCCAGCTGTTTATTTTAGGAACAGAGAGCTTTAGTGAAGCACAGCTCATCCTCGTCTCAGCTAGATTCAGTGTCTTTCACAGGCAGAAGAGGCCAACTCTGGCTTCTCAACTACTGCTCTGTCTATGTTAAGTTGTTTTTCAAGACCTATAATCCCTGCAAAAAGCTTTCTGTCTGTAACCTATTCCTCAACTCAAAAGGAGACAGAGATGAGATAGTGAGTAATGAAATACTGAAAGACAAAAATAAGGGAATTCACTTCATAAATGGCAACTTGTCACAAAGAAATCCCCCGCACGGAGAGAGGAAAGACAACGACATGATTTATTTGTCTCCATATGTATACTGTAATCTAATGTGGTAGTCGGCTAAAAAGGGCATCAGATGGACGAAAACTGTGAAAGACTATTTAGCAACGGCTTCTGAAATAATATGCTGCAGTATTGTCTTAGCCAGCAGATCCGAGCCTCTTGCTTACAGCTGCACTAGGGTCAGACAGCATTCCTCTGTATATTAAGACACTGCGGAGCTGGCACGAGATATGGCTCGGAAAACAGACCTCAATCCAGGGATGAGAAATGCTTTCTTCTCCGAATTGTCCTATTATCCCAACTGTTACACCAAGAAAATTGAACTACTGCTAGTTTTTCCGGAAAACTATCCTTTTCATCCTCATACTAGGTAGCAGAAGCCACAGCAGCCATTTTTGAATGGCAGTGACAGCTAATCAGCTCCTTTGTTGTTCAATGTAATGTGCCATTCCAAAATATGATATCTGAGTGAGAGTGACTAATAAAATCAATGGGGGACCCCTGGAGGTCAGGGCCCCTGGAGGTCAGGGCCCCTGGAGGTCAGGGCACCTGGAGGTCAGGGCCACTGGGCACGTGGCCTGTGTGCTCGGTATTCGGCCATGATTACTACATGTTTAGTTAGCTGGCTAGACTAAATCACCACTCTAAAAATTGTTAGATGACATGGCTAATTGAGTGACTGTCAGTGACTAACATAAGAAGAGAGAAACTGTTGCACAATCAAATTTCGAAATGGTACCTTGTGTATTCTATTATTCTAACTCAGTTAGAAAGGTAACAGTAAATTGAGACCCCGGCTGAGTTCCTAGCAGCCTGGAACAGGCCCTGCCTACATGTAGACTTATTGGCAACAAACCCCAATGATGATGATGCCATCGGTTTATAGATAGGCATAGGTTACTATAAACCCATACCATATTCTATGATGATTACTGAACAGTGTTTTGTAACATTGAACATCCTAAATCACCAATATCATGTAAAAAATGTACGAAGAGGAGCAGACGGGGCAAACTGTGTGACACGACACCAAAGATTGTGGATGAATGAAGATGTCTTACTCAGGCCGTTCACCATTGGAAGAAATGGTCACAGCTCCGGTGTGCATTTAAGGGGGTAGCTCTCCCATAGGCATCAATACGATTGCAGCTGGGTCTGGTCTGCTTAGTTCATTGACTGTGTATGAATCAGAAAAAAAGAGTGTGATGTCTCGCTTTCTCTTCCGTTTCTGATGACACCCACTTGACTTCCTCTGTTGTTTCTTCTCTGTTTCCATGACAGCTGGCAGCAGAGAGAGGACACAGGGGCCTAAGAAGGGAGGCCTACTCTTAACATCACCCATCCAGCAGGATACTCACTGTAAACAATGGCTAACCCCACCCCCAATCTCCATCTTCAGCCAGGTATTTATTGTTCTCTGCACTAATCCAGCTTCTTCCTGAGTCCTGTCTCTCTTCCTCCACTGTGTTACTTGTGTCTCGGAAGTGATTTTTTTAGGTTTTTAATAGGGTAGACTACATTTTTTTATTTTTTTATTTCACCTTTATTTAACCAGGTAGGCTAGTTGAGAACAAGTTCTCATTTGCAACTGCGACCTGGCCAAGATAAAGCATAGCAGTGTGAACAGACAACAACACAGAGTTACACATGGAGTAAACAATAAACAAGTCAATAACATGGTAGAAAAAAGAGAATCTATATACAATGTGTGCAAAAGGCATGAGGTAGGCAATAAATCAAATAATTACAATTTAGCAGATTAACACTGGAGTGATAAATCATCAGATGATCATGTGCAAGAAGAGATACTGGTGTGCAAAAGAGCAGAAAAGTAAATAAATAAAAGCAGTATGGGGGTGAGGTAGGTAATTTGGGTGGTGAAGTTTACAGATGGACTATGTACAGCTGAAGCGATCGGTTAGCTGCTCGGATAGCAGATTTTTAAAGTTGTTGAGGGAGATAAAAGTCTCCAACTTCAGAGATTTTTGCAATTCGTTCCAGTCGCAGGCAGCAGAGAACTGGAAGGAAAGGCGTCCAAATGAGGTTTTGGCTTTAGGGATGATCAGTGAGATACACCTGCTGGAGCGCGTGCTACGGGTGGGTGTAGCCATCGTGACCAGTGAACTGAGATAAGGCGGCACTTTACCTAGCATAGCCTTGTAGATGACCTGGAGCCAGTGGGTCTGACGACGAACATGTAGCGAGGGCAGGCCGACTAGGGCATACAGGTCGCAGTGGTGGGTCGTATAAGGTGCTTTAGTAACAAAACGGATGGCACTGTGATAAACTGCATCCAGTTTGCTGAGTAGAGTATTGGAAGCTATTTTGTAGATGACATCGCCGAAGTCGAGGATCGGTAGGATAGTCAGTTTTACTAGGGTAAGTTTGGTGGCGTGAGTGAAGGAGGCTTTGTTCCGGAATAGAAAGCCGACTCTAGATTTGATTTTGGATTGGAGATGTTTGATATGAGTCTGGAAGGAGAGTTTGCAGTCTAGCCAGACACCTAGGTACTTATAGATGTCCACATATTCTAGGTCGGAACCGTCCAGGGTGGTGATGCTAGTCGGGCGTGCGGGTGCAGGCAGCGAACGGTTGAAAAGCATGCATTTGGTTTTACTAGCGTTTAAGAGCAGTTGGAGGCCACGGAAGGAGTGTTGTATGGCATTGAAGCTCGTTTGGAGGTTAGATAGCACAGTGTCCAGGGAAGGGCCGGAAGTATACAGAATGGTGTCGTCTGCGTAGAGGTGGATCAGGGAATCGCCCGCAGCAAGAGCAACATCATTGATGTATACAGAGAAAAGAGTCGGCCCGAGAATTGAACCCTGTGGTACCCCCATAGAGACTGCCAGAGGACCGGACAACATGCCCTCCGATTTGACACACTGAACTCTGTCTGCAAAGTAGTTGGTGAACCAGGCGAGGCAGTCATTAGAGAAACCAAAGCTGTTGAGTCTGCCGATAAGAATATGGTGATTGACAGAGTCGAAAGCCTTGGCCAGGTCGATGAAGACGGCTGCACAGTAATGTATTTTATCGATGGCGGTTATGATATCGTTTAGTACCTTGAGCGTGGCTGAGGTGCACCCGTGACCGGCTCGGAAACCGGATTGCACAGCGGAGAAGGTACGGTGGGATTCGAGATGGTCAGTGATCTGTTTGTTGACTTGGCTTTCGAAGACCTTAGCTAGGCAGGGCAGGATGGATATAGGTCTGTAACAGTTTGGGTCCAGGGTGTCTCCCCCTTTGAAGAGGGGGATGACAGCGGCAGCTTTCCAATCCTTGGGGATCTCAGATGATACGAAGGAGAGGTTGAACAGGCTGGTAATAGGGGGTGCGACAATGGCGGCGGACAGTTTCAGAAATAGGGGGTCCAGATTGTCAAGCCCAGCTGATTTGTATGGGTCCAGGTTTTCCATCTCTTTCAGAACATCTGCTATCTGGATATGGGTAAAGGACAAGCTGGGGAGGCTTGGGCGAGTAGCAGCGGGGGGGGGGGGGGGGGCGGTTGGCCAAGGTTGGAGTCGCCAGGTGGAAGGCATTGCCAGCCATTGAGAAATGTTTGTTGAAGTTTTCGATTATCACGGACTTATCAGTGGTGACTGTGTTATCTAGCCTCAGTGCAGTGGGCAGCTGGGAGGAGGTGCTCTTGTTTTCCATGGACTTTACAGTATCCCAGAACTTTTTGGAGTTAGAGCTACAGGATGCAAGTTTCTGCTTGAAAAAGCTGGCCTTTGCTTTCCTGACTGACTGCGTGTATTGGTTCCTGACTTCCCTGAACAGTTGCATATCGCGGGGGCTCTTCGATGCTATTGCAGTTCGCCACAGGATGTTTTTGTGCTGGTCGAGGGCAGTCAGGTCTGGAGTGAACCAAGGGCTATATCTGTTCTTGGTTCTGCATTTTTTGAACGGAGCATGCTTGTCTAATATGGTGAGGAAGTAACTTTTAAAGAATGACCAGGCATCCTCGACTGACGGGATGAGGTCAATATCCTTCCAGGGTACCCGGGCCAGGTCGATTAGAAAGGCCTGCTCGCAGAAGTGTTTTAGGGAGCGTTTGACAGTGATGAGGGGTGGTCGTTTGACCGTGGACCCGTGGCGGATACAGGCAATGAGGCAGTGATCGCTGAGATCTTGATTGAAGACAGCAGAGGTGTATTTGGAGGGCAAGTTGGTCAGGATAATGTCTATTAGGGTGCCCATGTTTACGATTTAGGGTTGTACCTGGTGGGTTCCTTGATGATTTGTGTGAGATTGAGGGCATCAAGCTTAGATTGTAGGACTGCCGGGGTGTTAAGCATATCCCAGTTTAGGTCACCTAACAGAACAAACTCTGAAGCTAGATGGGGAGCGATTAATTCACAGATGGTGTCCAGGGCACAGCTGGGAGCTGAGGGGGGTCGGTAGCAGGCGGCAACAGTGAGAGACTTATTTCTGGAGAGATACATTTTTAAAATTAGAAGTTCGAACTGTTTGGGCATAGACTTGGAAAGTATGACAGAACTTTGCAGGCTATCTCTGCAGTAGATTGCAACTCCTCCCCCTTTGGCAGTTCTATCTTGACGGAAAGTGTTATAGTTGGGTATGGAAATCTCAGAGTTTTTGGTGGCCTTCCTAAGCCAGGATTCAAACACGGCAAGGACATCAGGGTTGGCAGAGTGTGCTAAAGCGGTGAGTAAGGCAAACTTAGGGAGGAGGCTTCTGATGTTGACATGCATGAGGCCAAGGCTTTTTCGATCACAGAAGTCAACAAATGAGGGTGACTGGGGACATGCAGGGCCTGGGTTTACCTCCACATCACCCGAGGAACAGAGGAGTAGTAGGATGAGGGTGCGGCTAAAGGCTATCAAAACTGGTCGCCTAGAGCGTTGGGGACAAGGAATAAAAGGAGCAGATTTATGGGCGTGGTAGAATAGATTCTGGGCATAATGTGCAGACCAGGGTATGGTGGGGCACGGGTACAGCGGAGGCAAGCCCAGGCACTGGGTGATGATAAGAGAGGTTGTATCTCTGGACATGCTGGTCTCAATGGGTGAGGTCACCGCATGTGTGGGGGGTGGGACAATGGAGGTATCAGAGGTACGGAGAGTGGAACTACGGGGTCCATTGCAAACCAAAACAATGATAACTAGCCTGAACAACAGTATGCAAGGCATATTGATATTTGAGAGAGACATACAATAAGGCATAAAGTGATTGCAGGTCTTGATTGGGAGAGCTAGCTAAAACAACAGGTGAGATAACAGCAGCTAGTCAGCTAACACAGCCACAGAAGGTAAAAATGGCGACGACTGGGCAGAGAGGGTCGGATTAACTACACACAGATCCTGAGTTAAGGCACAGAGCCGACAGATAAAACACAAATAAACAGAATGGAGTACCATGAATTAATGGACAGTCAAGCAGGCATAATACATAATGTGGTAGACTACTCTTCTTGAACTGCACTGTTGGTTAAGGGCTTGTAAGTAAGCATTTCGCGGTAAGGTCTAGACTTGTTGTATTCGGCACATGTGACAAATAAAGTTTGATTTGATTTGATAATGTACATTTACTACAAAATAGAAAACAGTGAAGTAAAGAATAGGAAAAATATATTTTTTACCCTGTTGATGATCAGTCTTGATTGTCAGGGTATCATGTGTCTCTGTATAACATACATTGATTTTAACCCAAGTAAACATTACATACATTTTTGTACCTGAATGAAATAAACATGGAATTTTATTGATGAACTAACCCTTTGACCTTGATCTTTACCGTTTGCCCAAAGCAGGAATAGAAGTATGAGGTCGTATCTGATTACATTTAGAGTTAGTAACAGTAAATCATGCTTTGAGGGCAAATCTGTTCCGCAATATACAAAAGTTCTAGGCTATTTAGGTTATATTACAGGGAATAATTTCCCTTCCTTAGAGAAGCTGAAGTTTACAGAGACAGTTGAATATGAAAATGCAATGACTGTACTGTACTGTATGTGGTAAGCGAAAACCTCAACAGAGTAGTTGTCAGTTCGTTACCTTGACTAGATGGCTTAGTGGGATGGTAACTGATCGTTTTACTTGGGAGGTGATAGATTTGAAGTCTGTGGCTATGTGAGCAATAACTTAGAACATCTTAGAAATAGGTGTAAGTCTAAAAAGAGTCTCCAGGATATATAACTGAAACTCTGCAACCATCTGTTTCAGTGGAAGACCTGGCATCCTCCATTTAACACAGAATCAAAGAGAAATGTAGCAACAGCCAGCTAGAGAGGATGAGAAACATGCTGTAGACAGGAAAGGACTGGAGAGGTGAAAAATACTGATTTTGTAAAAGTTTCAGTCAGGGAGTCAGGTGACAGGAAGAAGTATCAGCCAAGGGAGTCAGGTGACAGGAGGAAGGGAGATACCCATATAGAAGGCTTTATAGAGATTATCATGAAACACAGACATATTCTAGCTCTGTCTGCACATGATGGGGCTTAAAGATGAGCAAACATGGAGAGGGAATGGCGAGAGGGTGCAGTGGTGAGTGACTTTACCCTTCTCTTCTCCTTCCTCTCATTCTTTAATTCCGTCACTCTCTTACGATCAGGTTTCTCCGAGTCCTTCAGCTGAGCGGTCGGGTGGGGCTTGATCAATGGCAGGAAACGAGCAGATCAAATGGTGATTAATCTGAAAGCGATAGGCCAGTATCTACACAACCATGCCTCTGAGACCTCTGTGACTTTGTCTCCATGTGATGTTGGGGTTGTGGGTAATCTTCTCCCCTAAGGTACACAGTAACCCTGAGGGTAGATGAATACCGTACACAGTCCTAGGGGGTTGTTTAATATGCTCAATATGCTTATTACTCACTCACTCTCCGCCAGCTGTATGCAAATATAAAACATATTGCCTTGCGTCTCTGTGGAGAACCTCACTACTCGCTCAGACTCACCATAGGCCTTTATCTGTAATTAAACGCACTAACTTCGTCTCTGGGGTTGTGGATATTGATATTTTTATCATTAATAAACAACTTGCTGTAAGGGATTGCACTGCTGTTTCCTTTTGGCGGCTGTTTGTCTGTAATTCTGAAATTGTTTAAATAACTTGATTATATTATGTATCTTCAATAAATGTTATGAGCTGATATTGGATTAATTGTCCACATTCTCAGAATGCTGTATACTATTATATATTAAGGTACTTAAATACGATACCTCATGAATAATGGATTTTCTCATGTATAATGGATTTGCTCATGTATAATGTATTGCAGCAGACATAGGCCCCCCTTCTTGTCAATTAGAATTACCCCAAGGGCAAAACTCCAACTGTACTACAATGCTGTCCAGTAAACAAGACAACACTGCATTTTCTACTGCATATCTGGATACACTTAGATCAACGTTTGACTACACAATTCATTGATCATTATCATATTCTGTTGAATGACTGATTGAAAGACTGAATGATGGCGGGTTGTTCTGAAAAAATCTTTACTAATCCACTAACTGAGCTGGGGGATTGTGCTTTCCTGAGGAGAGGAGTGTTCCTAATCTTGACCCATTACAGTATAATGGGGTGTTCCTAATGTGGACCCCTTACATATATTATAGGGTGTTCCTAATCTGGACCCCTTACTGTGTGATGGTGTGTTCCTAATCTGAATCCCTTACAGTTTGATGGGGTGTTCCTAATCTGCGTCCCTTATAGTGTGATGGGGCTTTCCTAATCTGGATCCCTTACATAGTGATGGGGTGTTCCTAATCTGGATCCTTTACATGTGTGATAGTGAGTTTCTAATCTGGATCCCTTAGAGAGTGATGGGGTGTTCCTAACCTGGACCCTTTACATGTGTGATGGGCTCTCCTGCCACTCCTGGTAACTCTTTGCTTCTGTCAAAACAGACTTTCTCAAATTGAATTAAGATCCTGTTCTGTGCTGCAGCCCCCTCGGCCCCCCTACGAGCAACCCCCTTGGCCTGGCCCTGTTCCCCTCATCCAGCCGCCTCAGTTCCCCTCATCCAGCCGCCTTGTCTTTGCTGGATTAAACCTAACGAGGGTCCACTGACTCCAACAACATGTGCCGCTTGATGAGAGATAGAGAGAAAGATAAACCCCTTAAATTGAAATTGAATTGAGAAAGAGAGAGAAATGGAGGGATTTGTCCAGGCAGCCTTGAAACCTAATACACTTAATTCCCTACAGCTGATACAGAGAAGGAGAAAGACTATTTATGTTGATAGGTTAAATCACTAGGGTGTGTTTTAACAACTGTTAGTGAACTCATCTAAATGTGGCATTATTGTGAAGAGAGTAATCTCCTTAGCTTTTTATGAATCCATTTGATGCCATTATACAGACAGATGAATGCCAGTTCTCTGTTTCTCTCTCTCTCTCTCTCTCTCTCTCTCTCTCTCTCTCTCTCTCTCTCTCTCTCTCTCTCTCTCTCTCTCTCTCTCTCTCTCTCTCTCTCTCTCTCTCTCTCTCTCTCTCTCTCTCTCTCTCTCTCTCTCTCTCTCTCTCTCTCTCAACATTCAATTATTTGGCTTTGATAATGCGTAAATAACAAAATGCAATGCTTAAAAAGTTGTCTAAGTGTGAGGTTCATGTATCATAATGGTTGACAACTGTTCTGGAGAGTGTCTGCATGGTGAGTATAATGTGTAAAAGGGTTTGGTTGTCTCTAGCTGAAGTCATGGTGTTTGAGAATCATACTTTTTCCCAGAGGTTGTAAAGTTATTCAATGCTTTTATCTGCAGATCATTATTTTAGAACATGAAATAGCCTATTTTGATGAAAACACAACATGTCATTATTAAAAATCAATATGGCATACTCTTTTAATGCTATCGGTAATATTGTTTTTTTCCCGAATATATGTGATAAGAAATGTAATTTTAATTTTAAAAAAATCTACAACACAATAATTAGGCCATTGCAGTCGGTATACTGTCGGTATACAGTCGTTCTGGCATGGGTCTACCTGAGTTTCCCATGTCACTCATAGCCAATCTCTGGCTGTCACAGATAAACGACTTCGTGAATGAAGTGTTGGAGTCCAGATAGTACACACATAAGGGCCGTTGGTGTCTGGGACATCGCCTTTGCGGTGACTATTGAGCGGAGGTGAGGCCACAGCGGTGTAATTCCACTCCGCCTTTTTGTCTGATGAAGAGCTTGCCATAGCAACCTGTCCAATTTGCACTGTGGATTCATTTGCTTTTTAACCGTAATCCTTTAAGCACTGCTAACGGACAGATTTCAGATCACTGTGTCATGAAATCTCACTGTTTTTGCTATGTTGGCGAACACTGGATGCATTCGATTTCAAAAGACATTGAATAACCATAGCAGCTTAGGTAACGCAATCTAGTGAACGATATCTGCATTCATTTTAAATTAGGTTATTTTCAAACAGAATAATTACTTTAAAAAATAAATGATTAAAAAACGTCAGTAATAAATTCGGGAATAATGGATTAACAAATTAAAAATCTGTTATATTTTGCTAAATGTTTAGACTAACATTTGAAATGCGAAATAATTGCGATATTATTTCGAGACAAAGGAAGAAAGATGCATGCATATGTTGAACTAAATATATTGACCTAGGTGTTTTATTACAACAATAAAATGAACAGTTTAAATTAGTTACAAATGTCAAGTGAATTTCTCCACAAACTTAAACGTCTGAATATGACAGCAACAATTACACAACCGTTTCTGCAAGATATATTATGGCAATACAATTATTTTAAATAATTATAATTACAGTACAATGACAATTCAAATATTCTTATTATTATTGTCATTATTATTACTATTATTATAATTACTTGTATTGAGAGAGAGAGGAATTACCAGGTCAAGTTGACTGATCCTTAAAGTGGTTGTGAGGAAACTGTTGTACTCTATTGGTTAATATGTGTCACCAGTAATACGGAACAGCGATGCAACTCATTCTAATGGTGTAAATATGTATGTATAGCAGTCAATGTTCCTGACTGTTTCGTGTTGGTCATTAGGTTTATTGGTGCGTGCCCTGCCTCTCATGGTTACTTCAGAGGAGCAGCATCATTGTTTGTTGTGATATTGTAATGAAGCCCTCAGGCCCTCTTTAAAGTAATTACCCACTCTGCCTACCTCTCTGCTTTGGGTAACAAGGCCTCCTGCTCAGTGCTTACTCAAGTCATCATAAAAGACACACTACGCCTGCCTCTCTCATGTATCCATTCTATCCCAGTGTCAGTTGGCAGCTGGCCGGGCTGTAGGGGCTTCTGCCAGCATTGGCCAGCAGTACACACATTCTCATGTGTTACTGTAAAGAATCATCTGCAGGGTCAAGCTGTGCTCCTCTGCCACACGCCTGGTTGGCCTTCTCTCCCACCTTGTGGCACCAGGATGTTACCATGCTGGCAGTATTCTACCACTCTCATTATTTTGCACTCAATGATGCCAATGCTAAACTGTAACTAACCAAACAAATCAATCCATATTTTGGGTTGGTGACACCTGATACATATACACTTATTAGATATTCCAAATAGGTTGTTTTAACTTGAGTCAATAATTTTGTGTACATTTTATTCCTTTACTAACTTGAACAAGCAGCCTTAAAAAATGTGCTAACGTAAACATTTACATGTGATTTTAACTTGTTACTAATATGAACAATTAGCCTGAGAAAAATAGTCCTCATTTCTAAAATGAACAATTAGCTTGAGAAAATGGTTTGTTTCATTAGTTTGTTTGCTTCTTTATACCTACTAAAATGTAAAGATTTCTTAATGCTATGTTATGAATTAATGAATTACTTTCAGGTGATATTTAATTCAGGTGATGAGTAATGCTATGGTATGAAATCATGAATTACTTTCAGGTGATGAGTAATCTTGCCTAAGAGCAAACATTGGGTTAGCTCTTAAAGATATCAAGGTTTTAGCTCAGTGGACCAAGAGTCTTGAGTACCTCTGACAACCTGGATTTGATACCAGGTTGTTCACACAGGCCCTGGAGCAGCCAGTTTGGTCGACACGCAATCCCAGAAGGGAGGCTGCAAGGCTGAGTCCTGGGGCCAGTCCAGATAGGTCCTGGTCTTGACCCATCTTGCCAGACGGTGCTGGACTGACAGTTGCCGAGGGGGATGTCCTCCAGGAAGACCAGGATGAGGATGTTTCTGTGCTCCACCAGCAGACGGAGGGTGGCCAGGCTTAGCTTTAAAGAGCACCAGTTACTGCACAGGCAGTGACGACTCAGGGAGTAGCGGCTGCCGTAGAGGCTGTCTGTGATGTTGTCATGATGTCCTTCCCCAGCAGGAAGTCCCTGCTGTGCAAGCTGAGACACGGGAATGGAGGCCTCCTCTGCTCCATGCCTGGCAGCAGCTTCTCCACCACCCAGCGTTTGTCTCTCCTGCTGAACGACACAAAGGCCTCTACATGGCCTCCTCCAGACAGCTGCGGGCGATGTGTCCGAGGGCCAGCAGGTAGTCCCCGGCCAGCAAATGGAGCAGCACCACCAGCATGAAGAGGAGAAGGCCCATGGAGTTGCAGATGAACAGGACAAAGCCCTTGTCTAGTGAACAGTTGGCCTTTGAGTACCTATTACAGTTCTGGATAGCATTTTCATTCTTGCATGTTAGCTCTGCCTCCCCAAGGTGATACATGATGACCTGGGCATGTCTCTGTTTTATTTTTATTTATTTTTATTTCACCTTTATTTAACCAGGTAGGCTAGTTGAGAACAAGTTGTCATTTACAACTGTGACCTGGCCAAGACAAAGCAAAGCAGTTTGACACATACAACAACACAGAGTTACACATGGAATAAACAAACAAACATACAGTCAATAATACAGTAGAAAAATCTATATACAGCATGTGCAAATAAGGTAGGATAAGAGAGGTAAGGAAATAAATAGGCCATGGTGGTGAAGTAATTACAATATAGCAATTAAACACTGGAATGGTAGGGTGTGCAGAAGATGAATGTGCAAGTAGGGATACTGGGGTGCAAAGGAGCAAGATAAATAAATAAATACAGTATGGGGAAGAGGTAGAATGGATGGGCTATTTACAGATGAGCTATGTACAGGTGCAGTGATCTGTGAGCTGCTCTGACAGCTGGTGTTTACAGCTAGTGAGGGAGGTAAGAGTCTCCAGCTTCAGAGATTTTTGCAGTTTGTTCCAGTCATTGGCAGCAGAGAACTGGAAGGAGAGGCGGCTAATGGCAGAATTGGCTTTGGGGGCGACCAGTGAGATATACCTGCTGGAGCGCGTGCTACGGGTGGGTGCTGCTATGGTGACCAGTGAGCTGAGATAAGGCGGGGCTTTGCCTAGCAGTGACTTGAAGATGACCTGGAGACAGTGGTTTTGGTGACGAGGGTGCTGTTTCTGCCAATGATGATTGTAAGGGGGTACCCAATGGAGGAAATGTTCAAATGAGTCAGGCCTTGAGGGATGGAACCAAATATATGTGCCACATTCACACTGTTTTCCACCTCACCCGGAGGAGGGAGAAAGTCCCGTAAATCTACGTTCTTCAGCAAAGTGAGGTGGATGAATGCAGACACGTTGATATTTACAAGGGGGTTTTCTCGCAACATGAGGGTGTCCAAGCTGTCAAGGCCAAAGAAAGTATTATCTGTAATCTGAGAGATCATGTTTAATGTTCGGTCTAATAATCTCAATTTACCCAGTCCCTGAGATGTTAAATCTAGAATAATGGTTATGTCATTGAGTCCTGAATCTAGCCACTCCAGATGTCTCAAGCAACTGAAATGCTCTGAGGTGATGTTTGTGATGCGATAGACATGCAAGGACAATCTCTTTAGCCTTGGGACAGGACATTTGAATGTCACAAAGCAAAATTAACTGAGGGATAACTTTCAAAAGAAGACTAACTGCCACATCGGTACGATTCCTCAAACAATGAATCAAGCCTAAATGACACTGTAATTATCTCTAGAAAAGATGACTATTTCTCAGTGCAGACCATGACTAGTTTCCAATTTTATGGATCCTTAAATCAAGTTTTGTGATTGAGAGTTTGTGTACTGTCCCACAAACAGACACAAAGGAAATGTTTTTGTCATTGAAATCGAAAGAACGCAATCTACTGATACCAGACTGCAGAAGCTGAGTCTGTCATTCATCAATGTCAGGGAAAATCAGAGATGAGATGTTTTCTAATCATATTTTATTATGTGACGCACTCCACTGTTTTCTATCTCCTCTGTGTCTGTTACCTGTGTTCTATCTTCTCTGTGTCTGTTTCTTGTGTTCTATCTTCTCTGTGTCTGTTACCGGTTTTCTATCTCCTCTGTGTCTGTTACTTGTGTTCTATCTTCTCTGTGTCTGTTTCTTGTGTTCTATCATCTCTGTGTCTGTTACCAGTGTTCTATCTTCTCTGTGTCTGTTTCTTGTGTTCTATCTTCTCTGTGTCTGTTACCTGTGTTCTATCTTCTCTGTGTCTGTTACCTGTGTTCTATCTTCTCTGTGTCTGTTACCTGTGTTCTATCTTCTCTGTGTCTGTTTCTTGTGTTCTATCTTCTCTGTTTCTGTTAACTGTGTTCTATCTTCTCTGTGTCTGTTACCTGTGTTCTATCTTCTCTGTGTCTGTTTCTTGTGTTCTATCTTCTCTGTTTCTGTTAACTGTGTTCTATCTTCTCTGTGTCTGTTACCTGTGTTCTATCTTCTCTGTGTCTGTTACCTGTGTTCTATCTTCTCTGTGTCTGTTACCTGTGTTCTATCTTCTCTGTGTCTGTTACCTGTGTTCTATCTTCTCTGTGTCTGTTACCTGTGTTCCATCTTCTCTGTGTCTGTTTCTTGTGTTCCATCTTCTCTGTGTCTGTTACTTGTGTTCTATCTTCTCTGTGTCTGTTACCTGTGTTCTATCTTCTCTGTGTCTGTTTCTTGTGTTCTATCTTCTCTGTGTCTGTTACCTGTGTTCTATCTTCTCTGTGTCTGTTACCTGTGTTCTATCTTCTCTGTGTCTGTTACCTGTGTTCTATCTTCTCTGTGTCTGTTACCTGTGTTCTATCTTCTCTGTGTCTGTTACCTGTGTTCTATCTTCTCTGTGTCTGTTTCTTGTGTTCTATCTTCTCTGTGTCTGTTTCTTGTGTTCTATGTTCTCTGTGTCTGTTACCTGTGTTCTATCTTCTCTGTGTCTGTTACCTGTGTTCTATCTTCTCTGTGTCTGTTTCTTGTGTTCTATCTTCTCTGTGTCTGTTACTTGTGTTCTATCTTCTCTGTGTCTGTTTCCTGTGTTCTATCTTCTCTGTGTCTGTTACCTGTGTTCTATCTTCTCTGTTTCTGTTACCTGTGTTCTATCTTCTCTGTGTCTGTTACCTGTGTTCTATCTTCTCTGTGTCTGTTTCTTGTGTTCTATCTTCTCTGTGTCTGTTACCTGTGTTCTATCTTCTCTGTGTCTGTTACCTGTGTTCTATCTTCTCTGTGTCTGTTTCTTGTGTTCTATCTTCTCTGTGTCTGTTACCTGTGTTCTATCTTCTCTGTGTCTGTTACCTGTGTTCTATCTTCTCTGTGTCTGTTTCTTGTGTTCTATCTTCTCTGTGTCTGTTACCTGTGTTCTATCTTCTCTGTGTCTGTTACCTGTGTTCTATCTTCTCTGTGTCTGTTACCTGTGTTCTATCTTCTCTGTGTCTGTTTCTTGTGTTCTATCTTCTCTGTTTCTGTTAACTGTGTTCTATCTTCTCTGTGTCTGTTACCTGTGTTCTATCTTCTCTGTGTCTGTTTCTTGTGTTCTATCTTCTCTGTTTCTGTTAACTGTGTTCTATCTTCTCTGTGTCTGTTACCTGTGTTCTATCTTCTCTGTGTCTGTTACCTGTGTTCTATCTTCTCTGTGTCTGTTACCTGTGTTCTATCTTCTCTGTGTCTGTTACCTGTGTTCTATCTTCTCTGTGTCTGTTACCTGTGTTCTATCTTCTCTGTGTCTGTTACCTGTGTTCTATCTTCTCTGTGTCTGTTACCTGTGTTCTATCTTCTCTGTGTCTGTTACCTGTGTTCTATCTTCTCTGTGTCTGTTACCTGTGTTCTATCTTCTCTGTGTCTGTTACCTGTGTTCTATCTTCTCTGTGTCTGTTACCTGTGTTCTATCTTCTCTGTGTCTGTTACCTGTGTTCTATCTTCTCTGTGTCTGTTACCTGTGTTCTATCTTCTCTGTGTCTGTTACCTGTGTTCTATCTTCTCTGTGTCTGTTACCTGTGTTCTATCTTCTCTGTGTCTGTTACCTGTGTTCTATCTTCTCTGTGTCTGTTACCTGTGTTCTATCTTCTCTGTGTCTGTTACCTGTGTTCTATCTTCTCTGTGTCTGTTACCTGTGTTCTATCTCCTCTCTATCTGTTCAGTCTCTTTCTGGTCTTTTTTTCTATTGTTTGGACAGAGAGAGAGGCTTTGAGGCACAATTACTGTTGTTAGTGGTTACCACTGTCTAACTTCCCTTTCCACATGTGCCGAATACAACAGGTTTAGTTAGACCTTACCGTGAAATGCTTACTTACAAGCCCTTAACCAACAATGCAGTTCAAGAAATAGAGTCAAGAAAAACATTTACTAAATAAAAGAGAAAAAAAGCAACACAATAAATGTACATAACAATAAGGAGGCTATATACCAGGGCACCTGCACTGATCCCTATAAAAAGGTCATGAGTTGTATGTGTTGTTGGTATATTTGACATGCAACACAGTCTGGGGTCATTCTCGACTAACTATCTTTGGTAGGCCCAGATCTATAGGTAACGTGGTACCTTTCTCAGTAAAGCACACATGTTTTTTAACCAATAATGTCAGTTGTATCTTCATTTTCCCATTCACTCCATATCTACATAATGTCAAAATAGACCTTTCGCAATTACATCACATACAGTATGATTGCCTGCATATTTGGTGAGCTTCTCTCTTTAAGAAAAATGTAATGAAAACAAATTAAACCAACATGGTGGAAACTATGGTGGGATGTGGATCACCCATGTGTGTTTTGTGTGTCTATGACAATGAAGACTATGATGATGATGATTGGTTAATTGCAGGCAGGTTATAAAATAGCTTGCGCTGTGGGAGGGTCCATATTTCACAGATTGGAGGAGAAAGGACAAGGGTGCTGGCGATCGGCATGTAATATGTTTAACTACGGTAAAGTAGGGTTTTGAGAATTGGAAATTGCTTACATCCCTCAATGTCCACGGTGACACTGCCCAGATCTCAAGTTACACACGCACGCACGCACGCACACACACACACACACACGTTTCCTTATGTAGCGTGTTTCAGGGCCTTCATGGCATAGTGCCAAAGCGTCACTGGAATTTCATGGCATTGTCTGAGTGGCAAAAAACAGTAGAAGGGCAAATAAGAGAGGTTTTTCTGTTGCAGAGATCTATGCAGAGAAACATGGCATAGAGGAATGCAGAGATAAATGCATCACGTTAGAACATCCAACACCACTCCTCTGTTTTGGAGTCTAGGTTCATCATTTAATAATCTTCCTCTGAGAGGAGAGTGAGACAGTCAGACATAACCACAATACTACTTGATTATGAGGAACTTTTCACACATAATATTTACTCTGATGTTTTCATGCCGTGGCAACACAGAACTGTGAACCTCTCTCCGACATGGCATTCTTCATGTCATTTAAGAACAGACTGGATAATGTTTCATTTACCTTCTTAACTTTGCATAAATAAGACACCCTTTCAGACCTTTCTATATGAGCCTTCTGTGTGCCATAGGGTTACCATAATACGCTCACTTCATAGTCTATCTTTATTTGTTTAAAGGAAATGGACACAAAAACATACAGAATTATGTGTAATTACATGTGAAGGTTTAGTTAAGTTTGAAGGAACCATGAAATGAAAACAAACTAGACAAGGGTCTATAGTGTTCACCAGGAGTGCCTGATGTAGTCTGGGCCAACCTGGCTGAATGGTTTGAATGTACTGCTCCACCACAGTAACATTGTCCTAATCACAAGGTAAACATATACTTCCCCTCCTATCAGAGCGCTCGGCAAATTGGGGGATAACTTTCACTGTTGTTTTCGTACTTATTCGGATTTAAAAACATCAGCATAATTATTTGTAAGTACCACTTTGATTTTGTGAATTTGTTTGAAAGAGGCTGAAGGTGTTTTACTGAATTATGCACTTATGTTTGGTCGTGGAGTTTCCTTGCAGCATTTCAAGTCTTATTAGAAAGGAAAGACGGGAGCTGGGTAGTGTTACATATCTTTAGGCCTTTTTGAATTTCCTGATTTTAATCTGACTCCACCTCCTGAAGACTTTATGTTCCCCAATTATTTTAATTTTATTTTACCCATAAATAAAAGTACAACTAAGAATGCCACACTCACTCAATGAAATAAACAAATAAATAAATAAATTCTACATTTAATCACAGTATGTAATCAATGTATCATTTCATATTATATATGAAACATTTCATTTGTAAAAAAATAAAATAAAAATAAAAATCAATAACATTCATGTAGATATGTTCAGCAACCATAACGTTAGTTGAGATATGTTCAGCAACCACAACGTTAGTTGAGATATGTTCAGCAACCATAACGTTAGTTGAGATATGTTCAGCAACCATAACGTTAGTTGAGATATGTTCAGCAACCATAACGTTAGTTGAGATATGTTCAGCAACCACAACGTTAGTTGAGATATGTTCAGCAACCATAACGTTAGTTGAGATATGTTCAGCAACCACAACGTTAGTTGAGATATGTTCAGCAACCATAACGTTAGTTGAGATATGTTCAGCAACCACAACGTTAGTTGAGATATGTTCAGCAACCAGCCCCAGTCTGAGGTCCTGAGCGCTCTTGAACAGGTTTTCATCAAGGGTCTCTCTATATTTTGCTCCGTTTATTTTTCCCTTGATCCTGAATAGTAATCCAGTCACCGCCGCTGAAAAACATCCTCACAGCATGATGCTGCCACCAACGTGCTTCACCGTAAGGATGGTGCCACGTTTCCTCCAGATGTGATGCTTGGCATTAAGGCGAGAGAGTTCAATCTTGGTTTCATCAGACCAAATAATCTTGTTTATCATGGTCTCAGTACCTTAGGTGCCTTCTGGAAAACTCCAAGCGGGCTGTCATGTGCCTTTTACTGAGAAGTGGCTTCTTTCTGGCCACTCTACCATAAAGACCTGATTGGTGGAGTGCTGCAGAGATGGTTGTCCTTCTAGAAGGTTCTGCCATCTCCAAAGAGGAATTCTGGAGCTCTGCCAGAGTGACCATCGGGTTCTTGCTCACCTACCTGACCAAGGCCTTTTTCCCCCGATTGCTCACTCTGGCCGTGCGGTCAGCTCTAGGAAGACTCTTAGTGGTTCCAAACTGCTTCCATCTAAGAATGATGGAGGCCACTGTTTTCTTTGGGACCTTCAATGCTTCAGAAATGTTTTGGTACCCTTCCCCAGATCTGTGCCTCGACACAATCGACACAATGGCTTGGTTTTTGCTCTGACATACACTGTCAACTGTGGGACCTTATATAGACTGGTGTGTGCCTTTTCAAGTCATATACAATCAATTGAATTTACCACAGATGGACTCCAATCAAGTTGTAAAAACATTTCAAGGATGATCAATGGAAACAGGATGCACCTTAGCTCAATTTTGAGTCTCATAGGAAAGGGTCTGAATACTTAGGTAAATAAGGTAATTTCCATTAAAAAAACTATTCTGCAAACAATTAACCAACCCTGTTTTCTCTTTGTCATTATGGGGTATTGTGAGTAATTTGATGAGGAAAAAAAGTAATTAAATCCATGTCAGAATAAAGCTCTAACGTAACAAAATGTGTAAAAACATCAAAGGGTCTGACATTTTCAGAATGCACTCTATCTGTGCTGAGCAGCGGGCTGCTCTCTCTTCTCCAGTGCTGGCTCCAGTTGTCTCGCTGCATGCCCAGTGGTGGACCGGTGGTGGACCGGTCGTGGACCAGTGGTGGTGGGCTACTCTGGGTGTCCTGGGGCGTAGGGGTCTGGGCATGGGCCTGAATGTAGGCCAGGGACAGGCATGCCAGCTGCCACATGTGCCTGGCTGGAGCTCAGAGGATTGTTAGCAGGCTTTATTGGAAACAGGAAGATAGCCCCACACATTAATTACACTGGAACCATGAAGAAAGCCACACTCATTAATTACACTGGAACCATGAAGACAGCCACACATTAATTACACTGAAACCATGAAGACAACCACATTCATTAATTACACTGGAACCATGAAGACAGCCACACATTAATTACACTGAAACCATGAAGACAGCCACACTCATTAATTACACTGAAACCATGAAGACAGCCACATTCATTAATTACACTGAAACCATGAAGACAGCCACATTCATTAATTACACTGAAACCATGAAGACAGCCACATTCATTAATTACACTAAAACCATGAAGACAGCCACATTCATTAATTACACTGAAACCAGGAAGATAGCCACATTCATCAATTACACTGAAACCATGAAGACAGCCACACTCATTAATTACACTGGAACCATGAAGACAGCCACATTCATTAATTACACTGAAACCATGAAGACAGCCACACATTAATTACACTGAAACCATGAAGACAGCCACATTCATTAATTACACTGAAACCATGAAGACAGCCACATTCATTAATTACACTGAAACCATGAAGACAGCCACATTCATTAATTACACTGAAACCATGAAGACAGCCACACTCATTAATTACACTGAAACCATGAAGACAGCCACATTCATTAATTACACTGGAACCATGAAGACAGCCACACATTAATTACACTGAAACCATGAAGACAGCCACATTCATTAATTACACTGAAACCATGAAGACAGCCACACTCATTAATTACACTGAAACCATGAAGACAGCCACATTCATTAATTACACTGGAAACAGGAAGACAGCCACACTCATTAATTACACTGAAACCATGAAGACAGCCACATTCATTAATTACACTGAAACCATGAAGACAGCCACATTCATTAATTACACTGAAACCATGAAGACAGCCACATTCATTAATTACACTGAAACCATGAAGACAGCCACATTCATTAATTACACTGAAAAAATGAAGACAGCCACATTCATTAATTACACTGAAACCATGAAGACAGCCACATTCATTAATTACACTGAAACCATGAAGACAGCCACATTCATTAATTACACTGAAACCATGTAGACAGCCACACTCATTAATTACACTGGAACCATGTAGACAGCCACACTCATTAATTACACTGGAAACAGGAAGACAGCCACACATCAATTACACTGGAAACATGAAGACAGCCACACTCATTAATTACACTGAAACCATGAAGACAGCCACACATTAATTACACTGAAACCATGAAGACAGCCACACTCATTAATTACACTGAAACCATGAAGACAGCCACACTCATTAATTACACTGAAACCATGAAGACAGCCACACTCATTAATTACACTGAAACCATGAAGACAGCCACACTCATTAATTACACTGAAACCATGAAGACAGCCACACTCATTAATTACACTGAAACCATGAAGACAGCCACACTCATTAATTACACTGGAACCATGTAGACAGCCACACTCATTAATTACACTGGAAACAGGAAGACAGCCACACATCAATTACACTGAAACCATGAAGACAGCCACACTCATTAATTACACTGAAACCATGAAGACAGCCACACTCATTAATTACACTGGAAACAGGAAGACAGCTACACTCATTAATTACACTGGAACCATGAAGACAGCCACACTCATTAATTACACTGGAACCATGTAGACAGCCACACTCATTAATTACACTGGAAACAGGAAGACAGCCACACTCATTAATTACACTGGAACCATGTAGACAGCCACACTCATTAATTACACTGGAAACAGGAAGACAGCCACACTCATTAATTACACTGAAACCATGAAGACAGCCACATTCATTAATTACACTGAAACCATGAAGACAGCCACATTCATTAATTACACTGGAAACAGGAAGACAGCCACACTCATTAATTACACTGGAACCATGAAGACAGCCACACTCATTAATTACACTGGAACCATGTAGACAGCCACACTCATTAATTACACTGGAAACAGGAAGACAGCCACACTCATTAATTACACTGGAACCATGTAGACAGCCACACTCATTAATTACACTGGAAACAGGAAGACAGCCACACATCAATTACACTGGAAACATGAAGACAGCCACACTCATTAATTACACTGAAACCATGAAGACAGCCACACATTAATTACACTGAAACCATGAAGACAGCCACACTCATTAATTACACTGAAACCATGAAGACAGCCACACTCATTAATTACACTGAAACCATGAAGACAGCCACACTCATTAATTACACTGAAACCATGAAGACAGCCACACTCATTAATTACACTGAAACCATGAAGACAGCCACACTCATTAATTACACTGAAACCATGAAGACAGCCACACTCATTAATTACACTGGAACCATGTAGACAGCCACACTCATTAATTACACTGGAAACAGGAAGACAGCCACACATCAATTACACTGAAACCATGAAGACAGCCACACTCATTAATTACACTGAAACCATGAAGACAGCCACACTCATTAATTACACTGGAAACAGGAAGACAGCTACACTCATTAATTACACTGGAACCATGAAGACAGCCACACTCATTAATTACACTGGAACCATGTAGACAGCCACACTCATTAATTACACTGGAAACAGGAAGACAGCCACACTCATTAATTACACTGGAACCATGTAGACAGCCACACTCATTAATTACACTGGAAACAGGAAGACAGCCACACTCATTAATTACACTGAAACCATGAAGACAGCCACATTCATTAATTACACTGAAACCATGAAGACAGCCACATTCATTAATTACACTGGAAACAGGAAGACAGCCACACTCATTAATTACACTGGAACCATGAAGACAGCCACACTCATTAATTACACTGGAACCATGTAGACAGCCACACTCATTAATTACACTGGAAACAGGAAGACAGCCACACTCATTAATTACACTGGAACCATGTAGACAGCCACACTCATTAATTACACTGGAAACAGGAAGACAGCCACACTCATTAATTACACTGAAACCATGAAGACAGCCACATTCATTAATTACACTGAAACCATGAAGACAGCCACACTCATTAATTACACTGAAACCATGAAGACAGCCACATTCATTAATTACACTGGAACCATGAAGACAGCCACACATTAATTACACTGAAACCATGAAGACAGCCACACTCATTAATTACACTGAAACCATGAAGACAGCCACATTCATTAATTACACTGAAACCATGAAGACAGCCACATTCATTAATTACACTGAAACCATGAAGACAGCCACATTCATTAATTACACTGAAACCATGAAGACAGCCACATTCATTAATTACACTGAAACCATGAAGACAGCCACATTCATTAATTACACTGAAACCATGAAGACAGCCACACATTAATTACACTGAAACCATGAAGACAGCCACATTCATTAATTACACTGGAACCATGAAGACAGCCACACTCATTAATTACACTGGAACCATGTAGACAGCCACACTCATTAATTACACTGGAAACAGGAAGACAGCCACACTCATTAATTACACTGGAACCATGAAGACAGCCACACTCATTAATTACACTGGAACCATGAAGACAGCCACATTCATTAATTACACTGAAACCATGAAGACAGCCACATTCATTAATTACACTGAAACCATGAAGACAGCCACACTCATTAATTACACTGAAACCATGAAGACAGCCACACTCATTAATTACACTGGAACCATGAAGACAGCCACACTCATTAATTACACTGGAACCATGTAGACAGCCACACTCATTAATTACACTGGAACCATGAAGACAGCCACACTCATTAATTGCACTGAAACCATGAAGACAGCCACACTCATTAATTACACTGGAACCATGAAGACAGCCACACTCATTAATTACACTGGAACCATGTAGACAGCCACACTCATTAATTACACTGGAACCATGAAGACATCCACACTCATTAATTACACTGGAACCATGAAGACAGCCACACTCATTAATTACACTGGAAACAGGAAGACAGCCACACTCATCAATTACACTGAAACCATGAAGACAGCCACACTCATTAATTACACTGGAACCATGAAGACAGCCACACTCATTAATTACACTGGTAACAGGAAGACAGCCACATTCAAAAATACAATGAAACCATGAAGACAGCCACACTCATTAATTACACTGGTAACAGGAAGACAGCCACACTCATCAATTACACTGAAACCATGAAGACAGCCACACTCATCAATTACACTGAAACCATGAAGACAGCCACACTCATTAATTACACTGAAACCATGAAGACAGCCACACTCATTAATTACACTGGAACCATGAAGACAGCCACATTCAAAAATACAATGAAACCATGAAGACAGCCACACTCAACGGCTGAAATCCCGTTAACCTGTCTAGGATCAGCGTGGCGCTAGCGGCACACCCCCCCCCCCCCACTGAAAAACCAGTGCCGCGAAATTCAAAAAAAATATATTTTTAAAATATTTAACTTTCACACATTAAAGTCCAATACAGCTAATGAAAGACACAGATCTTGTGAATCCAGTCAACTTGTCCGATTTTTAAAATGTTTTACAGGGAAGACACAATATGTAAAGATGTACATCTATTACCTAAAAACACATTAGCATAATCCACCATCTTTTATTTGTCCACCAACACCAGTAGCCATCACCAATTCGACTAAACTAAGATATTTATAGCCCCTAACCAACAAAAAAACTCATCAGATGACAGTCTGATAACATATTTATGGTATGGGATAGGTTTTGTTAGAAAAAAGTGCATATTTCAGGTAGATGGCATTGGTTACAATTGCACCCACCGTCACAAATGGAATAGAAAAACTACTTAGAGCAACGTGTTTACCTACTTACTAATCATCAAACATTTCGTAAAAATACACAGCATACACGAATCGAAAGACACAGATCCTGTGAATACAGACAATATTTCAGATTTTCTAAGTGTCTTACAGCGAAAACACAATAAATCGTTATATTAGCTTAGCACATAGCAATTAGCAGCCCAGCATTGATTCTAGCCAAAGTGAGCGATAAAAGTCAACATCGCCAAAAGATATTAATTTTTTCACTAACCTTCTCAGAATTCTTCCGATGACACTCCTGTAACATCACATTACAACATGCATATACAGTTTGATCGAAAATGTTTATATTTAGCCACCAAAATCATGGTTAGACAATGTGAAATGTAGACAAGCTGGTAAAGAAAAAGTCCTTGCGCCACTTAGACAGTGATCTACTCTTATACATAAATACTCATAAACGTGACTAAAAAATATAGGGTGGACAGGGATTGATAGACAATTTAATTCTTAATACAATTGCGTTATTACATTTTTTAATTTATCCTTACTTTTCAATACAGTTTGCGCCAAGCGAAGCTACGTCAAAAAACATGGCGTCCTAAGCCACTAAAATGTTTCGACAGAAACACGATTTATCATAATAAAAATGTCCTACCTTGAGCTGTTCTTCCATCAGTATCTTGGGCAAAGGATCCTTTCTTGGGAGGAATCGTCTTTTGGTGGAAAGCTGTCCTCTTGCCATGTGAAAATGCCAACTGCGTTCGGGATGAACTGAAAGCGTGCCCACCTATTCACAGCGTTAAAGAAATAAATGTCCCAAAATCGCACTAAACGGATATAAATTGCTATAAAACGCTTTAAATTAACTACCTTATGATGTTTTTAACTCCTATAACGAGTGAAAAGATGACCGGAGAAATATAACAGGCTAAACTAACGCTTGGAACAGGAGCGGGTCGGTGTCCAGCACGCGCGTTACGCAGCAAGGAAAGACTTGCTAGCTACAGGGTTTTTTGATTTATAGGGCCTGTGAACGCGCAATCGACCCCATTGGAATCGTCATCACGTAAAGGCATCCAGGGGAAGACGTAAGAAGTGTCCGTACAGTCATAGCACTATCAGTGCCGTTTTAACTGACTTCAGAACAGTGGCCAACATTTCTGAAATCTGAATCCATGTCAGGGAAATTGCTGTAGAATGGGCTCTGTTCCACTTAGAGACAAAATTTCAACTCCTATACGGGATATAACGGGATCGATATGACAACAGCCAGTGAAAGTGCAGGGCCCCAAATTCAAACAACAGAAATCTCATAATTAAAATTTCTCAAACATGCAAATATTTTACACCATTTTAAAGATACATTTATTGTTAATCCCACCACAGTAGCCAATTTCAAAAAAGCTTTACAGAAAAAGCACACCATGCAGTAATCTGAGTACAGCACTCAGAGACCAAAACAAGCCATACAGATACCCGCCATGTTGTGGAGTCAACAGAAGTCAGAAATAGCATTATAAATATTCACTTACCTTTGATGATCTTCATCAGAATGTACTCCCATGAATCCCAGTTCCACAAAAAACGTTTATTTTGTTCGATAAAGTCCATCATTTATGTCCAAATATCTCCTTTTCCCCCCCGCGCGTTTAGTTCACAAATCCAAATTCACACGGCGCAGGCACATAGTTCAGATGACAGTTCCATTATAGTTCGTAGAAACATGTCAAACGTTGTATAGAATCAATCTTTAGGATGTTTTTATCATAGATCTTCAATAATATTCCATCCGGACAATTCCTTTGTCTTTAGAAAGGAAAAGGAACGCGCTACCTCTCACGGGCTACCTCTCACGGGCTACCTCTCACGCGCTACCTCTCACGGACACCTGACTCAATCAGCTCTTATTCTCTTCCCCTTCACAGTAGAAGCCTGAAACAAGGTTCTAAAGACTGTTGACATCTAGTGGAAGCCTTAGGAAGTGCAATCGGACCAAATTCTACACTGTATATTGGATAGGCAAAGACTTGAAAACATACAAACCTCAGATTTCCCACTTCCTGGTTGGATTCTTTCTCAGGTTTTTGCCTGCCATATGAGTTATGTTATACTCACAGACATCATTCAAACAGTTTTAGAAACTTCAGAGTGTTTTCTATCCAAATCTAATCTAATAATAAAATGCATATCTTAGCTTCTGGGCCTGAGTAGCAGGCAGTTTACTCTGTGCACCTTATTCATCCAAGCTACTCAATACCAGCCATAAGTTAATTACACAGTAAACAGGAAGACAGCCCCACACATTAATCACACTGGAAACAGGAGACAGCCACACTCATCAATTACACTGGAAACATGAAGACAGCCACACTCATTAATTACACTGGAACCATGAAGACAGCCACACTCATCAATTACACTGGAAACATGAAGACAGCCCCACATGTTAATTACACTGGAAACAGGAAGATAGCCACACTCATGAATTACACTAGAACCATGAAGACAGCCACACTCATCAATTACACTGGAACCATGAAGACAGCCACACTCATCAATTACACTGGAACCATGAAGACAGCCACACATCAATTACACTGGAACCATGAAGATAGCCACACTCATCAATTACACTGGAACCATGAAGACAGCCACACTCATCAATTACAATGAAACCATGTAGATAGCCACACTCATCAATTACACTGGAACCATGAAGACAGCCCCAAAATTTGATTACACTGGAAACACTCAAACGGCATGCCTTTGCATTTCTCCATCTCTGGCCCACTCCCACACATACTGAGAGCTATTACAAATGGGTGGTGTCATGCATGGCTGAATATAGTCATATAATATGAATATACTTACAGTATATGTACTTTGTCTTGCAGACTACTTCCGATCTCTGCAAGTACACATTTTAATTCAATCTAGTCATCAGAAATGTTTCAATAATATGATGTTGATTTTTAACACAATTTCAAGATTGTTTGGGTGGTTAACATTTTATGAATGTGTGCTTTCCAAAATTTAAATTTGATTACTTAAAGTTTCATAAATATATAGCAGGGGATATTAAAGAAGAAGTACCTCTAGATATACTGTACCTCTACCTACCTCTAGATATACTGTACCTCTACCTACCTCTAGATATACTGTACCTCTACCTACCTCTAGATATACTGTACCTCTACCTACCTCTAGATATACTGTACCTCTACCTACCTCTAGATATACTGTACCTCTACCTACCTCTAGATATACTGTACCTCTACCTACCTCTAGATATACTGTACCTCTACCTACCTCTAGATATACTGTACCTCTACCTACCTCTAGATATACTGTATCTATCACGTTTCAGGTATGACCCAGATGCAGACAGTGTTGAAGAAACAAACGTTGATTTTTGAAGCATGGGCAGGCAAACGACAGGTCAAAGGCAGGCAGAGGTCTATAATCCAGAGAGGGTGTAAAGGGTCCAGAACGGCAGGCCTTACTGATCACCTCCCGGAGATCCTGGTACTCCGCGGGAATGGCTGAGAGGTCCGAGGCAACTTCAGAGGCCCCAGGAAGATGTCCTGGGACAGGCTGCGCTGACTTCAGGCAATGGGTGTGGCAGAATGGGCTCCAGCCCATGATGGCACCGGCAGACCAGTCAATGAGGGGATTGTGTCGCTGGAGCCAGGAAAATCCCAATACCACGGGAAACGGAGACTTAATGAGCAGAAACTGGATCGTCTCGCTATGGTTCCCTGACACACGTAGGTGGATGGGGGTGGTATTGTGGGTGACCCGGCCTATAAAGTGCCAATCCAGTGCTCTGACATCCATGGGAATGGAGAAGGGCTGAGTGCGTGTTACGTTCCCCAGTTTCTGTGTTGTAGTTTTGTATTTGAGTGTGTGTGCTTCAGGAGATGGCTTCCTAAAATTCTCCCCAAGCAGCTGATTGGTCAGCCCCGAATTGATGATTGGAGAGCTGACCCCGCCCCCTCGTCAGGACACAGCTGTCTTCAATTAGATTCCTTCTGAAGCTATATAAGCCAGTGTTCTGTTGCTCAGAGGAGAGAATGCAGAGAGAGATTGATTGTATATCCTGAGATCATTGCTGAGAGAGCGATCATTGCAGAGAGAGCGATCATTGCAGAGAGAGCGATCATTGCAGAGGGTAGTTGTTGATGGGAGCAGCTTTGGTATGTTCTGTGTGAGTTTGTTGCTCAGTCAGAGCCTATTTGATGTCCTGTGTTTCTCAGTGTGTTTGTGAAATTGTTTATAATATTCTGTTTCTTTTGTTCCCAGGGAGGAAGGGGAAGGCACTTAGGGAGGGCTTAGGCAAGAGGCCCGCGGGCATACATATACCCGTAGTATATTCACTGTCTAGGCACACTAGGTAAGACCTGGGCGGACCACCCCCTGTATTTTGGTTAGGGCACCAGGTGGTGCTAAGTTAGGTAAGTAGTGGGTAGGCAGGTAAGGTAGGAGAGGGGGGGCTTTGACATTTACTTTCTTTGCTTTGGTTCCGTCCAGCCCCTTTTCCCCATATTACCGTGTGATGGAATAAATTCCTTGTAAATGGTACCACTCTCTCTGCCTTTGTCATCCTTACTCGCACCTGCAGTCCATACCTCTTTCACTTCACAGGGAGTTGAGTTGTAGCAGCGTGTTGCATTTCCTCTTCTTAGAGGCGTGCGTAACAGTGCGGATATCCAGCTCGGAAGCCAGGGTAGCGTCCATGAAGCTCTCATCGGCCCTAGAGTCAATGAAGACCCGGAGAAATTTCGAATGGTTCCCCCACAGCAATGTGGCATGAAAAGGCATGTGAGTAAGGGGAGAGGAAAAGTTCTCTGTATGGCCCACAAGAGTTTTCGCTCCTACCGGTGAACCTGGTCTTTTAGTGGACAGGTGGAGATGAAATAACCAGTAGTCCCGCAATACAGGCAGTTCTTAGTTTGAAGCCTGTATAGCCGTTCATCTGGAGACAGCCTAGCTCTGCCTAGTTGCATGGGCTCGGGAAGAGGTGAATCGGCAGCCTTCGGAGACTCTCGGAGGAACTCGGGTACCCTCGGGTTCTCTCGACAACAAAGCTGTTGGGGACTTCCGGGATACCTCGGAGATGAGGTGGAATCTCCTCTCCTCTCCTTCCTTCGTTCCCGTAGTCGCCCATCGATCTGAATGGTCAATGCGATGAGTGAGTCGAGATCCGTCGGTAGTTCCTGGGCAGCAAGCTCATCCTTTACTTCCTCTGAAACGCCGTGCAGGAACATACCGAACAGTAATTCTGGGTTCCAGGCACTCTCCGCTGCCAGTGTGCCCAAATCCACTGCATGGTCTTCCACACTGTGGGAGCCTTGCCGAAATCCACTGCATGGTCTTCCACACTGTGGGAGCATTGCCGAAGCTGGAATAACTTCCGGGCAGCCTCTCTCCCGGACAATGTAGCATGGAAAACCTTCTTTACCTCTGCTACAAACTCCTCCAGACTGGAGCATACGGCCAACAGTTGTACCCATACTGCCTTAGCCCAGGTGAGAGCCCCCCGACATCATCGTGATGAGGTATGCTATCTTAGAGGGTGTCTGAGGGGAAGGAGGAGGGCCGCAGGTGCCCGACTCTCCATCGAAGCGCTCCGGGGAGGTAAGCGGGATTCCTGGGAAACCAGGGTGACGGCGCTGCTAACAGCCGGGTTACTGAGGGGCTGGGAGGTTAACTTCGTGGTAGGCTGCATTGTAGACAACTCACAGAATTTCTCCAGCAATGTGTTTAATGCTTGGTCGTGACTTTCGGCCAAGGTCTGGAACCCTTCCATAAGACCACAAAGCAACTCCTTTTGCCTTCCAGTGGTGGCTCTTTGGGAGCAGAGACGTTGCAGAGCTGGTCCGAGTCTGCTGGGTCAGTCAGGGCCAGTTCGCACTATCACGTTTCAGGAATGACCCAGATGCAGACAGTGTAGAAGAAACAAAAGTTTATTTCTAAAGCAGGGACAGGCAAATGACAGGTTTAAGGCAGACGGGTGAATAATCCAGAGAGGGCTCAAAGGTTAAAGAATGGCAGGCACTCAGGGTCAGGGCAGGCAGGGGTCAGTAATCCAGTTAGGTGGTGTAAGGTACAAAAACAGCAGGCAGGCTCAGAATCAGGGTAGGCAGAAGGGTCAAAACCGGGAAGGACTAGAAAACAGAACCAGGCAGGAGCAGGGGAACAAAATGCTGTAAGGTTTCACGAACAAGACAAACTGGCAACAGACAGAGAACACAGGTATAAATACAAAAGGAATAATGGGGAAGATGGGTGACACCTGGAGGGGGGTGGAGACAAGCACAAAGACGGGTGAACGTTCATGATGGCGGACTGAACACAGCTATGTAAGACCACCTCAAGATAAAAACGTAATATTCAATATCAGTAAATTAGACTAAATATTAGCACTACACAATCTGGTTGGTAATAACCTTCAATCTTGATAACAACATAAAACAAATCATAAGACTAGAGAAATGTATTGACAAATATTACAAAAAGAAGCAACACCCACAAATTATGGAGATTAAGACAAGGGAACTTATATTAAAAATGAAAACGTGACTCTTCTACAGACACAGATGATTTAATCTTTTCACCACCGGGAATGGTAAAGGTTGAAACCGATCTGTTAAAATCAATAAATGACAAACTGGGCATACTTGAACTAGTCAGAAAAGAGTTGAAGGCATGCATCGAGACGAAAAGCTGCGACATTGGAGAAAGACACAAACAAGCTAAAAGGAACAGTCAATAAGATTGAAGTTAATGAACTTAACAATAAACAGTTTATTGACAAAGAGAGCTACACGTTTCCCTTTCAATCTATTTTCCTTGAAAATTGGATACAGAACTTTGCGCCGTTCTGCAACTTCTTTCGGGAAATGGTAATTCATGCCTATTTTTGTTCCAGCAAGTCTTTAACCAAGGCTTTTAACCATTATTTTATCTTTAACCAGTTGTTTAGAGACACAAAGACTACTCAATGGCTATTCTAAAAATTACAAAGTTCTCACCGAGGAGACAAATAATGAAACACACAATTCTAGCCCTATTATGGATTAAAATAACACAACGACAAAAAACATATATTTTCTATCTATCTTGAAATGTAACTAATTTGAACACAAAAGCACTAATTTAACATGGTGGACATTAAAACACAGCAGACAGAAGGCACAGTATGTGTGGATGTATTGAGATGGATGGTGTGGTGTGTGTTTTTTGATGTTTGTCAAAGCAGAGCAGGCGGTGGCAGTGCTGGCAACACTAGCAGTAACCCATGGGGAGGTGGTCACATTTGGACATTCAGAGAGGGGGCATATTATTGTGGCCCTGGTGGAACAAAATCAAAGGTCTGACTGCACGAAGATGCTTGGGAATATGGTCACTACGGGGGACCATGTGTGGGTGTTTCAGGGGAAGGGGGTATATCTGACCTCCATCACCTAGGACGTGACAATGGTTAATCAAATCTCCCCATTTCTGCCCATTTTTTTGCTAAGTTTTGCAGGCCTTCTCATACAGCTGCAACTGTATAAGCATTCGTAAATAAATAACTTTCTTGAGTTGGGCTCTGGGATGGTGCAACTGAGCATCTGAGTTTATGGTTGATGTGGGGGAAAGTGTGTGTGTGTGTGTCCCACAACTGTTGCGAATGAGTAAAAGATGTTAGGGACAGTATCGGATGAATCACAATAGGTGTTTGCTAAAATAATAATTGCTTGCCATAATGTAATTTTGGTAAAGGCGAGTCTGGTGAGAAGTCTTTTGCATAAACTGCCAACATTACAACAAATATTAACAGCTAATTATGGAAAATACGATTAACAGGATTTTAAATATATATATATTTTGTAATGGCTATATATAATACAAATCGAGGTGAGGGAGATGGAAATGCATATGGTGGTTGATCTGCTTCTGTTCTGTGGGTGGCTCTGTGTGCTCTTTTCGAAAGATGGGTCCCGGTCCCTCCGGGGCCATGGGATCCGGGGGGTCGAGGGTGGTCTGCAGGCATTGAGATGACAACCCAACTCTGGAGGGGTTTTAGCGGGTGGAATAGTGGGGACCAAATGGAGGTTGACTTAGTAGCAATGCAAATGTCATGGTACAGCTATATAGACACTCAATCATCATGTTACTTTTTAATGCTACATTTACAAACATATATTATGACTAATAGAATTGAAAGTTGTCTCATTATGGTAGTTGGTGAAATAAGTATAGCCAGTTATAATTGTAATGGCTTAGCAGATAATAAGAAAAGACGATCAGTCTTTACCTGGCTAAAAGAGAAGGAATATAATATCTATTGTTTACATTCAACAATTTTAGATTACGTTTTGTGGAAAAAGGACTGGGGGGGGGTAAAATATATTTCTCCCATGGACAAAGAAATTCAAAAGGGGTGATGATATTAACTAACAGTAATTTTGATCCAAATGTACAAAATGTCCAAACAGATCATCAAGGTAGATGGATTATTTTAAATATGTTATTGGACAATAAACAGATATGGCTTATTATCCTATACGGTCCAAATAATGATGATCCATGCTTCTTGAAAATATATATCAGAATTGATCAACTCTACAAGCAACACTGGACTCTATTTTTATGGTGGTGGATTTTAACCTTTAACGGGGGCAGCCCGACGTCGGTACACTTATGACAACATCCAGCTCAAAGTGCAGGGCGCGAAATTCAAAATCATTTTTTTTTAAAATATTTAACTTTCACACATTAACAAGTCCAAGACACCAGATGAAAGGTGCACATCTTGTGAATCAAGCCAACATGTCCGATTTTTAAAATGTTTTACAGGGAAGACAAAATATGTAAATCTATTAGCTAACCACGTTAGCAAAAGACACAACTTTTTCTAACTCCATCAGTTTCTTACTCCATCAGGTGCTATCACAAATTCGACCAAGTAAATATATAAATAGCCACTAACCAAGAAACAAATTCATCAGATGACAGTCTGATAACATATTTATTGTATAGCATATGTTTTGTTTGAAAAATTTGCATATTTCATGTATAAACCATAGTTTACATTTCAGCTACAATCCGAAATTGCACCGAAAGCAGCCATAATATTTACAGACACTAACGTCAAATAGCTAATTACTCATCATAAAACATTTCTGAAAAATACATAGTCTGCAGCAATTGAAAGACAGGCATCTTGTGATTCCAAACAATATTTCCAATTTATTAAATGTTTTACAGCGCAAACAAAATGTATCGCTATATTAGCGTAGCTACAATAGACAGAAATAATTGGGGGCCCACGGCCAGTTCACATGCACGACAGATATATGAAATAACATCATAAAATGGGTCTTACTTTTGCTGATCTTTCATCAGAATGTTGAAGAACGTGTCCTCTGTCCAGATGAGTCGTTGTTTCGATTCAGAATGGCAAATGTCCCTCTTCAATTAGCATTGGCACTAGCCGAGTGGCATAAATTTCTCCAACGTAAACACAGTCAGAGGACGGAACACGGCAAAACTCCCGAATAAAGTTTCAATAATCTGATTAAACTATATTGAAAAAACATACATTACGATGATATGGTCACATGTATCAAAAAAAATTCGAGCCGTTCGTTACCAAGGCAAAACAGAAGTCAATCCCACTTCCTTCAGAGTATCCGGAAGTGGACGGTCACGTCAAAGAAATAGTTTTTTCCCCACCACAGACCAAGAGGAGCAAAAAAAAATCTTCTCTGACATCCTCTTTACACCAATAGGAAGGCGTATAGAGTGTCAGCAGACTCCTAAGTGTTAAGACCATGTATAGGCATCAAGTTGAAAAGAGCATCGATTTCTGACATTTCACTTCCTGGTCAGGAAAAGTGCTGCAGAAGGACTTCTGTTTCACTCAGAGAAATAATTCCAACTCTTTTAGAAACTAGAAAGTGTTTTCTATCCAAAAAGAATAATAATATTCATATTGTACGAGCAAGATTTGAGTAGGAGGCCGTTTGAAATGGGCACGATTTCACTGGCTACTCAACACTTTGCCTTGCAGCCATAAGAAGTTAAAGAAGCTCTGACAAAGCAACAAACACAGTACATACCAACGACCAACATGCTATAACCCTCATCTCTCTCTCTCTCTCTCTCTCTCTCTCTCTCTCTCTCTCTCTCTCTCTCTCTCTCTCTCTCTCTCTCTCTCTCTCTCTCTCTCTCTCTCTCTCTCTCTCTCCCTCCCTCTCTCCCTCTCTCCCTCTCTCCCTCTCTCCCTCTCTCCCTCTCTCTCTCTGAACACTGGCTTTTATAGCGTCAGGTAGCAATGAATAATAGTAGAGAGAATGATTTATTTCAGATTTTATTTCTTTCATCACATTCCCAGTGGGTCAGAAGTTTACATATACTCAATTGTTATTTAGTAGCATTGTCTTTAATTCTTTAACTTTGATCAAACGTTTTGGGTAGCCTTCCACAAGCTTCCCACAATAAGTTGGGTGAATTTTGGCCCATTCCTCCTGACAGAGCTGGTGTAACTGAGTCAGGTTTGAAGGCTTCCTTGCTCGCACAAGCTATTTCAGTTCTGCCCATACATTTTCTATGGGATTGAGGTCAGTGCTTTGTGATGGCCACTCCAATACCTTGACTTTGTTGTCCAAGTCTAAAGAAGGCCAGTTTTATTGCTTCTTTAATCAGGACTACAGTCTTCAGCTGTGCAAACATAATTGCAAAAGGGTTTCTAATGATCAATTAGCCTTTTAAAATGATAAACTTTGATTAGCTAACACAACGTGCCATTGGAACACAGGAGTGATGGTTGCTGATAATGGCACTCAGTACACCTATGTAGATATTCCCCCCAAAATCTGCCGTTTACAGCTACAATAGTCATTTACAATATTAACAATGTCTAAACTAGAAAATGTGCTTATGTTTAAAAAACAAGGACATTTCTAAGTGACTCCAAACTTTTGAACGGCAGTGTACATATATGTATAAGGCTATGTGTATGTATGTATGATGTATATGGGTATATATGTTTACCCAAAAAGGGTAAATATGGGTATATATGGGTATATATGGGGAAATGACGCAGATAATTACATTGATGGAAGCAACAATCTAACCGCAATATTAAAGCTGATCCACCCCCTAAGAAAAAAACGAAAGAAAGAAAACGACAGGTGAAACAGATCAGGGTGTGACACTACCTCTACCAAACTCTAGTCATATTTGTTTATAGAAATATAACTAAATTCATAATTTGGCCGCTTCCCCTCTCTCCACTGGGATTCTCTGCCTCTAACCCTATTACAGGGGCTGAATCACTGGCTTACTGGTGCTCTTTCATGCCGTCCCTAGGAGGGGTGCGTCACTTTAGTGGGTTGAGTCACTGACGTGATCTTCCTGTCTGGGTTGGCGCTCCCCCTTGGGTTGTGCCGTGGCGGAGATCTTTGTGGGCTATACTCGGCCTTGTCTCAGCATCGTAAGTTGGTGGTTGAAGATATCCCTCTAGTGGTGTGGGGGCTGTGCTTTGGCAAAGTGGGTGGGGTTATATCCTTCCTGTTTGGCCCTGTCCGGGGGAATCATCGGATGGGGCCACGGTGTCTCCTGACCCCTCCTGTCTCAGGCTCCAGTATTTATGCTGCAGTAGTTTATGTGTCGGGGGGCTAGGGTCAGTTTGTTATATATGGAGTACTTCTCCTGTCTTATGCGGTGTCCTGTGTGAATTTAAGTATGCTCTCTCTAATTCTCTCTTTCTCTCTTTCTTTCTCTCTCTCTGAGGACCTGAGCCCTAGGACCATTCCTCAGGACTACCTAGCATGATGACTCCTTGCTGTCCCCAGTCCACCTGGCTGTGCTGATGCTCCAGTTTCAACTGTTCTGCCTGCGGCTATGGAACCCTGACCATAGCAGGACGTGCTACCTGTCCCAGACCTGCTGTTTTCAACTCTCTAGAGACAGCAGGAGCGGTAGAGATACTCTGAATGATCGGCTATGAAAAGCCAACTGACATTTACTCCTGAGATGCTGACATGCTGCACCCTCGACAACCACTGTGATTATTATTATTTGACCATGCTGGTCATTTATGAACATTTTAACATCTTGGCCATGTTCTATTATAATCTCCACCCGGCACAGCCAGAAGAGGACTGGCCACCCCTCATAGCCTGGTTCCTCTCTAGATTTCTTCCTTGGTTTAGGCCTTTCTAGGGAGTTTTTCATAGCCACCGTGCTTATACACCTGCATTGCTTGCTGTTTGGGGTTTTAGGCTGGGTTTCTGTACAGCCCTTTGAGATATCAGCTGATGTAAGAAGGGCTATATAAATACATTTGAATTGATAATCACACAAATGACACAGCAGGTACGCCATACTCATTTCTCACATTTAATTTAGGGAAATATATTCGGTGTCTGTCATCAGTCTAAAGCATAATGCAGCTTGTCTCAGTGTCAGTATTAGCCCAGTGGTGTGTCTTAGTACTTGCCCGTGTATTACAGAACCAGTGGTTTAGTATAGTTGGTTAGTGAGCTGCTCTCTAAAACCCAGTACTGGAGTATTAAGAATATTAAAATATAATAATGTTATTAGGGTTTTGATTTAAGATAGGTAGGCCTAGTTCACTCCAAATATCATCGTTTCTGAGTGTTTATGTTATTACGATGCTGCTGTCTAATCACCCTGGGCAAAAACAGGTTGAATCCACTTAATTTCAACCCAAAAATTCTATGTGATGACATTGAATCAAGATTAAAAACCGTTTGGATTGGCAAAAAGTCATCAACGTAAGGGAATTTTGTATTTTTGTTCACCCAACTTTTAACCTAAATCATTGGATTTAGGTTAAAAGTTTGGTGGAAAGCCTCCCGAGTGGCACAGCGGTCTAGAGCACTGCATCGCAGTGCTTGAGGCGTCATTACTGACCCAGGTTCGAATCTCGGGATTTCCTTTTCCCCATCGCGCTCTAGCAACTCCTTGTAGCTGCCGGGCGCCTGCAAGCTGACTTCGGTCGCCAGCTGGACGTGGTTTCCTCCGACACATTGGTGTGGTTGGCTTCCGGGATAAGCGAGCGATGTGTCAAGAAGTAGTGAAGCTTGGCAGAGTCGTGTTTCAGAGGATGCATGGCTCTCAACCTTCACCTCTCCCGAGTCCGTAGGGGAGTTGCAGCGATGGGACCAGACCATAACTACCAATTGGGGAGAAAAAAGGGTCAAAAAGTACAAAACAAAAATAAAGAAATTAAAAGTTGAGTTAAAAAAACATCCACAATTTCCTTAATGATTTATTAGGTTAAAAGTTTGGTGAATAAATAATTTAAAAAACTTACTTTGATGACTTTTGCCAATCCAGTCAGTTTTCCAAATTCAATCAACATCATCACATTTACATTTTGGTTGATTTCGCATTGATTTCACTTTAGTTGACACCTCAACCAAATGTAAATCCAAACTAGACGTTGAACCGACGTCTGTGCCCAGTGGGATGTGTATATCTTGTGGTGGTACTGAACAGCTCAGTGCATCATAGGTGTCTGCATGTGGTTAACTGGGACATTCCTGTTATTAATAAGTACGGATAGACTTTTAGAGTGTGTTTGTGTGTTTATTGGTTCATTAGGGTTTGAGTTACACTATAATTATCTCCGGTGTTCCCACAGCATATCAGGATCACATTTCAACTGATATACATAATTAGGAAAATAAACAAGTACCACTTGTTGGCTGCAATATATCAATTCAATTCAATTTCCATTTAAGGGCTTTATTGGCGTTGGAAACATATGTTTACATTGTCACTACATATCTCTCACCACATTTCACTTTTTTCATAGTCATCTTCTCTCTCTCTATTTCTCTCTGTCTCTCTCATTCACTCTCATCCTCTCTCTCCCTCTCTCTTTCTCTCTCTCTCTCTCTCTCTCCCTCTCTTTCATTCACTTTCATTCTCTCGCCCTTTCTGTCTCTCTCATCTCTCTCTTTCTCTGGTTCACGCACATTCTCTCTCTCTCTCTCTCTCTCTCTCTCTCTCTCTCTCTCTCTCTCTCTCTCTCTCTCTCTCTCTCTCTCTCTCTCATTCACTCTCATTCTCTCTCTCCCTCTTTCATTCTCTCTTTCTCTCTCTCTCTCTCTCTCTCTCTCTCTCTCTCTCTCTCTCTCTCTCTCTCTCTCTCTCCCTCTCTTTCATTCACTTTCATTCTCTCTCCCTTTCTGTCTCACTCTCTCTCATTCTCTCTCTTTCTCTGGTTCACGCACATTCTCTCTCTCTCTCTCTCTCTCTCTCTCTCACTCTCTCTCTCTCTCTCTCTCTCTCTCTCTCTCTCTCTCTCTCTCTCTCTCTCTCTCTCTCTCTCTCTCGTTAAATGGTGGCAACCTGACATATAAATACAAAGGCCATGTAACTGAATTCTCTCCATCCAACATATAGAGTTTGAGATACACTGTTTGAGAAGAGCAGAAAAACTCAGTTGCATGATAAGGAGTTAAAGAGATGCTTTTTTAAAAAGCGTCCATAAAAGGCAATCAAGATGGAGGACACAGTGCCTATAAAGCACTAATGGAGGTTGAATGAAGAAACCTGAACTGCAAAGAGAGATGTTTACGATGCCGATGCTGGTGGAGACTCAACCTGTCATCTCTGAAAACTCAAGGTTGGAACAAAAACACAGAGAGGATTTCTCATTCTCTCTGTAACTCCTTCAGCCCATACCACATGATGTTGTGTAAAAGGGGCAAAGCTGTGTTAGACTTACCAGTTCTCTTTTAGTGCCACCTGTTATAGTGGAGGACTATTATGCATTACGGATCATTAGAGGAGTTAAATGAACACTTCACGATCTATTTAGTACACAAACTAAAACAAATAGATTGACAGCTTTAGAATGCTGGAAAACTAAAAGTAAATTCCATGTTGTATGGTAAACCAGACATGTGATATCAATCCCAGTATTTATTGCGTGTTTGTTATTCTCCTGACACAATATCCCTGGTGAGCTGAATGACCGGCCTGTCCCTCTTGGCAGGAACATAAAAGATGTAACATGCAGTATATTTTTCTCATCGGTAATTGTGTTTCTTTTCTGTTCACTGCAGACATTTGGTTTTCCTCAGTGCCTCAGATTAGCATTGCAATTAGTTCTTCGTGTGTGTTTGTGTTTCTGTAAAGGTACAGACCACAGCCACCAAATTAACTGAGCTCACTAATGAGAAGTTATAAGGTACAGACCACAGCCACCAAATTAACTGAGCTCACTAATGTGAAGTTATAAGTAACAGACCACAGCCACCAAATTAACTGAGCTCACTAATGTGAAGTTATAAGTAACAGACCACAGCCACCATATTAACTGAGCTCACTAATGTGAAGTTATAAGTAACAGACCACAGCGACCTTGATGTTATCACCATATTTACTGAGCTCACTAATGAGAAGTTATTGAGGTGCCACCACAGCCATCATATTTACTGAGCTCACTAATGAGAAGTTATAAGGTGCAGACCACAGCCATCATATTTACTGAGCTCACTGATGAGAAGGTAGAAAGTTCAGACCACAGCCATCATATTTACTGAGCTCACTAATGAGAAGGTAGAAAGTTCAGACCACAGAAATCATATTTACTGAGCTCACTAATGAAAAGTTATAAGGTGCAGACCACAGCCATCATATTTACTGAGCTCACTAATGAGAAGGTAGAAAGTTCAGACCACAGAAATCATATTTACTGAGCTCACTAATGAGAAGTTATAAGGTGCAGACCACACCCACCGTATTTACTGAGCTCACTAATGAGAAGTTATAAGGTACAGACCACAGCCACCATATTAACTGAGCTCACTAATGAGAAGTTATAAGTAACAGACCGCAGCGACCTTGATGTCATCACCATATTTACTGAGTTCACTAATGAGAGGTTGTAAGGTGCAGACCACAGCGACGTGGATGTTAGCACCATATTTACTGAGTTCACTAATGAGAGGTTGTAAGGTGCAGACCACACCCACCGTATTTACTGAACTCACTAATGAGAAGTTATAAGGTGCAGACCACAACCACCATATTTACTGAGCTCACTAATGAGAAGTTATAAGGTGCAGACCACAACCACCATATTTACTGAGCTCACTAATGAGAAGGTAGAAAGTTCAGACCACAGCCACCATATTTACTGAGCTCACTATTGGGAGTTGCCGGCCACAGCCATCGTAAGTTGCCGGCCACAGCCATCATATTTACTGAGCTCAGTAACGAGAAGTTAAAAGTTGCCGGCCACAGCCATCATATTTACTGAGCTCAGTAACGAGAAGTTAAAAGTTGCCGGCCACAGCCATCATATTTACTGAGCTCAGTAACGAGAAGTTAAAAGTTGCCGGCCACAGCCATCATATTTACTGAGCTCAGTAACGAGAAGTTAAAAGTTGCCGGTCACAGCCATCATATTTACTGAGCTCAGTAACGAGAAGTTAAAAGTTGCCGGCCACAGCCATCATATTTACTGAGCTCAGTAACGAGAAGTTAAAAGTTGCCGGCCACAGCCATCATATTTACTGAGCTCAGTAACGAGAAGTTATTAAGGTGCAAGGCCTAAATTTTATTTTCCATGCCCCATTTACTTTTGCAGGTACACATTTATATTTTATCTGGACATGGCATGACAAATTAAATGATGAATACATGACAACCCATCCGTCAAAAGGAGACTTTTTGTGGTGTTTAAAAAGGCATTTCTAAACTTATCCTGACCACGGGTGTTTAAGTTTACATTGTGAATATTTCAGATGGTATCAAAACCACGATGCTGGAGGGGTCTAAATTGATTCCATTAGGCTTTTCGAGGAGCCGGTGGCTGCTGCCATGAGAGCGGTCTGTGGGGGGAAGGGGAAAGAGGCTGGAAAATCATTGTAGAAGAAGGACAGTGTGGTCTTTTAGACTGCCTGGTGATGAGAGCCAATCAGACAAGAGCAATACTAGAGAATAGCATTCCAGGCCTCAATCAGCCGCCCATCCCTTGGGCTGGTGGAATGTGTCAATCAAATGACCTGAAGGTTGAGGGACGAATTGACTTTCCACTACAGTTTCACTTAAAGTCATTCTGGAGAGGGCAGAGTACACACTAGGGCAAGGAAGAGCAGAGGAGATACAAGGGATTTAACGTAGACCCATGTAGAGTTAGTCACATCATTACATATTGCCGTAAACCCTTACAGTTGGAGAGGAGGACGCTGTATATAGTGTAGGTTTGTTGGGGCGCCCTAGCCTGGGGTTGCGGGACTGGGTATGTCCACATACAGTGCATTCAGAAAGTATTCAGGCCCCTTGATGTTGTTAAGCTACAGCCTTGTTCTAAAATTAATGAAATTGTTTTTTTCTTCTCATCAATCTATACACAATAATGACAAAGCAAAACAAGTTTTTGACATCGTTGCTAATTATTAAACATAAAAACTGAAATATCACATTTACTTAAGTATTCAGACCATTTACTCAGTACTTTGTTGAAGCACCTTTAGCAGCGATAACCGCATTGAGTCTTCTTGGGTATGACGCTACAAGCTTTGCACAACTGTAATTGGGGAGTTTCTCCCATTCTTCTCTGCAGATTGCTCTCAGATTGCTATTTTCAGGTCTCTCCAGAGATGGTAGATCAGGTTAAATTCCAGGCTCTGGCTGGGCCACTCAGGGACATTCAGAGACTTGTCCCAAAGCCACTTCTGCATTGTATTGGATGTGTGCTTAAGATCATTGTCCTGTTGGAAGGTGAACCTTCGCCCCAGTTTGGTTCAGAGCGCTCTGGAGCAGATTTTCATCAAGGATCTCTCTATACTTTGCTCCGATCATCTTTCTCTCGATCCTGTCTAGTCTCCCAGTCCCTGCCGCTGAAAAACATCCCCACAGTATGATGCTGCACCACCGTGCTTCACCGTAGGGTCTGTACCAGGTTTCCTCCAGACGTCATGCTTCGCATTCAGGACAAATAGTTCAATCTTAGTTTCATCAGACCAGAGAATCTTGTTTCTCATGGTCTGAGAGTCTTTAGGTGCCTTTTGGCAAACTCCAAGCGGGCTGTCATGTGCCTTTTACTGAGGAGTGGCTTCAGTCTGGCCACTCTACCATAAAGGCCTGATTGGTGGAGTGCTGCAGAGATGGTTGTCTTTCTGGAAATTTCTCCCATCTCCACAGAGGAACTCTAGAGCTCTGTCAGAGTGACCATCAGGTTCTTGGTCACCTCCCTGACCATGGCCCTTCTCTCCCGACTGCTCAGTTTGGCCGGGCGGCCAGCTCTAGGAAGAGTCTTGGTGGTTCCAAATGTGGTTCATAAATGTTTTGATATCCTTCCCCAGATCTGTGCCTCGACACAATCCTGTCTTGTTGCTCTACATACATTTACTTCAACTTCAAGGCTTGGTTTTTGCTCTGACATGCACTGTCAACTGTGGGACCTTATATAGACAGGTGTGTGCCTTTCCAAATCATGTCTAATCAATTGAATTTACAACAAGTAGACTCCAATCAAGTTGTAGAAACATCTCAAGGATGATCAGTGAAAACAGGATGCACCTGAGCTCCATTTCGAGTCTCATAGCAAAGGGTCTGAATACTTATGTAAATTATGCATTTATTTTTAATATTAAAAATATTTGCAATTTTTTTTTTACAAATTAAAACCTGTTTTAATTTTGTCATTATGGGGTATTATGTGTAGATTGCTGAGTTTTTTATTTTTATTCATCCATTTTAGAATAAGGCTGTAATGTAACAAAATGTGGAAAAAGTCAAAAGGTCAGAATAATTTCCAATGTATATCTCAGTATGGGAGTGTAGGACTGGGCCTGGGTATAGAAATGAGGCCTTGACACTTTCAGGAAGGACAGAAAGCAGATGTTGGGAACGTGCTAAATTACTTTCTTGTTGATAATCAACCTGCTATTAGAGATGAATGTTGCAGTAGTCCTGCAGGCTTGGAGAGGATTATTAGTCAAAGCCCTCCAGTGGACTTGACAAATAACTTCATTTGCACATCTCCACTTGTATCCTCTCCTGTGCCTCTGCGGAGTGTAGACAGAGTGAATTCTGGGTAGAAATATGTGTGCGTTTGGCAGTTCAGGAGGTCCTGTAAAAACAACTTGATTAATTTCATTTCCACCAAATGAGGGAGTGACACAATATACTAACCTAACAAATCTCCAAAACGAACACATCTCCTAACCAAACACATCTCCTTGGTGGTGGCAGGTAGCCTAGTGGCTAAAGCGTTGGACTGGTAACCCGAAAGATTGCAAGATCAAATCCCTGAGATGACAAGGTAAAACTCTGTCGCCCCTGAACAAGGCAGTTAACCCACTATTCCTAGGCCGTCATTGAAAATGTAACTCCAAAAAGTTTTGGGACACTGTAAAGTACATGGAGAACCAGAGCACCTCCTCCCAGCTGCCCAATGCACTGAGGCTAGGCAACACGGTCACCACTGATAAATCCATGATAATCGAAAATTTCAACAAGCGTTTCGCTACGGCTGGCCATGCTTTCCTCCTGGCTACCCCAACCCCGGCCAACAGCTCCGCACCCCTCGCAGCTACTTGGCAAAGCCTCCTTAGCTTCTCCTTCACCCAAATCCAGATCGCAGATGTTCTGAAAGAGCTGCAAAACCTGGACCCGCACAAATCAGCTGGGCTAGACAATCTGGACCCTCTCTTTCTAAAATTATCCGCCGCCATAGTTGCAACCCCTATTACCAGTCTGTCCAACCTCTCTTTCGTTTCGTCCAAGATCCCCAAAGATTGGAAAGCTGCCGCGGTCATCCCCCTCTTCAAAGGAAGTGACCCTCGAGAACCAAACTGTTACAGACCTATATCTATACTGCCCTGCCTTTCAAAAGTCTTCGAAAGCCAAGTTAATAAACAGACCACCGACCATTTCGAATCCCACCGTACCTTCTCCGCTGTGCAATCTGGTTTCCGAGCTGGTCACGGGTGCACCTCAGCCACGCTCAAGGTACTAAACGATATCATAAACGGCATGGATTAAAGGCAGTACTGTGCAGCCGTCTTCATCGATCTTGACTCTATCAATCACCGTATTCTTATCGGCAGACTCAACAGCCTTGGTTTTTCAAATGACTGCCTCGTCTGGTTCACCAACTATTTCTCAGATAGAGTTAAGTGTGTCAAATCAGAGAGCATGTTGTCCCGACCTCTCGCAGTCTCTATCGGTGTACGACAGGGTTCAATTCTCGGACTGACTCTCTTCTCTGCATATATCAACGGTGTCGCTCTTACTGCGGGTGATTCCCTGATCCACCTCTACACAGACGACATCATTCTGTAAACATCTGACCCTTCTTTGGACACTGTGTTAACTAACCTCCAAACGAGCTTCAATGCCATACAACACTCCTTCTGTGGCCTCCAACTGCTCTTAAACGCTAGCAAAACCTAATGCATGCTTTCAACCGTTCGCTGCCCACACCCGCCCGCCCGACTAGCATCACTTCTCTGCACGGTTCTGACCTAGAATACGTGGACAACTACAAATACCTAGGTGTCTGGCTAGACTGTAAACTCTCCTTCTAGACTCATATCAAACATCTCCAATCCAAAATCAAATCTAGAATCGGCTTCCTATTTCGCAACAAAGCCTCCTTCACTCACGCCGCCAAACTTACTCTAGTAAAACTGACTATCCTACCGATCCTCGACTTCGGCGATGTCATCTACAAAATAGCTTCCAATACTCTACTCAGCAAATTGGATGCAGTCTATCACAGTGCCATCCGTTTTGTTACCAAATCGCCTTATACCACCCACCACTGCGACCTGTATGCTCTAGTCGGCTTGCTACATATTCGTCGCCAGACCCACTGGCTCCAGGTCATCTATTAGTCTATGCTAGGTAAAGCGCCGCCTTATCTCAGCTCATTGGTCACCATAACAACACCCACCGCAGCACGTGCTCCAGCAGGTGTATCTCACTGGTCATCCCCAAAGCCAACACCTACTTTGGCCGCCTTTCCTTCCAGTTCTCTGCTGCCAGTGACTGGAACGAATTGCAAAAATCGCTGAAGCTGGAGACTTACATTTCCCTCACTAACTTTAAACATCAGCTATCTGAGCAGCTAACCGATCGCTGCAGCTGTACATAGTCCATCTGTAAATAGCCCACCCAATCTACCTATTTCATCCCCATATTGTTTTTATTTACTTTGCTGCTCTTTTGCACACCAGTATCACTACTTACACACCATCATCTGCTTATCATCATCTGCTCATCTATCACTCCAGTGTTAATCTGCTAAATTGTAATTACTTTGCTACTATGGCCTATTTATTGCCTTACCACCTCATGCCATTTGCACACACTGTATATAGACTTTCTTTTTTTTCTATTGTGTTATTGACTGTACGCTTGTTTATTCCATGTGTAACTCTGTGTTGTTGTTTCTGTCGCACTGCTTTGCTTTATCTTGGCCAGGTCACAGTTGTAAATGAGAACTTGTTCTCAACTAGCTTACCTGGTTAAATAAAGGTGAAATTAAAAATTAAAAAATAAATACACAAAAAAATAAAATAAGAATTTGTTCTTAACTGACTTGCCTAGTTAAATAAAGGTAAAAACAATATCCTAACCTAACACATCTCCTAACCCAACACATGGAAATGAAGACCTGGCGAAAAGGTAATAGTTTGTTTTTTGTTTTTTTACATGTGAGTCATTTAGCAGACGCAATAGCCACTCTCAACTTTCAAAAACAGAGAAAGTGGGTGAGCAAGAGAGAGAGAAAGAAAATGAAAGAGGGAGAAGGGAGGGTGAAAGAAAGAGAGAGAGAGAGAAAGAGAGAAAGAGGGAGGGTGGGATCGGGAAAGGGAGAGGGAGGGAAGGAGAGAGAAAGAGAGAGAGAGAAAGAGCAATATAGAGAGGGATAGAGAGAGGGAGGGAAGGAAGGATAGAGAAAGAAACAAAGGGAGAGAGAGAGAGAGAGAGAGAGAGAGAGAGAGAGAGAGAGAGAGAGAGAGAGAGAGAGAGAGAGAGAGAGACAGAGAGAGTTGGAAAAAATAAGCCCGTTTCTGCCTAAGTTTGAAGCCAAGGTCTGAGACTCCCAGTTGTAGCCAGGCTCAAGTGAGACAGCTGCAACTTTTCATGGCTCCAACTCTGAACATTTCCATCAGCCGCCACTGCCAGAGACCACAAAACGCTTTCAAACAACGCCTCACTTGTGGTTTGGGGTGTGGGGGAGTACCAAGGTGAAGACGGCGTGTTTCGTCTCAAACTCCTCTCCCACCCCCCCCCCCCCTACATTAGCGCTTGTCAGGGATGGCCATTAAGCTCAAAGCCGGTGAAGAAATGTAATTACCAAACCATTTATTTAATTGAAAGAAAAATAAATCCCCAGCACCTCGGAATGCATCAGGGTAGGGTGCTGATGTTTTCTGGAGAGGTTGATAACACCAAGGACCCCGAAACGACACAAGCCTAGCGGCTGAAAATAATGTTGCTTTTACTTGAGGCAAGGAGCTTTCTCTCCATTAGAATCAGCTGCCCCACATAAGTAATTATTGATTTAAGCTCAATTAAAATAACCACTCATTTAATAAAGAAGGCTATTTATATCTGCTTGTTACTCATTCGTAACCATCCATTGATGAAGAGGGGTTGGGAGGAGAAAGAGAGGGGAGGCTATCTCAAGAAGCCAGTGGGTTTATAAAGCATGCTTGTAAAACAACTGGGCCCAATCCAATCGTGACCTGGAGTTACGACAACAGACAGCATTTGTCATGTGCAGCCAGATATTGGTCATTGAACAGAGGAATAGGAGGGAAAACACAAATTGACAGGTTCTTTAATGAATAGGCACCAGTCCAGATTGAAAGGAAGTAGTTAGCTGAACTAGACTGGAGAGAGAGGAAGAAGGTATCTGATCTGGACTGGAGAGAGAAAATGTAGGTAGCTGATTTGGACTAGAGAAAGAAGAAGTAGGTAGCTGATTTGGACTAGAGAAAGAAGAAGTTGGTAGCTGATTTGGACTGGAGAGAGAAGATGTAGGTAGCTGATTTGGACTGGTTAGAGAAGGTGATTTGGACTGGAGAGAGAGGAAGTAGGTAGATCATTGGGACTGGAGAGAGAGGAGTTGAGTTAAGTTGAGTTGAGTTGAGTTGATTTTATTTTTACAGGGACAGTGCACATTAATCAACGTTTCAGTAAAAGTGCCGGTTTTAGCCAGCCGGCTCATTTTCAACCGCAGTCCCTGGGCAGGTTATTAAAAACAATTACAATATAGACAATCATTGAGCAGTGAGCACACGCAGAGCAACATAGCATACAGACAGAGCAACATAGGACAAGCAAGACGTAGCATACAGACAGAGCAACATAGAACAAAAAGCAGCAAGACAAAATTCATAAAAGCAACAAAGTGTTTCCACACCTCACAAGCTACAGACAACAGACAACATGAAAAGCTGCAATACACAGCTAGGGATTATGTTCACAAATCTGATTGACCTTTAGCCATGTCTTCATGCATTTTGTGAAAGTGTGATATATGGTGCAGTTATGTGTGTCTGATGGCAGTGTATTCCAGACGTGGGAAGCTCTCACAGAGAAAGCCGATTTACTAAAGGTGCTTTTCCTTAAGGGAACTATACAGTCACGTCTCATGGCAGACCTTGTGGATCTGCCGCCATATGTTTGGGTTTTCTGTTTAACAAAAGTATTGAGTGGAGGGGGAGCCAGGCCATTTAGGATCTTGAATACAAGACATGCGTCGGTGTATTGCACAAGATTTTCCCAACTCAGGAGCTCATGCTTCTGAGGATGTAACAGTGCTGATGGCTATTGGGCCTCCTATCAAGCACTTTGAGAGCCTGTTTGTAGACAGACTGAATAGATTTTAATGTTGTACAGCAAGCTTGGGCTCAACTAGTCAAGCAGTATGTTAAGTGGGGGAGTATCATAGATTTGAAGTACAGTTTTGCTACCTGTGTAGTCAAACAATTTCGTATAAATCGGAAATTAGCTAGGTTGAATTTGGTTATTTGAATTACCTTTTTCACATGCTTTTTAAAAGAGAGGTTGGAATCAAGTATGATGCCAAGGTACTTAAAATAAGATACCACCTGGAGCTTCTCCCCTGACACATAGACATCTGGCTCAGTAGCATCAGTTGCTCTCTTTGTGAAGAACATCCAAACTGTTTTTTTCACATTGAGATGCAAACATGAGTCACTGAGCCACTTTGTAACCTGGACCATTACAGTAGTGAGTTCTTGTGCAGCTTGTTGTTTGCTCTTTGCATGCACATATATCACTGTATCATTTGCATACATTTGAACGTCAGACCCAGTACAGACAGAAGGCAGATCATTAATGTACAGGCTGAACAGGAGGGGCCCCAGTATTGACCCTTGGGGCACGTCCACATCATAGCTAAGAGTAGGCGACAGCTCATTGTTCACTCTGACACACTGAGTTCTGCCTTCAAGGTATGATTTCATCCATCTCAAGGCATCGGGGGAAAAGTTGAACTTGGACAATTTTGTGATGAGAATCTCATGGTTAACAGTATCAAAAGCCTTCCTTAGGTCCAGAAACACAGCCCCAACAACGCCCCCTTTGTCCATCTTGGACTTCTAATTTTCCAGAAGAAAGCAGTTGGCCGTTTCTGTGGAGTGTTTCGCTCTGAAGCCAAACTGCATGGAGGGTAATGTGAAGGGGCTGTTATTGAGGTGGGAAATCAGTTGTTCTGCTACAAACTTTTCAACAACCTTTGACACCACAGGTAGTATACTAATGGGCCTGTAGTTACTCACGTCAGCAGGGTCGCCCGATTTAAAGATGGCTGTTATTATGGCCGACTTCCATACCCTTGGAAACACCCCGAGACCAATAGATGTGTTGGTAATGGGGCCAATGAGTGACTCTTTGTAGTTTTTAAGAACGGTACAGTTCAGCCCAAACACATCTTTGGCTTTAGAGTTCTTTAGTAAGCTAATCACCTTGTTCACCATTGACTCAGAAACCTCCCTTATGATGAAGACAGGTTGAGCGTCATTCACTAGCACTGAGCCCAAGAAACCAGTGGAGGGGTTCTGTGTCAGTACCCTGACAGAGTCAATAAAGTAGGAATTGAAGGCTATTGCTATTTCGACTGCATCCTGTGTTAGATTGTTATTCACCATGATTTCTAGTCTTTTTGCAGTGTTACTATGGCCTTTCCCCGTTAACTTTTTTACATTTAGACTGTTTTAGATTCTCCCAGATCAAGTTAGAATTTCCCTTTGCTTCACCAATTCTGTTAATAAAAATGTTTGCATTGGCCTGTCTGATTTCTTTCATCACCTTATTTCTCAACATGGTAAACCTACGTCTGTCATGCTCTAATTTGGATCTTAGGGCTATTTTTAGAGCATAATCTCGTTCTTTCATCAATTTCCAGATTTCTCCATTTAGCCAAGGAAGAGTGCTCTTTTGGCAAGGTTTAGATTTGATTTTCTTTAGGAAACCATTTTATTGTAGTCTGGATTGTGGATAGAAAAACCTGACAGCTTCCAGGTCTATTTAGGACAAGAGATCATTCCAGTTAATTCCCTTAATTGCATTTTCAAAATAGTTTAATTCACTCTTAGGTATTCTTAGTTGATCCGGCTTTCTAACAGTAGATTGATTAAACCTGCTCTTAGACAGCTTTCTGGCTATAAGTGTCAGATTATGATCAGATAGCCCAGTAACCATATTGAATGATTTAGTCACGCTCTCTGGTTTATTACTGAACAACAAATCAATCTGTGTTTTAGAGTAATAAGTCACCCTGGTTGGGTGTAGGTAGCTGATATGAACTGGAGAGATAGGAAGTAGGTACCTGATTTGACCTGGAGAGAGAGGAGGTTGTAGGTAGCTGAATTGAACTGGAGAGAGAGAAGGTTGTAGGTAGCTGAATTGAACTGGAGAGAGAGAAGGTTGTAGGTAGCTGAATTGGACTGGAGAGAGATACGGTTGTAGGTAGCTGAATTGGACTGGAGAGAGAAGGTTGTAGGTAGCTGAATTGGACTGGAGAGTGAGAAGGTTGTAGGGAGCTGAATTGGACTGGAGAGTGAGAAGGTTGTAGGTAGCTGAATTGAACTGGAGAGAGAGGAGGTTGTAGGTAGCTGAATTGGACTGGAGAGAGAGGAGGTTGTAGGTAGCTGAATTGGACTGGAGAGAGAGGAGGTTGTAGGTAGCTGAATTGGACTGGAGAGAGAGGAGATGGTAGGTAGCTGAATTGGACTGAAGAGAGAGGAGGTTGTAGGTAGCTGAATTGGACTGAAGAGAGAGGAGGTTGTAGGTAGCTGAATTGGACTGAAGAGAGAGGAGGTTGTAGGTAGCTGAATTGGACTGGAGAGAGAGGAGATGGTAGGTAGCTGAATTGGACTGAAGAGAGAGGAGGTTGTAGGTAGCTGAATTGGACTGGAGAGAGAGGAGATGGTAGGTAGCTGAATTGGACTGGAGAGAGAGAAGGTTGTAGGTAGCTGAATTGGACTGAAGAGAGAGGAGGTTGTAGGTAGCTGAATTGGACTGGAGAGAGAGGAGGTTGTAGGTAGCTGAATTGGACTGGAGAGAGAGAAGGTTGTAGGTAGCTAAATTGGACTGGAGAGAGAGGAGGTTGTAGGTAGCTGAATTGGACTGGAGAGAGAGAAGGTTGTAGGTAACTAAATTGGACTGGAGAGAGAGAAAGTTGTAGGTAGCTGAATTGGACTGGAGAGAGAAGGTTGTAGGTAGCTGAATTGGACTGAAGAGAGAGGAGGTTGTAGGTAGCTGATATGGACTGGAGAGAGAGAAGGTTGTAGGTAGCTGAATTGGACTGGAGAGAGAGGAGGTTGTAGGTAGCTGAATTGGACTGGAGAGAGAGGAGATGGTAGGTAGCTGAATTGGACTGGAGAGAGAGAAGGTTGTAGGTAGCTAAATTGGACTGGAGAGAGAGGAGGTTGTAGGTAGCTGAATTGGACTGGAGAGAGAGGAGGTTGTAGATAGCTGAATTGGACTGGAGAGAGAGGAGGTTATAGGTAGCTGAATTGGACTGGAGAGAGAGGAGGTTGTAGGTAGCTGAAATGGACTGGAGAGAGAAGGTTGTAGGTAGCTGAATTGGACTGGAGAGAGAGGAGGTTGTAGGTAGCTGAATTGGACTGGAGAGAGAGGAGGTTATAGGTAGCTGAATTGGACTGGAGAGAGAGGAGGTTGTAGGTAGCTGAATTGGACTGGAGAGAGAGGAGGTTGTAGGTAGCTGAATTGGACTGGAGAGAGAGGAGGTTGTAGGTAGCTGAATTGGACTGGAGAGAGAGGAGATGGTAGGTAGCTGAATTGGACTGAAGAGAGAGGAGGTTGTAGGTAGCTGAATTGGACTGGAGAGAGAGGAGATGGTAGGTAGCTGAATTGGACTGGAGAGAGAGAAGGTTGTAGGTAGCTGAATTGGACTGAAGAGAGAGGAGGTTGTAGGTAGCTGAATTGGACTGGAGAGAGAGGAGGTTGTAGGTAGCTGAATTGGACTGGAGAGAGAGTAGGTTGTAGGTAGCTAAATTGGACTGGAGAGAGAGGAGGTTGTAGGTAGCTGAATTGGACTGGAGAGAGAGAAGGTTGTAGGTAACTAAATTGGACTGGAGAGAGAGAAAGTTGTAGGTAGCTGAATTGGACTGGAGAGAGAAGGTTGTAGGTAGATGAATTGGACTGAAGAGAGAGGAGGTTGTAGGTAGCTGATATGGACTGGAGAGAGAGAAGGTTGTAGGTAGCTGAATTGGACTGGAGAGAGAGGAGGTTGTAGGTAGCTGAATTGGACTGGAGAGAGAGGAGATGGTAGGTAGCTGAATTGGACTGGAGAGAGAGAAGGTTGTAGGTAGCTAAATTGGACTGGAGAGAGAGGAGGTTGTAGGTAGCTGAATTGGACTGGAGAGAGAGGAGGTTGTAGGTAGCTGAATTGGACTGGAGAGAGAGGAGGTTATAGGTAGCTGAATTGGACTGGAGAGAGAGGAGGTTGTAGGTAGCTGAATTGGCCTGGAGAGAGAGGAGGTTGTAGGTAGCTGAATTGGACTGGAGAGAGAGGAGGTTGTAGGTAGCTGAAATGGACTGGAGAGAGAAGGTTGTAGGTAGCTGAATTGGACTGGAGAGAGAGGAGGTTGTAGGTAGCTGAATTGGACTGGAGAGAGAGGAGGTTATAGGTAGCTGAATTGGACTGGAGAGAGAGGAGGTTGTAGGTAGCTGAATTGGACTGGAGAGAGAGGAGGTTGTAGGTAGCTGAATTGGACTGGAGAGAGAGGAGGTTGTAGGTAGCTGAATTGGACTGGAGAGAGAGGAGGTTGTAGGTAGCTGAATTGGACTGGAGAGAGAGGAGGTTATAGGTAGCTGATTTGGACTGGAGAGAGAGGAGGTTGTAGGTAGCTGAATTGGACTGGAGAGAGAGGAGGTTATAGGTAGCTGAATTGGACTGGAGAGAGAGGAGGTTGTAGGTAGCTGAATTCAATCAATCAATCAATTTTATTTTATATAGCCCTTCGTACATCAGATAATATCTCGAAGTGCTGTACAGAAACCCAGCCTAAAACCCCAAACAGCTAGAATGCAGGTGTAGAAGCACGGTGGCTAGGAAAAACTCCCTAGAAAGGCCAAAACCTAGGAAGAAACCTAGAGAGGAAACAGGCTATGAGGGGTGGCCAGTCCTCTTCTGGCTGTGCCGGGTGGAGATTATAACAGAACTATGCCAAGATGTTCAAAAATGTTCATAAGTGACAAGCATGGTCAAATAATAATCATGAATAATTTTCAGTTGGCTTTTCATAGCTGATCATTAAGAGTTGAAAAACAACAGGTCTGGGACAGGTGGCGGTTCCATAACCGCTGGCAGAACAGCTGAAACTGGAATAGCAGCAAGGCCAGGCGGACTGGGGACAGCAAGGAGTCACCACGGGCGGCAGTCCCGACGCATGGTCCTAGGGCCCAGGTCCTCCGAGAGAAAGAAAGAGAGAAGGAGAAAATTAGAGAGAGCCAAGATTTTCAAAATGTTCATAAATGACAAGCATGGTCAAATAATAATCAGGAATAAATCTCAGTTGGCTTTTCATAGCCGATCATTAAGAGTTGAAAACAGCAGGTCTGGGACAGGTAGGGGTTCCATAACCGCAGGCAGAAGAGTTGAAACTGGAATAGCAGCAAGGCCAGGCGGACTGGGGGCAGCAAGGAGTCACCACGGCCGGTAGTCCCGACGTATGGTCCTAGGGCTCAGGTCCTCCGAGAGAAAGAGAGAAGGAGAAAATTAGAGAGAGCCAAGATTTTCAAAATGTTCATAAATGACAAGCATGGTCAAATAATAATCAGGAATAAATCTCAGTTGGCTTTTCATAGCCGATCATTAAGAGTTGAAAACAGCAGGTCTGGGACAGGTAGGGGTTTCGTAACCGCAGGCAGAAACAGTTGAAACTGGAATAGCAGCAAGGCCGGGCGGACTGGGGACAGCAAGGTGTCAGCATGCCCGGTAGTCCTGACGTATGGTCCTAGGGCTCAGGTTCTCAGAGAGAAAGAGAGAACGAGAGAATTAGAGAGAGCATTCTTAAATTCACACAGGACACTGGATAAGACAGGAGAAGTACTCCAGGTATAACCAACTGACCCTAGCCCCCCGACACATAAACTACTGCAGCATAAATACTGGAGGCTGAGACAGGAGCGGTCAGGAAACACTGTGGCCCCATCCGAAGAAACCCCCGGACAGGGCCAAAAAGGAAGGATATAACCCCACCCACTCTGCCAAAGCACAGCCCCCACACCACTAGAGGGATATCCTCAACCACCAACTTACAATCCTGAGACAAGGCCAAGTAGAGCCCACAAAGGTCTCCACCACAGCACAACCAAGGGGGGGCGCCAACCCAGACAGGAAGTTCACGTCAGTGACTCAACCCACTAAAGTGACGCACCCCTCCTAGGGACGGCATGAAAGAGCACCAGCAAGCCAGTGACTCAGCCCCAGTAACAGGGTTAGAGGCAGAGAATCCCAGTGGAGAGAGGGGAACCGGCCCTGGAGAGACAGCAAGGGCGGTTCATTTCTCCAGAGCCTTTCCGTTCACCTTCACACTCCTGGGCATAGACTACACTCAATCATATGACCTACTGAAGAGATAAGTCTTCAGTAAAGACTTAAAGGTTGAGACCGAGTCTGCGTCTCTCACATGGGTAGGCAGACTGTTCCATAAAAATGATGAAGAAATGATGAAATTTCATAAAGAATTGAACTGGAGAGAGAGAAAGTTGTAGGTAGCAGAATTGGACTGGAGAGAGAGAAGGTTGTAGGTAGCTGAATTGGACTGGAGAGAGAGGAGGTTGTAGGTAGCTGAATTGGACTGGAGAGAGAGGAGGTTATAGGTAGCTGAATTGGACTGGAGAGAGAGAAGGTTGTAGGTAGCTGAATTGGACTGGAGAGAGAGAAGGTTGTAGGTAGCTGAATTGGACTGGAGAGAGAAGGTTGTAGGTAGCTGAATTGGACTGAAGAGAGAGGAGGTTGTAGGTAGCTGAATTGGACTGGAGAGAGAGGAGGTTGTAGGTAGCTGAATTGGACTGGAGAGAGAGGAGGTTGTAGGTAGCTGAATTGGACTGGAGAGAGAGAAGGTTGTAGGTAGCTGAATTGGACTGGAGAGAGAAGGTTGTAGGTAGCTGAATTGGACTGGAGAGAGAGGAGGTTATAGGTAGCTGAATTGGACTGGAGAGAGAGAAAGTTGTAGGTAGCTGAATTGGACTGGAGAGAGAGGAGGTTGTAGGTAGCTGAATTGGACTGGAGAGAGAGGAGGTTGTAGGTAGCTGAATTGGACTGGAGAGAGAGGAGGTTGTAGGTAGCTGAATTGGACTGGAGAGAGAGAAGGTTGTAGGTAGCTGAATTGAACTGGAGAGAGAGAAGGTTGTAGGTAGCTGAATTGAACTGGAGAGAGAGAAGGTTGTAGGTAGCTAAATTGGACTGGAGAGAGAGAATGTTGTAGGTAGCTGAATTGGACTGGAGAGAGAGGAGGTTGTAGGCAGCTGAATTGGACTGGAGAGAGAGGAGGTTGTAGGTAGCTGAATTGGACTGGAGAGAGAGAAGGTTGTAGGTAGCTGAATTGGACTGGAGAGAGAGGAGGTTGTAGGTAGCTGAATTGGACTGGAGAGAGAGGAGGTTGTAGGTAGCTGAATTGGACTGGAGAGAGAGAAGGTTGTAGGTAGCTGAATTGGACTGGAGAGAGAGGAGGTTGTAGGTAGCTGAATTGGACTGGAGAGAGAGAAGGTTGTAGGTAGCTGAATTGGACTGGAAAGAGGGGAGGTTGTAGGTAGCAGAATTTAACTTTAGAGAGAGGAGATGGTAGGTAGCTGAATTGGACTGGAGAGAGAGGAGGTTGTAGGTAGCTGAATTGGACTTGAGAGAGAAGGTTGTAGGTGGCTGAACTGGACTGGAGAGAGAGGAGGTTGTAGGTAGCTGAATTGGACTTGAGAGAGGGGAGGTTGTAGGTAGCTGAATTGGACTGGAAAGAGAGAAGGTTGTAGGTGGCTGAATTGGACTGGAGAGAGAGGAGGTTGTAGGTAGCTGAATTGGACTGGAGAGAGAGGAGGTTGTAGGTAGCTGATATGGACTGGAGAGAGAGGAGGTTGTAGGTAGCTGAATTGGACTGGAGAGAGAGGAGGTTGTAGGTAGCTGAATTGGACTGGAGAGAGAGGAGGTTGTAGGTAGCTGAATTGGACTGGAGAGAGAGGAGGTTGTAGGTAGCTGATATGGACTGGAGAGAGAGAAGGTTGTAGGTAGCTGAATTGGACTGGAGAGAGAGGAGGTTGTAGGTAGAACAGGGCTCCGGGCAGCCGAGCGGAAATGGAGGAAAACTCGCCTCCCTGCGGACCTGGCATCCTTTCACTCCCTCCTCTCTACATTTTCCTCTTCTGTCTCTGCTGCTAAAGCCACTTTCTACCACTCTAAATTCCAAGCATCTGCCTCTAACCCTAGGAAGCTCTTTGCCACCTTCTCCTCCCTCCTGAATCCCCCTCCCCCTCCCCCCCCTCCTCCCTCTCTGCAGACGACTTCGTCAACCATTTCGAAAGGAAGGTCGACGACATCCGATCCTCGTTTGCTAAGTCAAACGACACCGCTGGTTCTGCTCACACTGCCCTACCCTGTGCTCTGACCTCTTTCTCCCCTCTCTCTCCAGATGAAATCTCGCGTCTTGTGACCGCCGGCCGCCCAACAACCTGCCCGCTTGACCCTATCCCCTCCTCTCTTCTCCAGACCATTTCCGGAGACCTTCTCCCTTACCTCACCTCGCTCATCAAGTCATCCTTGACCGCTGGCTACGTCCCTTCCATCTTCAAGAGAGCGAGAGTTGCACCCCTTCTGAAAAAACCTACACTCGATCCCTCCGATGTCAACAACTACAGACCAGTATCCCTTCTTTCTTTTCTCTCCAAAACTCTTGAACGTGCCGTCCTTGGATAGCTCTCCTGCTATCTCTCTCAGAATGACCTTCTTGATCCAAATCAGTCAGGTTTCAAGACTAGTCACTCAACTGAGACTGCTCTTCTCTGTATCACGGAGGCGCTCCGCACTGCTAAAGCTAACTCTCTCTCCTCTGCTCTCATCCTTCTAGACCTATCGGCTGCCTTCGATACTGTGAACCATCAGATCCTCCTCTCCACCCTCTCCGAGTTGGGCATCTCCGGCGCGGCCCACGCTTGGATTGCGTCCTACCTGACAGGTCGCTCCTACCAGGTGGCGTGGCGAGAATCTGTCTCCTCACCACGCGCTCTCACCGCTGGTGTACCCCAGGGCTCTGTTCTGGGCCCTCTCCTATTCTCGCTATACACCAAGTCACTTGGCTCTGTCATAACCTCACATGGTCTCTTCTATCATTGCTATGCAGACGACACACAATTAATCTTCTCCTTTCCCCCTTCTGATGACCAGGTGGCGAATCGCATCTCTGCATGTCTGGCAGACATATCAGTGTGGATGACGGATCACCACCTCAAGCTGAACCTCGGCAAGACGGAGCTGCTCTTCCTCCCGGGGAAGGACTGCCCGTTCCATGATCTCGCCATCACGGTTGACAACTCCATTGTGTCCTCCTCCCAGAGCGCTAAGAACCTTGGCGTGATCCTGGACAACACCCTGTCGTTCTCAACTAACATCAAGGCGGTGGCCCGTTCCTGTAGGTTCATGCTCTACAACATCCGCAGAGTACGACCCTGCCTCACACAGGAAGCGGCGCAGGTCCTAATCCAGGCACTTGTCATCTCCCGTCTGGATTACTGCAACTCGCTGTTGGCTGGGCTCCCTGCCTGTGCCATTAAACCCCTACAACTCATCCAGAACGCCGCAGCCCGTCTGGTGTTCAACCTTCCCAAGTTCTCTCACGTCACCCCGCTCCTCCGCTCTCTCCACTGGCTTCCAGTTGAAGCTCGCATCCGCTACAAGACCATGGTGCTTGCCTACGGAGCTGTGAGGGGAACGGCACCTCAGTACCTTCAGGCTCTGATCAGGCCCTACACCCAAACAAGGGCACTGCGTTCATCCACCTCTGGCCTGCTCGCCTCCCTACCACTGAGGAAGTACAGTTCCCGCTCAGCCCAGTCAAAACTGTTCGCTGCTCTGGCACCCCAATGGTGGAACAAACTCCCCCACGACGCCAGGACAGCGGAGTCAATCACCACCTTCCAGAGACACCTGAAACCCCACCTCTTCAAGGAATACCTAGGATAGGATAAAACAATCCTTCTGACCCCCCCTTAAAAGATTTAGATGCACTATTGTAAAGTGGCTGTTCCACTGGATGTCATAAGGTGAATGCACCAATTTGTAAGTCGCTCTGGATAAGAGCGTCTGCTAAATGACTTAAATGTAAATGTAAATGTAAATGTAGCTGATATGGACTGGAGAGAGAGAAGGTTGTAGGTAGCTGAATTGGACTGAAGAGAGAGGAGGTTGTAGGTAGCTGATATGGACTGGAGAGATAGGAAGAAGGCAGCTGATTTTGACTAGAGATAGAATATGTAGATAGCTGAATTGACCTGGAGAGAGAGGAAGTAGTTAGGTGATTTGGACTGCAGAAAGAGGCAGTACGTAGTTGATTTGGACTGGAGAGAGAGGATGTAGGTTCCTGATATGGTATGGAGAGAGAGGATGTAGGTAGCTGATTTAGACTGGAGAGAGAGGATGTACGTAGCTGATTTGAAGTTGAGAAATTGGAGGTTGTAGGTAGCTGATTTGGACTGGAGAGAGAGGATGTAGGTTCCTGATATGGTATGGAGAGAGAGGATGTAGGTAGCTGATTTAGACTGGAGAGAGAGGATGTACGTAGCTGATTTGAAGTTGAGAAATTGGAGGTTGTAGGTAGATGATTTGTATCAGAGAGAGAGGATGTAGGTTCCTGATTTAGACTGGAGAGAGAGGATGTAGGTAGCTGATTTAGACTGGAGAGAGAGGATGTACGTAGCTGATTTGGACTGGACAGAGAGGAAGTAGGTTCCTGATATGGTATGGAGAGAGATAGTAGCTTGCTGATTTAGACTGGAGAGAGAGGAGGTTGTAAGAGATGAGGTTGTAAGTAGCTGATATGAACTGGAGAGAGTAAGTAGGTAGCTGATTTGGACAGGCGAGAGAAGATGTTGATTTGGACTGGAGAGAGAAGATGTAGATAGCTGATTTAGACTGGAGAGAGAGGAAGTAGGTAGCTGATTTTGACTTGAGAGAGAGGAAGAAGGTAGTTGATTTGGACTGGAGAAAGAGGAAGTAGGTAATTTATTTGGACTTGAGAAAGAGGAGGTTGTAGGTAGCTGATTTGGACTGGAGAGAGAGGAAGTAGGTAGCTGATATGTAATGGAGAGATAGGAAGTAGGTAGCTGATTTTGACTGGAGAGAGGAAGAAGGTTGTATGTAGCTAAGTTGGACTGGAGAGAGAGGTCGCAGGAAGCTAATTTTGACTGGAGAGAGAAGATGATTTGGAATGGAGAGAGAGGAAGTAGGTAACTGATTTAGACTGGAGAGAGAAGATGTAGGTAGCTGATTTGGACTGGATAGTGTGGAGACTAAGTAGTTGATTTAGACTGAGAAAGAGGAAGTAGGTACTTTTTTGGACTTAAGAAAGAGGAGGTTGTAGGTAGCTGATTTTGACTTGAGAGAGGAATTAGGTAGCTGATTTGGAATGGAAAGAGTGGAAGTAGGTACCTTATTAGGACTTGAGAAAGAGGAAGTATGTAGCTGATTTGGATTTGAGAGAGAAAGGTTGTAGGTAGCTGATTTTGGACTGGAGAAAGAGTTAGTAGGTAATTGATTTAGACTTGAGAAAGAGCAGGTTGTAGGTAACTGATTTTGGACTGGAGAGAGAGGACTTTGTAAGTAGCTGATTTGGACTGGAGTGAGTGGAAGTAGGTAGCTGATTTGAGATTGGAGAGGGAGGAAGTAGTTAGCTGATAAGGACTGGAGAGAGAGGAAGTAGTTTGCTGATATGGACTGGAGAGAGAGGAAGTAGTTAGCTGATATGGACTAGAGAGGGAGGAAGTAGTTAGCTGATATGGACTGGAGAGAGAGGAAGTAGTTAGCTGATATGGACTGGAGAGGGAGGAAGTAGTTCGCTGATATGGACTGGAGAGGGAGGAAGTAGTTATCTGATATGGACTGGAGAGGGAGGAAGTAGTTAGCTGATATGGACTGGAGAGAGAGGAAGTAGTTAGCTGATATGGACTGGAGAGAGAGGAAGTAGTTAGCTGATATGGACTGGAGAGGGAGGAAGTAGTTAGCTGATATGGACTGGAGAGGGAGGAAGTAGTTAGCTGATATGGACTGGAGAGGGAGGAAGTAGTTAGCTGATATGGACTGGAGAGGGAGGAAGTAGTTAGCTGATATGTACTGGGGAGAGAGGAAGTAGTTAGCTGATATGGACTGGAGAGGGAGGAAGTAGTTAGCTGATATAGACTGGAGAGGGAGGAAGTAGTTAGCTGATATGGACTGGAGAGAGAGGAAGTAGTTAGCTGATATGGACTGGAGAGAGAGGAAGTAGTTAGCTGATATGGACTGGAGAGAGAGGAAGTAGTTAGCTGATATGGACTGGAGAGAGAGGAAGTAGTTAGCTGATATGGACTGGAGAGAGAGGAAGTAGTTAGCTGATATGGACTGGAGAGAGAGGAAGTAGTTGGCTGATATGGACTGGAGAGAGAGGAGGTTGTACGTGCTCTATTGGACTGAGCTATCGTGGAATCAGATTGAGCACCACTCCCTCTATTTTCCACAGACACTGAAATGTAAACTCATTGCAAAATTACTTAGAAAATCACCATGTCCTTTCTCAATGAACTTCAATTGGCATGGGAAACATATGTTAATATGGCCGAAGCAAGTGAGGTAGATAAAGTACAAAAGTGAAATAAATAATAAAAATGCACAATAAACATTACACTCACAGAATTTCCAAAAGATTAAAGACATTACAAATGTTGTATTATGTATGTATAAAGTGTTGTAACGATGTGCAAATGGTTAATGTGCAAAAGGGGAAATAAATAAACATAAACATAAATATGGGTTGTATTTCCAATGATGTTTGTTCTTCACTGGTTGCCCTTTTCTTGTGGCAACATCTCACAAATATTGCTGCTGTGATGTAACACCGTGGTATTTCACCCAGCAGATATGGGATTTTATCAAAATCGGGTTTGTTTTCAAATACTTTGTGGATCTTTGTAATCTGAGACAAATATGTGTCTCCAATGTGGTCATACAGTTTAGGAAGTGCAGCTCAGTTTCCACCTCATTTTGTGGGCAGTGTCTTCTCTTCAGAGCCAGGTCTGCCTACGGCGGCCTTACTCAATAGTAAGGCTATGCTTAACTGAGTCTGGACATAGTCAAAGCTTTCCTTAAATTTGGGTCAGTCACAGTGGTCAGGTATTCTGCCACTGTGTACTCTCTGTTTAGGGCCAAATAGCATTCTAGTTTGCTCTGTTTTTTTGTTAATTCTTTCCAATGTGTCAAGTAATTATCTTTTTGTTTTCTCATGATTTGGTTGGGTCTAATTGTGTTGCTGTCCTGGGGCTCTGTGGGGTCTGTTTGTGTTTGTGAACAGAGCCCCAGGACCAGCTTGCTTAGGGGACTCTTCTCCAGGTACATCTCTCTGTAGGTGATGGCTTTGTTATGGAAGGTTTGGGAATCACTTCCTTTTAGGTGGTTGTGGAATTTAACAGCTCTTTTCTGGATTTTGATATTTAGCGGGTATCGGCCTAATTCTGCTCTTCATGCATTATTTGGTGTTTTACGTTGTACACGGAGGCTATTTTTGCAGAACTCTACATGCAGAGTCTCAATTTGGTGTTTGTCCCAATTTGTGAATTCTTGGTTGGTGAGCGGACCCCAGAACTCACAACCATAAAGGGCAATGGGTTCTACAACTGTGTCACGCCCTGACCTTAGAGATCCTTTTTATCTCTCTATTTTGGTTTGGTCAGGGCGTGAGTTGGGGTGGGTATTCTATGTCTGGTGTTCTATGTTTTCGTTTCTGTGTGTTTGGCCGGGTGTGGTTCTCAATCAGAGGCAGCTGTCTATCGTTGTCTCTGATTGAGAACCATACTTAGGTAGCCTTTTTCCACCTGTGTGTTGTGGGTAGTTGTTTTCTGTTTTGTGTTGTTGCACCAGACAGAACTGTTTTGTCTCGTTCTCTCTCTTTGTTGTTTTTGTTGTTTCAGCGTTCAGGTTATTTATTAAAATAAAATTAACACTTACCACGCTGCGTTTTGGTCACCTTCTCTCCAGGACGATCGTTACAAACTGATTCAAGTATTTTTAGCCAGATCCTAATTCGAATGTCTAATTTTATGTTCCTTTTGATGGCTATGCCATCAAAAGGTGATGGCTATGATGGCATACCACCCTGCATACCACTGCTGGCTTGCTTCTGAAGCTAAGCAGGGTTGGTCCTGGTCAGTCCCTGGATGGGAGACCAGATGCTGCTGGAAGTGGTGTTGGAGGGCCAGTAGGAGGCACTCTTTCCTCTGGTCTAAAAAATATCCCAATGCCCCAGGGCAGTGATTGGGGACACTGCCCTGTGTAGGGTGCCGTCTTTCGGATGGGACGTTAAACGGGTGTCCTGACTCTCTGAGGTCATTAAAGATCCCATGGCACTTATCGTAAGAGTAGGGGTGTTAACCCCGGTGTCCTGGCTAAATTCCCAATCCGGCCCTCAAACCATTATGGTCACCTAATAATCCCCAGTTTACAATTGGCTCATTCATCCCCCTCCTCTCCCCTGTAACTATTCCCCAGGTTGTTGCTGCAAATCAGAACGTGTTCTCAGTCAACTTACCTGGTAAAATAACGGTAAAATAAAATAAATAAATAAATAAAAATAGAATGCCCTTCTTGCCTTGTCTCTCAGATTGTTCACAGCTTTATGAAAGTTACCTGTGGTGCTGATGTTTAGGGCAAGGTATCGTTTTTTGTGTGTCTAGATATAAGTTGCATTTGTGGTCCTGGAAACGTTACCTTTTTTGGAACACTATTATTTTGGTCTTACGGAGATTTACTGTCAGGGCCCAGGTCTGGCAGAATCTGTTAGCAGATGCAGGCCCTCCTTGGTTGGTGACAGAAGCACCAGATCATCAGCAAAAGTAGGCATTTGACTTCAGATTCTAGTAGTGTGAGGCCGGGTGCTGCAGATTGTTCTAGTGCCCTCGCCAATTCGTTGGTATATATTTTGAAGAGGTTGGGGCTTAAGCTGCATCCCTGTCTCACCCCACGGCCCTGTGGAAAGAAATGTGTGTGTTTTTTGCCAATTTTAACCGGCACACTTGTTGTTTGTGTACATGGGTTTTATAATGTCGTATGTTTTTCCCCCAACACCACTTTCCATCAATTTGTATAATAGACCCTCATGCCAAATTGCGTCGAAGGCTTTTTTGAAATCAACAATACAGGAGAAGACTCTGCCTTTGTTTTGGTTTGGTTTGTTTGTCAATTAGGGTATGCAGGGTGAATACGTTGTCTGTCGTACGATAATTTGGTAAAAACACAATTTGACATTTGCTCAGTACATTAATTTCACTGATGAAATGTACAAATCTGCTATTAATGATAATGCAAAGGATTTTCCCGAGGTTGCTGTTGACACATATCCCAGAGTAGTTATTCGGGTCAAATTTGTCTCCACTTTTGTGGATTTTGTCTCTCTCGCTCTCTCTCATATAAAACAGGTCTGTCGAGCCAGAGAGGTTTGTTTGAAGTCTGGGATGTAGAAAGGCTGCAGCAGTAAAGGGACTCTGCCTGCCTTCCTCTGACCGTAAAAATGACAGCCAGTGAAACTGGATCTGCTTCCCCGCTGTAAAATAGTTCCGATATCTGCACCGCCCTCTCTGTTAATCAAATGAGCTGTAATTGTCATCTGCAGATTTTTAAAGGCACGGAGGGGAAATACTAACTTGACCTGTGACCCGTGCCCTGGGGTCGTTTGAGAGTTTGTATATAGTCATGCTCTGAGGTACATTAATGTCTGCAAAGCCTTTGGGTTTCAGGGAGGGAGTCTGTGTCCACCTTCTCCTCTCTCTCTCTCTCTCTCTCTCTCTCTCTCTCTCTCTCTCTCTCCAACAACCATTTAATCCCTCTGATCTTCAAAGCTGGAGTGGGGCATAAATCACCCAGAGACCAGAATATAAACCCATTTAAAATCTGGAAAGAGGACAATTCAACACGCTTTGTGCTCCACTCAACTACATAACTGGCTTCCCTCTCACCACACAACCGTTGCATCACTAGAACACTGGGCCTCTGTGTCAATCACTGGCACCATGACAATTCTCTACTCACTAGGCTCTGGTTGTGCAAGTGACCGCTCAACCCCTATACAACTCTACCCACCCCATACCAGCCAGCCCCTCTACCAGTCTACCCAACATCACCAGCCATCACACACCAGTCTACCCACCCCTACCAGCCATCACACACAAGTCTACCCACCCCGACAAGCAAGCCCATACCAGTCTATCTACCCTTACCAGTCTACCCACCTCTACCAACCAGCCCACACCAGTCTACCCACCCCCACCAGCCAGCCCACACCAGTCTACCCACTCCTACCAGCCAGCCCACAAGAGTCTACCCACCCCTACCAACCAGTCCACACCAGTCTATCCACCTTTAGCAGTCTACCCACCCCCAACAGCCAGCCCACAGCAGTCTACCTGCCCACCCCTACCAGCCAGCCCACAAAGGTCTACCCACCACTACCAGCTAGCCCACCCCAGTCACCCCCACCCCTACCAACCAGCCCACACTAGTCTAACCACCCCTACCAGCCAACACCAGTCTATCCACCACTACCAGTCAGCCCCTCTACCAGTCTAGCCACCCCTACCAGTCAGCCCCTCTACCAGTCTAGCCACCCCTACCAGTCAGCCCCTCTACCAGTCTAGCCACCCCTACCAGTCAGCCCCTCTACCAGTCTAGCCACCCCTACCAGTCAGCCCCTCTACCAGTCTAACCAACCATACCAACCAGCCCACACCAGTCTATCCACCCCTAACAGCCTGCCCGCATCCGTCTAACCCCCCCCCCCCCCAAACAGCCAGCCCATACAAGTCTACCCACCTCTACCAACCAGCCTCACCAGTCTATCCACCCCTACCAGTCAGCCCTTCTACCAGCCTAGCCACCCCTACCAGTCAGCCCCTCTACCAATCTAACCACCCCTGCCAGTCAGCCCCTCTACCAATCTAACCACCCTACTAGTCAGCCCCTCTACCAGTCTAACCACCCCTACCAGTCAGCCCTTCTACCAGTCTAGCCACCCCTACCAGTCAGCCCCTTTACCAGTCTAACCACCCTACCAGTCAGCCCTTCTACCAGTCTAGCCACCCCTACCAGTCAGCCCCTCTAACAGTCTAGCCACCCCTACCAGTCAGCCCCTCTACCAGTCTAACCACCCTACCAGTCAGCCCCTCCACCAGTCTAACCACCCTACCAGTCAGCCCTTCTACCAGTCTAGCCACCCCTACCAGTCAGCCCCTCTACCAGTCTATCCACCCCTACCAGTCAGCCCCTCTACCAGTCTACCCACCCCTACCAACCAGCCTCACCAGTCTATCCACCCCTAACAGCCTGCCCGCATCCGTCTAACCCCCCAAACAGCCAGCCCATACAAGTCTACCCACCCCTACCAGCCAGACAACATCAGTCTACCCACCCCTACCAGCCCGCCTCTATACCAGGCTACCAACCCCTACCAGCCAGAGAACATCAGTCTACCCACCCCTACCAGCCAGCCCTTCTACCAGTCTACCCACCCATACCTGCCCGCCTCTATACAAGTCTACCCACCCCTACCAGCCAGACAACATCAGTCTACCCACCCCTACCAGTCAGCCCCTCTACCAGTCTACCCACCCCTACCAGCCCGCCTCTATACCAGGCTACCAACCCCTACCAGCCAGACAACATCAGTCTACCCACCCCTACCAGCCAGCCCTTCTACCAGTCTACCCACCCTTACCAGCCCGCCTCTATACCAGTCTACCCACCCCTACCAGTCAGCCCTTCTATCAGTTTACCCACCCCTACCAGCCCACCTCTATACCAGACTACCTATCCCTGCCAGCCAATCAATCCCAGCCCTTTGTACTCTACTGCACTGTACTGATTCTAGTGGGAGGGGCAGGGGACCAGCTGGAGAGACAGGAAGCTGCCTGGTACTGCCCTGTAGGGTGCTGAGTTATGAGAGGTGTCAGCGATATGCACCAGTCTGCAATGAGGGTGGCCCCTTCAACTGACAACACCATCACTGGTGTCCCACCACGCTGGCAGCCGTTGGCCAAGCCAACTCCTCTTGCTTAATTCAGATTCAAACGTTTAACTCGCCAAATTTGAGAGCCCTCTGAGGCGTGGAGGAAGGGGAAGGGGAACATGAGGAAGGAGGATGAAGTCTGAAACGGTCCAATCGGAAAGGCTTAAGAACTTGAGTGAATGGTTTTGTTATAAAAAATAGGTAAGTGTCAGTAAATGTGAATCCCTTGGAAATAGACTTGACCAATTCATGATTGCTGACATTACTGTGGTTCAGGACCTCAGAGGTTTAGAAGCCTGAAATGTCTGATCAAATTTTCGTATCAAATATATCCCCATGACACCAACTTTCAGGATTTGTGTTGAAAATGTAATATTGTGTTTTAGGTCCAGTTTGTTTTCTTTCCCTATTCCATATGAATTGATATTTGTTGATATTTGTATAGCCTGTGGTGTTATGGGTAATTGATTCGATGGACACGCAGTGTGAAGCTGTCGAGGGTAAATAAACAAGTCCTTCATCTATTGTAGTGCATTTGGAAAGTTTTCAGACCCCTTGACATTTTTCACTGTTTTTATTTTTTATAAATTTCATAACATTTCTAAACCTGTTTTGACTTTGTGATTATGGGGTATTGTGTGTAGATTGACGAGGAAAATTATTTATTTAATCCATTTTAGAATAAGGCTGTAATGTAACAAAATGTGGAAAAAGTCAAGTGGTCTGAATACTTTCCGAATGCACTGTATAGAGATACAGACCTTTCATCCTATTCACAGCTGAATAGCAGCAGAACTGACCTCAAGCTTTCATTTAAACAGACATAGAGATACAGACCTTTCATCCTATTCACAGCTGAATAGCAGCAGAACTGACCTCAAGCTTTCATTTAAACAGACATAGTGATACAGACCTTCCATCCTATTCACAGCTGAATAACAGCAGAACTGACCTAAATGCTTTCATTTAAACAGACATAGAGATACAGACCTTCCATCCTATTCACAGCTGAATAGCAGCAGAACTGACCTCAAGCTTTCATTTAAACAGACATAGTGATACAGACCTTTCATCCTATTCACAGCTGAATAGCAGCAGAACTGACCTCAAGCTTTCATTTAAACAGACATAGAGATACAGACCTTCCATCCTATTCACAGCTGAATAACAGCAGAACTGACCTCAAGCTTTCATTTAAACAGACATAGAGATACAGACCTTCCATCCTATTCACAGCTGAATAGCAGCAGAACTGACCTCAAGCTTTCATTTAAACAGACATAGTGATACAGACCTTTCATCCTATTCACAGCTGAATAGCAGCAGAACTGACCTCAAGCTTTCATTTAAACAGACATAGAGATACAGACCTTTCATCCTATTCACAGCTGAATAGCAGCAGAACTGACCTCAAGCTTTCATTTAAACAGACATAGTGATACAGACCTTCCATCCTATTCACAGCTGAATAGCAGCAGAACTGACCTCAAGCTTTCATTTAAACAGACATAGTGATACAGACCTTCCATCCTATTCACAGCTGAATAACAGCAGAACTGACCTCAAGCTTTCATTTAAACAGACATAGAGATACAGACCTTCCATCCTATTCACAGCTGAATAACAGCAGAAATGACCTCAAGCTTTCATTTAAACAGACATAGAGATACAGACCTTTCATCCTATTCACAGCCGAATAACAGCAGAACTGACCTCAAGCTTTCATTTAAACAGACATAGTGATACAGACCTTCCATCCTATTCACAGCTGAATAACAGCAGAACTGACCTCAAGCTTTCATTTAAACAGACATAGAGATACAGACCTTCCATCCTATTCACAGCTGAATAACAGCAGAACTGACCTCAAGCTTTCATTTAAACAGACATAGAAATACAGACCTTCCATCCTATTCACAGCTGAATAGCAGCAGAACTGACCTCAAGCTTTCATTTAAACAGACATAGTGATACAGACCTTTCATCCTATTCACAGCTGAATAGCAGCAGAACTGACCTCAAGCTTTCATTTAAACAGACATAGAGATACAGACCTTCCATCCTATTCACAGCTGAATAACAGCAGAACTGACCTCAAGCTTTCATTTAAACAGACATAGAGATACAGACCTTTCATCCTATTCACAGCTGAATAGCAGCAGAACTGACCTCAAGCTTTCATTTAAACAGACATAGAGATACAGACCTTCCATCCTATTCACAGCTGAATAGCAGCAGAACTGACCTCAAGCTTTCATTTAAACAGACATAGAGATACAGACCTTCCATCCTATTCACAGCTGAATAACAGCAGAACTGACCTCAAGCTTTCATTTAAACAGACATAGAGATACAGACCTTTCATCCTATTCACAGCTGAATAGCAGCAGAACTGACCTCAAGCTTTCATTTAAACAGACATAGAGATACAGACCTTCCATCCTATTCACAGCTGAATAACAGCAGAACTGACCTCAAGCTTTCATTTAAACAGACATAGAGATACAGACCTTTCATCCTATTCACAGCTGAATAGCAGCAGAACTGACCTCAAGCTTTCATTTAAACAGACATAGAGATACAGACCTTCCATCCTATTCACAGCTGAATAGCAGCAGAACTGACCTCAAGCTTTCATTTAAACAGACATAGAGATACAGACCTTTCATCCTATTCACAGCTGAATAGCAGCAGAACTGACCTCAAGCTTTCATTTAATCAGACACAAAGGAGAAGTGCAGAGAGGACGGGTGGTGTATGGCCATGAGAATGTCTCTCCCTCTTTCAATATGTCTGCTGACAGCAACTCTGGCTGTGTTTTCAATTTCTCTCCCTACTTGGAAGAGGACAGTGTCATCGCTGGTCCGGGTCCAGTACGACATGTGGCACCTCCATTGTGTTTTGAGTAGCTCTTTATTAGGACAAGAGTTTCATGGGGAAATTGACCATATTACAGCACTGAGCAAGTATGCACTTTATCGCCTCGGACTGAACGAGCACGCTGGATTTGGGTTCCAGTCCATTTGAATTGACATAAACTAGTCTTGATTTCTTCCCAAGAGATTTCATTGAAGCGGACAGAACCCTGACCATGTGAACATTACAGCAGTCCTGTGTGTGTGTGTATGTGTGTGTGTGTGTGTGTGTGTGTGTGTGTGTGTGTGTGTGTGTGTGTGTGTGTGTGTGTGTGTGTGTGTGTGTGTGTGTGTGTGTGTGTGTGTGTGTGTGTGTGTGTGTGTGTACATGCATATACATATATATATGCATATATATGCAGTACATGCATATGTGTATTCTCGACGCATGGTTGTGTACAATGCATTCAGAAAGTACTCAGACCCCTTGACTTTTTCCACATTTTGTTAGGTTACAGCCTTATTCTAAAATTGATTAAACAGTTTTCCCCCCTCATTAATCTACACACAATACCACATAATGACGAAGCAAAAAACAGCTGTTTTTGTGCAAATGTAATAAAAATAAAAAAAACGGAAATATCACATTTACATAAGAATTCAGACCCTTACTCTATACTTTGTTGAAGCACCTTTGGCAGCAATTACAGCCTTGAGTCTTCTTGGATATGACCCTACAAGCTTGGCACACATATAATTGGGAAGTTTCATTCTTCTCTGCAGATCCTATCAAGCTCTCAGGTTGGATGGGGAGCGTCATTGCACAGCTATTTTCAGGTCTCTCCAGAGCTGTTTGATCGGGTTCAAGTTCGGGCTCTGACTGGGCCACTCAAGGACATTCAGAGACTTGCACAGAGGCCACTCCTACCATTGTCTTGGCTGTGTGCTTAGGGTCGTTGTCCTGATTGAAGGTGAACCTTCACCCCAGTCTGAGGTCCTGAGCACTCTGGAGCAGGTTTTAATCAAGGATCTCTCTGTACTTTGTTCATCTTTCCCTTGATCCTGACTAGTCTCCCAGTCCCTGCCACTGAAAAACATCCCCACAGCATGATGCCGCCACAACCATGCTTCACTGTAGGGATGCCACGGTTCCTCCAGATGTGATACTTGGCATTCAGGCCAAAGAGTTCAATCTCGGTTTCATCAGACCAGAGAATCGTGTTTCTCATGGTCTGAGAGGCCTTTAGGTGCCTGTTGGCAAACTCCAAGCGGGCTGTCATGTGCCTTTTACTGAGGAGTGGCTTCCATCTGACCACTCTACCAGGCAGAGATGGTTGTCTTTCTGGAAATTTCTCCCATTTCCACAGATGAACTCTGGAGCTCTGGAGCTCTGGAGCTCTGGAGCTCTGAAGAGTCTTGGTGGTTCCAAACATCTTCCATTTAAGAATGATGGAGACTACTGTGTTCTTGGGGACCTTCAATGACGCATACATTTTTTGGTATCCTTCCCCAGATTTGTGCCCCAACACAATCGTGTCTCGGAGCCCTTACAGACAATTCCTTCAACCTCATGGTTTGGTTTATGCTCTGAAATGCACTGTCAACTGTGGCACCTTATATAGAGAGGTGTGTGCCTTTCCAAATCATGCCCAAGCATTCGAATTTACCACAGGTGGACTCCAATGAAGTTGTAGAAACATCTCAAGGATGATCAATGGAAACAGGATGCTCCTGAGCTCAATATTGAGTCTCATAGCAAAGTTTCGGAATACTTATGTATATAAGGTATTTCTGTTTTTATATTTTAAAACTTCTTGAGGGCAGTAATTGAGGGCAATCTTACTCGGAAATTCGGATGACTGACGTGCCCAAAGTAAACTGCCTGTTACTCAGGCCCAGAAGGATACGCATATAGTTGGTAGTATTGGATAGAAAACTCTCTGAAGTTTCTACAACTGTTAAAATACTATCTTTGAGTATAACAGAACTGATATGGCAGGGGAAAACCCGAGGAGAATCCTTACGGCTTTTTTTTTTAGGTGTCTGCCCATTCAAATCCTTGTTATTGGGGAAATTAAAGGAATACCTCCCAGATTGCAGTTCCTAAGGCTTCCACTAGATGTCAATCGTTTTTAGAAGGAGTTTCAGGCTTGTTTTTTGAAAAAGATGAGGTAGAATTTGTCATTTTTCTAGGTGGCTCCCATTTTGACTCTAGTATTGAGGCGTGGAGGAGTGGGCACACTTCGTTATTTATCTCCGGTAATGAACATACTATTCTCCGTCTTAAATGTTATCATTTATTTACATATTAGAGTACCTGAGGATTGATTAGAAATGTTTGACTTGTTTGGATGAAGTTTATTGGTAACTTTTGGGATTCCTTTGTATGCATTTAGAACGAGGGAAACCGGTGGATTACTGAGTCCAGCGCGCCAACTAAGCTGACTTTTTGGGGATATAAAGAAGGACTTTATTGGCCAAAACGACCATTTGATGTGTAGCTGGGATCATTGAGATTGCAAACAGAGGAAGATCTGTTAAAGGTAAGTGATTTATTTTCTCGCTATTTCTGACTTTTGTGACGCCTCTGCTTGTTTGGAAAATGTTTGTAATGCTTTTGTTCCCGGGTGCTGTCCTCAGATAATTGCATGGTATGCTTTCGCCGTAAAGCCTATTTAAAATCTGACATAGCGGCTGGATTAATAAGAAGTTAAGCTTTTAGACGATGCAAGACACTTGTAATTTTATGAATGTTTAATATTACGATTTTGTATTTTGAATTTGGCGCTCTCCGATTTCACCGGATGTTGTCGAATTTGATCCCGTTAACGGGATTTCCGCACTAAGTGGTTTTAATACATTTGAAAACATTCTAAAAACCTGTTTTCACTTTGTCATTGTGGGGTATTGTGTGTAAATTGATGAGGGAAAATAACTATTTTTTCAATTTTAGAATTAGGCTGTAACGTAACAAAATGTGGAAAAAGGGAAGAGGTCTGAATACTTTCCGAATGCACTGTATGTGTTAATGTGCATGTGCTCTGCCCACATGTTTAACAAGCAGGCTTTTTTGTGATACATGGGGCTGAAGTGTTCACTCAGTACTCTGACCTTCTCTCTGTGACACTTATAAATACCAACACCTCTCTAAATCACCCAGCAGCCACACAGGCAACACGATCCTAATGCTCCACGGGCACTCCTATTGGTCAAGCTTACGCACATGGTCCCAATTTGTACAAATAGGATTTCAGAACGTAGATGGCCGAGGGATATTTTTATACAGTGCTTGTTGTTGAGAAGCCATCTGTAAAATTTGTGTTAGGGTGACTGGGTGTTGAGTTTCATGTTGAAACCAGATCGCACTAATATGTCCAAATGTACGCTAACTACACAGTGATAATGCACAGTGATCACATTCCCTGATGCCAGTGAAAGGGAAGCCCCTGCTGTTCCTGGAGCTGCAGAAATGTCTTATAATGTCTATGGAGCGTTTGCCAGGTCGGGTGATGCAAGGCTAATACCAGGCACTCATACCAGGTGGTCACATATCACATGGGCAAAGCATAGCGACCCCCAGCCTGATGGGCAGAGATGGCTGGACAGGATGTGCTGCTGTTCCCTCAGCACATAACAGCCTAACCCATGACATGGTGATTCAGCAGTTCATTTCTTTCATCAAAAACACTTGGCTACATGTAGTAGCACTTAGTGGTGGGACTGAAGACAGGGTTAAAAGACAGATATCAGTCATGAATCATTTATAACAGTATAACAAAAGACCAGAACACTTGAAATAGTTGCAGTTGATACCTGGGACCAGGGGATTGTATTTAGAGACATCAGACACAATCAGGACACACAGGTTGAAAAGTCAAAATGATCTCACAACCAACTATATTAATTTGGGAACAGGTCGAAACACACACAAAATATTCATGGACATTTAGCGAGCTTGCTGTTGCTAGAAACATTTTGTCCAGGGAGATAAACACTGGGTTGTTATACTTTTTGTGCTGTATCTTTGTAGAATCTTTGACCCATTTTTAGTCACACAAAATCGTGTGTTCTCTACTCTGACAATTAATCCACAGATAAAAGGGGAAACCTAGTTAGTTTCTAATAATATCTCCTAGTTCAGTATTCTTTTTCTTCTTCTTCTTCTTCTTACTCTTCTTCTTCTGTGGATTTTATATGGCGGTTGGCAACCAACTTTAAGGTGCATTACCACCCCCAACTGGACTGGAGCATGGACCTCAGTTCATCTTTCAATCACCCACGTTGGTATATGTTCCTAAAAACCAATGAGGTGATGGGAGAGGCGGGACTTGCAGCGCGTCAAGTGTCTATAATAGAACCAAGTTCAGAGCAGTTAGGATGAAATTATTGAATAACATGTATGTATACATTTATTTTGCAACACCAGCGCACGCAAAGCGGGCGGTGTGGTCAGCATGTTAATCCATTGAGGTTTCTGTTAAAGTGGAACTGACAACGTTTTAACTACTTTGCAGATATGAAAAAAAAGACAATCATAATATCAGTCAAAAAATATAAAATTCCCAGTTTATGCCATAAAACCAGCTTTACAGTTAATTCGGAAAGAGTTCAGACCCCTTGAATTGGGTATGACGCTACAAGCTTGACACACCTGTATTTGGGGAGTTTCTCCCATTCTTCTCTGCAGATCCTATCAAGCTCTGTCAGTTTGGATGGGGAGCGTTGCTGCACAGCTATTTTCAGGTCTCTTTAGTGATGTTCGATCGGGTTCAAGTCCGGGCTCTGACTGGTTCCCTCAAGGACATTCAGAAACTTGGCCCAAAGCCACTCCTGCGTTATCTTGGCTGTGTGTTAGGACCATTGTCCTTTTGAAAGGTGAACCACCTGAGGTCCTGAGCACTCTGGAGCAGGTTTTCATCAAGGATCTCTCTGTACTATGCTCCTTTCATCTTTCCCTCGATCCTGACTAGTATCGCAGTCCCTGCCGTTGGAAAACATCCCACAGCATGATGCTGCCACCACCATGCTTCACCGTAGGGATGGTGCTAGGTTTCCTCCAGACGTAACACTTGTTATTTAGGCCAAAGAGTTCAATCTTGGTTCATTAGATCAGAGAATCTTGTTTATCACCATCTGGGAGTGACTTCCATCTGGCCACTCTACCATGAAGGCCTGATTAGTGCAGTGTTGCAGAGATAGTTGTCCTTCTGGAATGTTCTCCCATCTCCATAGGAGAACTCTAGAGCTCTGTCAGAGTGACCATCAGCTTCTTAGTCACCTCCCTGACCAAGGCCCGTCTCCCTCGATTGCTCAGTTTGGCCGGGTGGCGAGCTCTAGGAAGAGTCTTGGTCATTCCAAACTTCTCCCATTTAAGAAAGATGGAGGCCACTGGGTTCTTGGGGACCTTCAATGCTGCAGAAATGTTTTGGTACGCTTCCCCAGATCTGTGCCTCGAAAGATTCCTGTGTCGGAGCTCTACGGACAATTCCTTCAACCTCATGGCTTGGTTTGTGCTCTGACATGCACTGTCAACTGTGGGACCTAATATACTGTAGATGGGTGTGTACCTTTCCAAATAATGTCCAATCAATTTAATTTACTACAGGTGGACTCCATCAAGTTGTAGAAACATCTCAATGATGATCAATGGAAACAGGATGCACCTGAGCTCAATTTCGCGTGAGCTCAATAGCAAAAGGTCTGAAATCTTATGTAAATAAGCTATTCTGTTTTGTTATATTTTATACATTTGCAAACATTTAAAAAAAACATGTTTTCACTTTGTCATTATGGGTATTGTGTGCAGATTGCTGAAAATTATATATTTTTAATATACATTTTAAAATAAGGCGGATGAAGGTGGCTAAGGATTGGAAGGTCAGTAGAATCAAAGTAGCCAGGACAATGACCACAAGTCAGTCATAACGTGGCTAATAGGCTTGCGTGTCTTTTTATGTGAATTTATGAACAATCTGACAACGTTCTGATTTTATGAACACCAAGAGCTCACTTTGACGCACTGATGGCAATTTACCAACACACGCTTGGTTGTCAATCAAATGTATTTTGCATCAATCAAATGGGCGGGCAGGCATGTTGCCATTCAGTTGTCAAAACTTGTGTTGGGACGGCATTGGCCGGCAAGCTGCAGGATGAGAGCAGGCTACTATTCCCCATCGTTTATCAGCACAATTGTAACTGCCAATGGGTGGTAAGTCTGCGTATGAGTTCGGCTGGAGACAGCCTGGCCCTGCCGAGCTGCATCGGCTTGGGAAGAGGTACATAGGCAGTCTTCGGAGGCTGTTGGAGGAACTCGTGTAAGCTTGAATCCTCGCGGGGACGTAGACACCAGGGCATTCCGGAGTCCATCAGATGCAAGGTGGAATCTTTGAGTGAACGATTGGCACTGCAATCAGTAGTTCCCTGGCTGCAAGCTCGTCCTTACTTCCTCCAATACTCCGTGCAGTAACGTGTCGAACAGCGGTTCCAGGCACCCTCTGCTGCTAGCGTGCGGAAATCCACCGCATAGTCTGCCACACTGAGTGAATCCTGCTGGACTAAAGCTGGAGTAACCTCCGGGTAGCCTCTCTCCAGGACACCAGAGCCTCGAACACCTTTCTCAATCTGCCATGAATACATCCAGACTGAGGCAGATGGCGGATTGTTGCTCCCACACCGCCGTGGCCCAGTCGAGTGCCCTCCCAGACATCAGCGTAATGATGTACGCTTTCCTCGAGCGGTCCGAGGGGAATGAAGAAGGCTGCAGCTCGAAAATGAGGGAGCAATGAGGTAGCAAAGAAAGGCCCGGTAGGTTCTGGAATCTCCATCGTAGTGCTCCAGGGGAGGTAAGCGCGGTTCCCGAGAAACCGGGGTGACTGGGCAGCTACCAGCCGGGTTACTGAGGGTCTGGGAGGTTACCGTCGTGGTAGGCTGCCTAGTAGGCAACAAACGGAATTGCTCCCGCAATGTGTCCAAAGCTAGGTCGTGACATTCGGCCACGGCCTGGAACCCCTCCATCAGATTACGAAGCAACTCCTCATGCCAACAATGGTAGCTCCTTGGGAGGAGATGGTCCAAGTCTGCTGGGTCAGTCATGGCCAGTTTGTACTATAACGTTTCAGGTAAGACCTAAATGCAAACTATGTTGAAGTAACAATGTTTATTACAGCAACAGGGGCAGGAAAACCACAGGTCAAGGCAGGCTGGGGTCGATAATCCAGAGTGGTGGGGCAAATGCACAGGACGGCAGGCAGGCTCAGGGTCAGGTCAGGTAGAGGTAGGTAATCCAAAGTAGGGGCAAAGGTACAGGGCGGCAGGCAGGCTCATGGGCAGGCAGAGTGGTCAGGCAGGTGGGCTCAGTGTCCGGACAGGCAAGGGTCAAAACCAGAATGGCGAGAAAAAGAGAGACTGGGGAAAAGCAGGAGCCTAGAAAAATGCTGGTTGACTTGACAAACAAGACGAGCTGGCAACAGTCAACAGACAAACAGAGTACCCAGGGGATAATGGGGAAGATGGGTGACACCTGGAGGGGGGTGGAGACAAGCACAAGGACAGGTGAAACAGATCAGGGCGTGACATTTATATACAGTACCAGTCAAAAGTTTGGACACACCTACTCATTCAAGGTTTTTTCATTATTTGTACTATTTTCTACATTGTATAATAATAGTGAAGACATTAAAACTATTAAAAAACCATATGGAATCATGTAGTAACCAAAAAAATACAAAAACATATTTTTTAGATGGTTCAAAGTAGCCACCCTTTCCCTTGATGACAGCTTTCCACAGTCTTGGCATTCTCTCAACCAGCTTCACCTGGAATGCTTTTCCAACAGTCTTGAAGGAGTTCCCAAATATGCTGAGCACTTGTTGACTGCTTTTTCTTCACTCTGGGGTGGCAGGTAGCCTGGTGGTTAGAGCGTTGGACTTGTAACTGAAAGGTTGCAAGATCAAATCCCCGAACTGACAAGGTAAATATCTGTCATTCTGCCCCTGAACAAGGCAGTTAACCCACTCTTCCTAAGCTGTAATTGAAAATAAGAATATGTTCTTAACTGACTTGTTTAGTTAAATAATGGTAAAAAAATAAAAACTCTGCAGTCCAACTCATCCCAAACCATCTCAACTGGGTTGAGGTTGGGTAATTGTGGAGGCCAGGTCATCTGATGCAGCACTCCATCACTATTCTTCTTGGTCAAATAGCCCTCACACAGCATGGAGGTGTGTTGAGTTATTGTCCTGTTGAAAAACAAATGATAGTCCCACTAAGCACAAACCAAATGGGATGGCGTCTCACCGCAAAATGCTGTGGTAGCCATGCTGGTTAAGTGTGCCTTGAATTCTAAATAAATCAATAACAGTGTCACCAGCAATGCACCACCACACCATCACACCTCCTCCTCCATGCTTCACAATGGGAACCACACATTCGGAGATCATCCGTTCACCTATTCTGCGTTTCACAAAGACACAGAGGTTGGAACCAAACATCTCAAATTTGGACTCAGACCAAAGGACAGAGTTCCACTGGTCTAATGTTCATTGCTCTTGTTTTTTTGCCCAAGCAAGTCTCTTCTTATTATTGGTGTCCTTTAGTAGTGGTTTCTTTATAGCAATTCGACCATGAAGGCCTGATTCATGCAGTCTCCTCTGTCTGTTACTTGAACTCTGTGAAGTATTTATTTGGGCTGCAATTTCTGAGGCTGGTAAGTCCAATGAACATATTCTCTGCAGCAGAGGTAACTCTGCGTCTTCCTTTCCTGTGGTGGGCCTCATGAGAGCCAGTTTCATAATAGCGCTTGATGGATTTTGCAACTGCACTTGAAGAAACTTTTAAAGTGCTTTGAAGTTTCTTAAAGAAAAAATGTATTTTGATTTGTTTAACACTTTTTTGCTTACTATATGATTCCATATGTGTTATTTCATAGTTTTGATGTCTTCACTGTTATTCTACAATGTAGAAAATAGTGAAAATAAAGAAAAATCCTTGAATGAGTAGATGTCCCCAAACTTTTGACTGGTACTGTATATGGTATACAGATCCAGTGGAAAGACCTTACAGACCTGGGATCTATTTCACCTCTGGAATTAGATGGATCAAACGTCTCCACCTCTCCCTTCCCTCAGCCCTGGAAGCCCAGCGCGGTGGATGTAAGAAGACACCACACCCTGCAGGCTGCAGACAGTCTCCAGGGCCATGCCATGGCTCTCCCACACTGCCGGCCAGCAAGCCACTGGATCCCGCCCCAGACTACAGACCCAGACCTAGGAGCCAGGGCCCAGAGTCCTAGCCCAGGAGCAGATGGAGGAGGCCTGGTTTTCCTGGCCCCATCCTGGGTGGGCATCGTGGCCACAGACTCAGACTCCCCAGGGGGAGAGGGGCAGGCGGGCCCTGCTGCAGCTGCCTTCAAAATTCAATCACGCACATTAACCACAGCCATTCATCCCCACTCAGACTCCATACAAAATGATTGCTTTGTACCAATAATTGTTAGTGCTACATTTAAAACAGGAAGAGAGAGTGTGAAAAGCTGACTAAACTGGTATTTGTCAGTTTGCTATTTCTTTATATTGAAAGTTGTTTGCTGTACCAGCCCAAGTATTACCTTAATATGGCAAAATGAAAGTTAGTTTCTATCAACAAAAAACATTAGTGCTCCTTCAGCAATATACTTGACATGCACAGACAGCACTTCTAATAATTCACTGCCTCCGGCTACAAAGGTCAACTATGAAAATGCAATGTGAGAAAGGAGCTCTGTTCCGCAGCAGCTCAATGTTTATTGACGGCTGATGGATTTTCTGCATTTAGTCCAATTGTTTTCTCTGGAACACAATATGCACATTGTTTATAGCTGGGCTTCAAAATAAAAGTCTCAGGCTTCGTTGAACACGACTGTTTGCAACCCAGCACCCATCTTGAATTACAATGAGAAAGAAGAGGAGGTTGTGATGGCTAGGTTAGTGAGGTGGGGTTGAATGGAGAGAAGGAAAGGAAAGGAAAAGAGATTTCACAAAATATTGTGTCCGTCATGACAGACTGGACCATCCCTGTGTGTCTGTGGTACAGTACCTGTAGACCTGAGACTATCCCAGGGTGGTGTCTGTGGTGCAGTACCTGTAGCCTGGAGACGGTCCAAGTGTGGTATCTGTGGTGCAGTACCTGTAGACTGGAGACGGTCCCAGGGTGGTGCCTGGAGTGCAGTACCTGTAGACTGGAGACCGTCCCCCTGTGTCTGTGATGCAGTACCTGGAGACTTGAGACTCTCCCAGTGTGTCTGTGTTGCAGTACCTGTAGACTGGAGACCGTCCGACTGTGTCTGTGGTTCAGTACATGTAGACTGGAGACCGTCCCAGGGTGTTGTCTCTGGTGCAGTACCTGTAGACTGGAGACTGTCCCAGTGTCTGTGGTGCAGTACCTATAGACTGGAGACTTTCCCAGGGTGGTGTCTGTGATGCAGTACCTGTAGACTGGAGACTGTCCCAGTGTCTGTGATGCAGTGCATGGAGACTGGAGACCATCACAGTGTGTCTGTGGTGCAGTGCATGTAGAATAGAGACCGTCCCAGTGTGTCTCTGGTACTCTACCAGTAGACTGGAGACCGTTCTAGTGTGTCTCTGGTACTCTACCAGCAGACTGGAGACCGTTTTAGTGTGGTGTCTGTGGTGAAGTTACTGTAGACTTTAGACCGTCCCAGTGTGTATGTGGTGCAGTACCTGCAGACTGGAGTCCGTCCCAGTATGTCTGTGGTGCAGTACATGTAGACTGGAGACAGTCCAGTGTGCCTGTGGTGCATTACGTGTAGATTGGAGACTGTCCCCGGGTGGTGTCTGGGGTGCAGTACCTGTAGATTCGAGTCCCTTCCTGTCCTCTTGACTGTGAGACTGTCTGTCTGTCTTTCAGCTGGAGTCCCTTCCGTCCCCGTGATTGTGAGACTAATGATCGTCCCAGGGTGGTTTCTGTGATGCAGTACCTGTAGACTGGAGTCCGTCCCAGAGTGGTGTCTGGGGTGATGTACCTGTAGACTGGAGTCCGTCCCAGTGTGTTGTCTGGGGTGATGTACCTGAAGGCTGGAGTCCGTCCCAGAGTGGTGTCTGGGGTGATGTACCTGTAGACTGGAGACCATCCCAGGGTGGTTTCTGTGATAAAGTACCTGTAGACTGGAGTCCGTCCCAGAGTGGTGTCTGGGGTGATGTACCTGTAGACTGGAGTCCGTCCCAGAGTGGTGTCTGGGGTGATGTACCTGTAGACTGGGGTCCGTCCCAGAGTGGTGTCTGGGGTGATGTACCTGAAGGCTGGAGTCCGTCCCAGAGTGGTGTCTGGGGTGATGTACCTGTAGACTGGAGTCCGTCCAAGAGTGGTGTCTGGGGTGATGTACCTGTAGACTGGAGTCCGTTCCAGGGGTTCTGTACCTGTAGACTGGAGTCCGTGCCAGGGTGGTGTCTGGGGTGAAGTACCTGTAGACTGGAGTCCGTCCCAGAGTGGTGTCTGGGGTGATGTACCTGTAGACTGGAGTCCGTCCCAGAGTGGTGTCTTGGGTTTTGTACCTGTAGACTGGAGTCCGTGCCAGGGTGGTGTCTGGGGTGAAGTACCTGTAGACTGGAGTCCGTCCAGAGTGGTGTCTGGGGTGATGTACCTGTAGACTGGAGTCCGTCCCAGAGTGGTGTCTGGGGTGATGTACCTGAAGGCTGGAGTCCGTCCCAGAGTGGTGTCTGGGGTGATGTACCTGAAGGCTGGAGTCCGTCCCAGAGTGGTGTCTGGGGTGATGTACCTGTAGACTGGAGTCCGTCCCAGAGTGGTGTCTGGGGTGATGTACCTGAAGGCTGGAGTCCGTCCCAGAGTGGTGTCTGGGGTGATGTACCTGTAGACTGGAGTCCGTCCCAGAGTGGTGTCTGGGGTGATGTCCCTGTAGACTGGAGTCCGTCCCAGAGTGGTGTCTGGGGTGATGTACCTGAAGGCTGGAGTCCGTCCCAGAGTGGTGTCTGGGGTGATGTACCTGTAGACTGGAGTCCGTCCCAGAGTGGTGTCTGGGGTGATGTACCTGTAGACTGGAGTCCGTCCCAGAGTGGTGTCTGGGGTGATGTACCTGTAGACTGGAGTCCGTCCCAGAGTGGTGTCTGGGGTGATGTACCTGTAGACTGGAGTCCGTCCCAGGGTGGTGTCTGGGGTGATGTACCTGTAGACTGGAGTCCGTCCCAGAGTGGTGTCTGGGGTGATGTACCTGTAGACTGGAGTCCGTCCCAGAGTGGTGTCTGGGGTGATGTACCTGTAGACTGGAGTCCGTCCAAGAGTGGTGTCTGGGGTGATGTACCTGTAGACTGGAGTCCGTTCCAGGGGTTCTGTACCTGTAGACTGGAGTCCGTGCCAGGGTGGTGTCTGGGGTGAAGTACCTGTAGACTGGAGTCCGTCCCAGAGTGGTGTCTGGGGTGATGTACCTGTAGACTGGAGTCCGTACCAGAGTGGTGTCTTGGGTTTTGTACCTGTAGACTGGAGTCCGTGCCAGGGTGGTGTCTGGGGTGAAGTACCTGTAGACTGGAGTCCGTCCCAGAGTGGTGTCTGGGGTGATGTACCTGTAGACTGGAGTCCGTCCCAGAGTGGTGTCTGGGGTGATGTACCTGAAGGCTGGAGTCCGTCCCAGAGTGGTGTCTGGGGTGATGTACCTGAAGGCTGGAGTCCGTCCCAGAGTGGTGTCTGGGGTGATGTACCTGTAGACTGGAGTCCGTCCCAGAGTGGTGTCTGGGGTGATGTACCTGAAGGCTGGAGTCCGTCCCAGAGTGGTGTCTGGGGTGATGTACCTGTAGACTGGAGTCCGTCCCAGAGTGGTGTCTGGGGTGATGTACCTGTAGACTGGGGTCCGTCCCAGAGTGGTGTCTGGGGTGATGTACCTGAAGGCTGGAGTCCGTCCCAGAGTGGTGTCTGGGGTGATGTACCTGTAGACTGGAGTCCGTCCCAGAGTGGTGTCTGGGGTGAAGTACCTGTAGACTGGAGTCCGTGCCAGGGTGGTGTCTGGGGTGAAGTACCTGTAGACTGGAGTCCGTCCCAGAGTGGTGTCTGGGGTGATGTACCTGAAGGCTGGAGTCCGTCCCAGAGTGGTGTCTGGGGTGATGTACCTGTAGACTGGAGTCCGTCCCACAGTGGTGTCTGGGGTGATGTACCTGTAGACTGGAGTCCGTCCCAGAGTGGTGTCTGGGGTGATGTACCTGTAGACTGGAGTCCGTCCCAGAGTGGTGTCTGGGGTGATGTACCTGAAGGCTGGAGTCCGTCCCAGAGTGGTGTCTGGGGTGATGTACCTGTAGACTGGAGTCCGTCCCAGAGTGGTGTCTGGGGTGATGTACCTGTAGACTGGAGTCCGTCCCAGAGTGGTGTCTGGGGTGATGTACCTGTAGACTGGAGTCCGTCCCAGAGTGGTGTCTGGGGTGATTTACCTGTAGACTGGAGTCCGTCCCAGGGTGGTGTCTGGGGTGATGTACCTGTAGACTGGAGTCCGTCCCAGAGTGGTGTCTGGGGTGATGTACCTGTAGACTGGAGTCCGTCCCAGAGTGGTGTCTGGGGTGATGTACCTGTAGACTGGAGTCCGTCCCAGAGTGGTGTCTGGGGTGATGTACCTGTAGACTGGAGTCCGTGCCAGAGTGGTGTCTGGGGTGATGTACCTGTAGACTGGAGTCCGTCCCAGAGTGGTGTCTGGGGTGATGTACCTGTAGACTGGAGTCCGTCCCAGAGTGGTGTCTGGGGTGATGTACCTGTAGACTGGAGTCCGTCCCAGAGTGGTGTCTGGGGTGATGTACCTGTAGACTGGAGTCCGTCCCAGAGTGGTGTCTGGGGTGATGTACCTGTAGACTGGAGTCCGTCCCAGAGTGGTGTCTGGGGTGATGTACCTGTAGACTGGAGTCCGTTCCAGGGGTGATGTACCTGTAGACTGGAGTCCGTCCCAGAGTGGTGACTGGGGTGATGTACCTGTAGACTGGAGTCCGTCCCAGAGGATATTCCTCATCCACTACTAGAACTATTAGCTATGATGGGGATTTGTAATTGAGCTCACTATAAAATAATATGTCTGATGACTACACTGAGTTGTTAAAGTAGGCTAATGGGATACAGTAACTGAGATGAAATCCTGTGCAAGAAAGAACTATGACTGAATAGAAAAACATGTGTGTGCTGTCAAACTGCCTGGGAGCTCCTCAGTGGTGAAACTCCTCCTCCTTCAATCAGTGGTGAACCAGGTGGAACAAATCTTCCAGGCAATCTGGGCGTGCAGCACCTGGCTCTGCTGTTGTCTTTAGAACGCAGTGAAAGGAGCATTTATAGCACCACAAGACCAAGGAAACTTCATCTATGTGATCAAGGTGACTGTGCAAGTCCAAGCCCTCCACAAAACTGTGAAAGACAGCCGGTAAGCGCCATATTGGCCATGTTTTGTTAGACTGACTTAAGCAGTGCACTGCTAATGATACTCTGGAAAACACAGACTTAACTCTTAACTTTGATAGGACTTTTGCAGTGGTATTTATAACTTCAAATGTTGTGTGTGGGGTATAAAGTAAGAAGAGCCAAATTCATTGTTGATAGAACTTGTTTGAAATGGTTAAAAGTAAGTTAAACTTTGTAGAAATCTTAGTAAACCAAGTTCTTAATTCAGTAACAAATGTATAGTCTGGAAAATCTTTGGCTAAAAGATGTAGGATTTGTCTGCTTAACTGCTGATTAGAAAATAAGTGTGGTTTTTTGCTACTAGAGGTATTTTGAATGTGTTTGGCTAAAATGCAAATTTGGATAAAAGTGTACTGATTCTGCTCATTTGATTAAAAATGGTGGGTTTCTATTTTGGGAAACATTTGCTTAACAGTGGAAACCTTGTATTTGATAATGGCAGAAATGTGTTTCTGAGGTGGATGTGGATAATTTTGTATTTAATTAGGCTGTCAACTCAAATAATCACTTGTATTTGTCATCTCTTTTTTGAGGTTTTTCACCTGTTTACTGCCAACCAAAGAATGTTAAATAAAAGACAAACAACTGATTCTATGGCTGTTTATTGAGTGAAATCCAGTTAAAATCTTCACGTGGAGGGATTGTCCTTTTCAAGTGGGGAATTGCACAAGAAAGAGGTCAAAACTTGACAGTGAAAAACCGCGGGTCAAGACTGGAAAAGGACCAGAAAAGTGACCACACGTGTCCAGAGAGACAAGTAAAGACTGTTCCCGCCTGCTGCTGTGATTGAAATGGCTGATTCATTACTGGTGGAGCAGCTAAAGACCGCAAGGACATCAGCGAAGCGTCAGTTTTCCCGTCTGGCCAATAATGTGCTACGAATGCATACAATGATGTCAGAAGAGGAGCTCAGAGACAATTTTAGGAAGCTCACTGCAGAAGCTGGCAAAGTCCTGGAAGCCAACGATGATGTAGAGGGGCAATGCATTGAAGAAAACTCTGATGCAGAGGAGTTGAGCGAGCAGCAGAAGTCTGACTTGTTCAAAACAGCCAATGATTGTGAGAAAAATCTGCAAGAGCTAAAGGACCTCATACAAAAGACATTGTGGGCCAATTTCGGGGAATATGAACTGACACAAGCAATTACAACAGCAGAGTCGCAAGCAGAAAACGTGGGAGCTGTGGACCCAAGTAAAAACCCAGATGCATATCTCTTCATGATCGGACAACTAGAGAAACTTGTGAAGGCTGCGAAAGAGGTGCATAAACATTGGAAGTGCTGGGCCCCCCCTGCAGAGCAACAACATTTCCAGAGTCGTATCAAAGACCTTGAAACTATCTTGCCAAATCTCACAATAAGACAAGCAGACTTTACAGGGGCACACGTTAGAGGAGAAACCAGCAGATTGAGTACTACTTCAAACAGTTCTGTGGCCACACCAGCAATTAAATTAAAGCCTGCTTCCCTCCCAAAGTTTTCTGGCATCCGCCGAGAGTTTCACCGGTGGAAAAAAGACTGGGAAGCGCTCCAGATGCAGGGAGAACCTACTGGATCCAGAGAGGTTAAAAAGTTCCAACTTCTCGACAGTGTGGATGAGAAGACCATACGAGACCTTCACCTGACAACTTACACAACTGCTGAGGAGGTTTTCCGGGTCTTGGAGAACCGCTTTGGAAATAAGACAACTATAGCCCTTGAGATAGTAGAAGAGCTCCAAAGACTCCAAGCAGTTAAAGGTAACCAGCCCAGGAGGATTGTTGAGCTCATCCAATCAGTAGAAAAAGCCCTGGTCGATCTGAACGAGCTTGGCAAGACCGGTGCTATGAAGAACCCTCTTGTAACAAAGACAATAGAGAGCAAACTTCCTGATGGCCTGAAGAAGGAATGGCTTCTTCATGTAGCTGGCAAAGGTGATGAAGCTGAAGAAGACAAGCGATTTGACTACCTACACAAGTTTCTTCAAGGTCAAGAAGCCATCTATGAGAAGCTGGACCAACTGAGAGAGGAGGAACCAAAACCGAAATCTGAACCTCGGCAAGCTCGAACCAGAACCTCCACCCAACTAAGCAACCAGGCTCAAGGATGTGTGGTCTGCGGAGACGGCAAGCATAAGAAAAGGCTATATTTCTGCCAAAAGTTTCGCACGCTTAAGCTGTCAGAGAAAAGAGATGCTGTCAGGAAGCTGGGAGCCTGCAAAAGATGCCTGGAGATTCACAAGGAAGGTGATTATTGTAAATCAGAGTTTCTGTGCAGGAGGCCAGACTGCATAGAACAGCGTGCTGCAGAACACCACTATTACCTCTGCCCTAGAGCTGGTACATCCAAAGGGAATGTCGTCCAGAGGTCCAATAACAGCAAAGTGGGAGGTGACACAAGAGAGCGCTATACCCAAGCCCAAGAAGAGTTCATTAAAAGTCTCTCACCTGAACTTGCAGAGAAGTGTTGCGATGCCTTTTGCAACACTATAGCCAGAACCTCTCTGGTGTCCAACCAACCTAGTCTTCTAGCAGAGAATGGAATAGTGGAGTGGCCAGTCATCATGATGCTCTTAGAGGTCACGGCCAATGCAGGACAAAAAGTTGGGACTTTGATCGACCTGGCATCGGATACAAACTATATAACTCATGATGCAGCTGAGAGTTTGAACCTTAGAAGTGAAGCCATAACCCTTGTTGTCCATGGTGTGGGAGGAATGAAAGTTCAAGTCACCACAAAACGGTACCTCCTAAAGATCCGGGTCCGCACAGAGCAAGGCAATGTCAGATCCCACCAACTCCTCTGCTATGGTTTGGACAGCATTGCAGAGATTCACAAACATGTGACAGCCAAAAGACTCCAAAAATTCTTTCCAGACGTCCCCCAAAATGAACTTGTTAGACCAAGACAGATACAGCTTTTGATAAGCCATAAGGAAGGGCGACTGGTCCCACAGAAAATACGCACCGTTGGGGACCTTGTACTATGGGATGGGCCATTGGGAAAGACAATTGCAGGGACACACCCTGGTCTGTTTGAAGAGGCTACAGTTACAGCACACCAGTCCAGAGCGCACTTCGCCAGATCCATGAGAACAGCAGCATTGATGTATGAAGAACATATCTGCGCCAAACCTACCATCAAGTCTTCTTATTCTGCTATTTCCACTCGGGATTTTATTGAGTGGTGGAGATGGGATAGCATTGGCGCCCCCTGCACCCCAAAATGTGGAGGATGTCGCTGCGGCAGTTGTCAACTTGGTGGCAAAGAAATGACTCTGGCTGAAGAAAGGGAGCTGGAAGTTGTTAAGGGTGGCCTGACTTATGTTGGTGCTGATGACCACAGTGATAGTCCACACTGGCATGCAAGGTATCCATGGCTCATTGACCCATCTACATGGCCAAACAACATAAAAGCAGTAGAGGCAACCTTTCTCAGAACAGAGAGACAGCTCGCCAAAGAACCGCAGTGGAAAAAAGCCTATGGTGCTCAAGTCCACGAAATGGTTGACCGCCGGGCTGCAAGAAAGCTGACCAAAGAGGATCTAACCAACTGGAATGGACCTGTCTGGTATATTAGTCATCTTATCGCACCCAACCCCCACTCTGTTACAACTCCGGTAAGACTTGTCTGGAACAGCAGTCAGAAGTACAAACGCCAAAGTCTCAATGACCTTCTGATGAAAGGCCCTGACGTTCTCAATCCGATTCGAGCTGTCCTCCTCAAATTCCGCCAAGGCTCCTACGCCGCTCTAGGAGATGTCAGAAAAATGTACAATTCTGTGTGGCTCGAGGAGAGGGAAGTCCATCTACACCGGTTCTTGTGGCGGGATTCAGAAGGCGATGAGGTGGAACAATACGCCATAACCAGAGTGAATATTGGGGACAAGCCAGCAGGGTGCATAGCACAACTGGCCATGAGGGAGACGGCTAACCTGCCTCAATTCAGCCACCTCACAGATGAATGCCAAGTATTACATGAGCACAGCTACGTCGATGACATCTTGACATCCCACAACTGCCGTGAAAAACTCGAAGTCATCACAAAGAATGTGGAGCTGATTCTAAAAGCAGGAGGGTTTGCACTGAAGCCTTGGGTCTTCTCAGGCCAAAATAAAGGAGAAAGCGAAAAGGCATCACCAAATATTGTTGTCCTGCCAAATCAGCTTAAGGAGGAAGACAACAAGGCGCTCGGTCTCGGCTACATTGTGGATGAAGACATGTTGCATGTCATGGTGAGGGTCAACTTCTCCAGGCGGAAGAAAAAGATGAGACTTGGGCAAGACTTACTACTAGAAGAAGTACGAGCACAGACACCAGACCCGCTGACAAGACGTGAACTGCTGAGTCAAGTTGCTGGTTTGTACGACCCAGTTGGCCTGACAACGCCATCAAAGCAAAGAGGGGCTATCTTGGTCCGAAGGGCATTCCAAGAGGCAAAATCAAAGTACAGCATGGTCAAGGACACATGGGACCTTCCCCTGTCGGATGAGCTCCGCAAAGATGCAATTGGAATTTTTGAGGAGTACGTCCAGCTAAGCAAAGTAATGTTCCCAAGAGCTCTTACTCCACAAAAGGCAACAACTGAACCAGTCGCTGTCACTTTTTCAGATGGCAGTGAAAGCTCCTATGGTGCTGTCCTCTACCTGCGGTGGAACTGCAACAAACAATTAACAATTCGACTAGTGGAGTCAAAAGCAAAGCTGACACCACTAGACCAGAAGGGGGATGCAGTCAAAGCAGAACTTTGCGGTGCAGTCTTTGCAAGCCGCCTGAAAAAGTACTTTGAACAGCATACCCAGATCCAGATAAAAAGGTGGTACCATTTGTTAGACAGTCAGACTGTTCTTGGAGCTATCCAGCGAGAAAGCTATGGATTTCAGACTTTCTTCGCTAATAGAATTGGAGAGATCCAAGAGAGCACACGGCTACAGGACTGGTGGTGGATCCCTGGACCACTGAACATAGCCGACATTATCACTCGAGGAGCTGGGCCAAAGGAACTTGATGCCCATTCAGAGTGGCAGCAAGGGCCAGAGTTTCTATATCTTCCAGAGAGCGAGTGGCCAATTATGTCGTCAAAAGATGTGTCTGTGACAGCTCGAGAGAGCATTAACAATATGCAAAAGAAGTCATTTGTGGCAGCACTCACCAGAGCCCAAGCGAGAAGAAGTCTTCCAAGTCTGGTGGGACGATTTCCTGCTGGTGCAGCTGTCCTAAACTTGGTGGATGAGAGGCGCTTTAGTAGCCTAAAGTGTCTAGTCAAGACTGTTGCTTTGATCTGGAGAGCCGCCAAAAAGTTTAGATCTGCAACAAAATCCATTGAGACCCCAAAGTGGGAGGCGATTCCCACAAAAGGAGTTATCACCGCCACAGAACGTCAAGAGGCAATAAGAGACATCTATCTTGCTGCTCAAGAGGGGGTGACGTTCCCAACTACCACTACGGACCGCTTGGTTGTGTACAGAGAGCCAGAATCTGGGTTACTAGTCTGCGGTGGGAGAATCCATGGCTTCAGGGAGGATGGCGCTGCAGTTCCCCTTCTGCCTTTCAATGCATGGGTCTCTACTTTATTGGCACGGGAGGCGCACGATGAAGGTCATGAAGGTGTGGCTGCAACCCTGCTGAAAATGAGGAGGAAAGCCTGGGTCATCCAAGGAAGGAGAATTTCCCAAAAAGTAGTGGATAACTGCCTTTTCTGCAAAAAGTCAAGAGCAAGAAGGTGCGAACAGGTAATGGCTGACTTACCTGCTGAAAGAGCCACACCTGCAGCTCCGTTCGAGTTCACTACAGTCGACCTCTTCGGACCGTACCTTGTCAAAGATGACATCAAGAAACGGGTCTCAATGAAAGTGTGGGGTGTCGTCTTCAGCTGTATGGCCAGCAGGGCAATTCATGCAGACCTGGTCAACACAATGTCGACAGAGAGCTTCTTGATGGTTTACCAACACTTTACTGCAATTAGAGGGCACCCAAGAAAGATCTGGTCCGACCCGGGGACAAACTTCATCGGCGCCAAACCTGTCCTAAGAGAGCTGTACCAGTTCCTGGATGCTCAGAATAGAACTTCAATAGAAGAGATGTCGGCTCAAAAAGGTACCAAATGGGAGTGGACAATTCACCCAGCTGACTCACCTCACCGCAATGGGGCTGCTGAAGCCGCTGTTCGCATTCTCAAGAAGGCACTGCAGAGCCTGGGCAACAACACTGGCCTTAGCTACAGCGAGCTTCAGACAACACTACAACTTGCTGCAAACCTTGGCAACGAATGCCCAATAGATGCCAGGGTGCAGAGCCATGAAGAAAGCGTGCAGTATGTGTCACCCAACACACTTCTCCTGGGCCGGGCCTCTCCAAGCGGTGAGATCAGAACATTTGACTTTGCGAA